>NC_086239.1:24230625-24536250 GCF_036321145.2 Pelmatolapia mariae
CTCACGACCCTGAATTCATGACCCTGTACCAGTTAAGCAGAAGAAAATGGACGATCTGAAACATGTAAGTGTGCTAAATACTTTTTCACAGTACAAACAGGAGAAACTCCCCTTTAACTTTAAGTTTAATGTAAGATTAACTACATATTTAATCCCCTGAGACATCTAATTATAAGAAAAGCAACTACAATTTCAGTAACATGTCTCAGGTCTTCTACATAACAAAGAAGTGCTGCTGTAGTAACAGAAAAATCTGTCAGCACGACACTTTGGGCTTAAATTGTAACAAATTAATGTGTAAAATTATGAGAAAAGTTCTGGTATCTCATTTCCCAGAGTATTTTGTAATTTAAAAATTATGTCTTTGTAAATGTGTATCCATCCATTCATCAACATTTCTTTAATACATAAAGTAAAAAAAAAAGCTGATCTATTACTCAGTTACTTTGGCATAGTATAATTGGCCTTGAGGAGGTCTTCAATAGTAGGAAAAGATGTAAAGGTTATGAAAATTACGTTAAAAGTGAAAAATGTTTGCCCTCCTTCACAATTTTTAAAGCCCTCCAGTGGCTGGATTTGGACTCTTTATCGGACCTACGTTTTACTAATCAATATACATTATTATTTAGTGTTTATTTTTAAATAGGGTATTTGTCAGTGACACATTTTAACATAATCGTCTTAGGGCCTTTTTAAAATGTTTATTTCATTTTATTTAATTTCGTTTGCGACAATAAAATTTGTTTTTATTTATTTATTTTTATCAGTTGGCGCTAACACTGTGTGCAGTTCGTGAATGTACCTCTCTCTGACGGTGCATACATATAAATATAAATTAGATATAATGATTAAGTAACTTGTAGTGAGCCCTGCACCAATGAGCGTGTCGGGGAATTCCCCACCCTTCCGCTACGCCAGATCGAGGCTGCCCTCCACCACCGGCATTCCCAGTATGCACCGCGGACTGAGCTGCGAAAAATAGTCCGCTAACGAAAGGCTGAGAAAAGGGAACCAGAAAAAGGGGTAGCTCACAGCTAAATCCACGAGTTCGTCTGTATTTAACGTAACCAGAAGCGATAACATGGCTGACAACGAGAAACTGGACAACCAGCGGCTGAAGAATTTCAAGAATAAAGGCCGTGATTTGGAGGTAAAAGTTGTGCCGATCGGTGTCGAGGATCTCTCTTTTCCACAGCGTCCGCCGCTCTGTTTGCCTCCAGCTTCGCCGCTCCGCTTCCCTGTGACGTCGTTTCTAATTTCTACCGATGGGAACTTTGTACCCAGAGCTCCGGCCAGGGTCTTTACATAAAGCTCATTTTAAATATTTGGCCGGGGCCGGGCGACTCCCTGTCGGGTCTCGCTGGTTTCGTTAACCCATGGGCCGCTTTGGCTATAAAACGCGTCAGAACGCTAGCCAGAGTTCATCTGCTAGCCCCCTGCTAGCCAGGCCCACGGGGTACATGCTAGTTCAACTGAAGACTATCACCCCCCCCAGATAGGTTTAGCTCGGCGTGTTAGTCACCGTCTCGTCGAAAAGTTCATACACATGGCTTTCGAGCTGTTCTTTAGAACTATTTAATTTATTGCTAAGACAACATGGCGGCATCTTATCGTTATTTTGATACTGCAGTTAGCTAGCCTATGCTAGCTTGGTGATTGGGGTTTGATGGTGGTACTGCTGGCTGCAGTTCCACCCATCCCCCGTCTTTATAATCAAAAACAATGGCGGAAACCAGTTAGCTTCTTTACTGGCCGGTCACCTGGGTGTTTTAATCAAAGCTTGGAGTTGATTTTCTGTTTGTTTGCATTCTTGTATTTCGTTAATGCTAACGTTACACGTTCCGTGAAAACAGCGCGCATAGCTAAGATAACATGATTACATGAGCCGCAGATCAAAGCTACACGTTAGCTAACGTCGGATCGATAAGTTACCAGGGGAGTTTGAGTCGGGTCAGAGTGTCAGTGTTTCAGTAATGTTACCCGGCTGATATTGTTTTCAGGCGGGCTTAGTTAAGATGTATAAGCAGGATATACTCATACATCCTGTTTGACAAGTCTGTGGCGCGGTAGGCCTCCGGACACGAGCTCTCTCGCTTCACAACCTGCTGAAAACTTCAGTTACAAAAGCACGGTGCAGGTTTGTTATTGAAGAACACACGATTTCGCGAGGAGCAACCACAACTTATTTTCGTCAGTTATTTACTGTCTGCAATATGTCTCTTCCGGGTAGTATAGCTACTGTCGTTTGATTAAAAAATCCTACATTAAAATGCCTCTTTATGAAGATTTTATTTTAAATAAAACCCTTCCAGCTCTTAGTCATTACTTTACTATGAAGAAATATTTAAACTGCTCTCCCAAGTCTTGGCCATCAGAGGACAGAAAATAAACATTATAACCGATTTAATATTCAACAAAACGTTCCTCTTTTAGCTTTTCTCCATAAACAGTGCGTAAGACTACCGTGCATTTCTTACAAATTATGCAGTCCATGAATATTAATACAATAGTGCAGATTTGATCATAAAGCAGTACAACACAGCATCACAAATATTAATTACCTTTTGCAGAACTGCAGTGTCTTCATATGATGATAAAATGTTGGTTAAGTGTACCTCATCATGTTTGTTCCTTAAAGGGAAGATCATTAATAAAATAAGGTATTTGTCAAAGAATAGAAGAATTAGCTGTGTTGTTAGGGTCTTAAAGCTAAGTAATATTAGGTCAGTCTCTCATTTGTAGTGTGTGTATGATTTGAATTGATTGAAGACAGTATAGGCTAATTAAAGCTCTCCTTCTGTATAATCTTCCCATGCCATCTTTCCTCACAGACTATGAGAAGACAGAGGACTGAAGTAGTGGTGGAACTCAGAAAGGTAATCACATTTGTATTTTTTTTTAAAAATATATTTTCCACCAATTTCAAACACTAATAACTTTAAGGTACATTATGTTATGGTCTGGTCTTTTATCTGCAAATCTGTGTGACATAGTATGTATGTTAAATTTCTAATTTATTTATGATGAAATTCTGTATGAGCTTATATGAAGTATTATTTCTACAGAACAAAAGAGATGAGCATCTTCTGAAGAGGAGAAATGTTCCCCACGAGGACATCTGTGAGGACTCTGATGTTGACGGAGATTTCAGATCGGTATGTTTTGAGTCTCCCACTCAAGTCTCCTGTCATTAGGAAGTCAAGTAAACATCTTTTTAGTTTTTGTGCATTTTTGTTGTTGTTGTTTGTTTGTTTGTTTGTTTTTTAAAAGGTGGGGTGTTGTCCAAGCAGTGCGAATGACAGTCTGGGAGGAAGGTTGTCGTGACTGTTTGTTCAAGGGGTTTTTGCACGTGCAGTTCATCACAGTGATGAAATACTCCAGAGGTTTAGAACCTGCTGACATCTTGTTCATGTGATGCTGCCTCATTGGCTCTCTGTGCTTTACGTCAGCTCGGTGTGGCATTAGTGTGAAAAAAAACATGCAGTTTGTCTAGCTGTGTGTTTGTTGATGGGTTCTTCCCGAAGGAAGATGCTCACTTGGTAGAATGTGTTCAACATACCTTATTTTCAGATATTTAGTTGGCTTTTTACTAAACACTAATGCCACATTTTTATTTTTTTAATTATGTTGACTGTGCAGTGAACACCTATTCTGTTTCCTAAAATGCATTCTAGGTAAGACAAGGCAACATAAGTAATATATGTAGTACTGTTTCAGCTGCCCCCAAATCATTTTTCCCCAAGTGTCTCAGACCTGACATTATATGCTTTTTAATCTTCAGGTTAGGGGTTGGGTCAATTTAAATAATGTGTAAATGCATGCACAGTCAAGTTAATCAGTGAAATAAAATATCATGGCATTGCAGCCTATTAAATGACCTACATCCTTTTACTCTGTAACTGACCCATTTCAAATGGTACAGTGTTTTTGTTGGGTGATACACTAGCTGTTTGTATTTAGCTATAATGTTTTTAAGTTCAAAATACTCACCACTTTCTGATGTGATGACAAGGAGGCAGAGAGGGCCTATCTGGACATTTCATGGTTGATTTAAAGAAATGTCATCAGCCCACTTCAGTCACTATGGCTGTGTTTTAATAATGTTACTTCCACACAACAAAGAAGCTCTGAGACAAAGGTGACCAACAAAGCCACCTTCCTTAAATGTAAAGGGTCAGCTGATAACAAGAATATTGCTCTCTCTTAAATTTTTGCTGCTCTCATCAGTCGGCCTTGAGCACGCTGGATGTCGTCTCTTAATAGAAACAGAGTCAAGTCTTTTCTCTCACTGGACAGCCCTGAAATCTGATTAAACACAGAAGACATCAGGCATTTCAGGGTATACCTTATTTTCAGCGACATATTTTTCTTACCATATGTCACAAGGTGCTTTTGTCGATGTGCAAGAAGTTGGATCATCAGTTTTAAACCTTACACCAGGGGTCCCCAATCCCAGTCCAGGGCTGGTGTCCCTGCAGGTTTTAGATCTCACCCTGGGTCAACACACCTGAATCACATGATTAGTTCATTACCAGGCCTCTGGAGAACTTCAAGACATGTTGAGAAGCTAATTTATCCATTTAAATCAGCTGTGATGGATCAACACATCTAAAACCTGCAGGGACACCAGCCCTCGTGGACTGGGATTGGGGACCCCGCCTTACACCCTGAGAAGCTTGAAACTAATCTGTAATTGTCTCAGTAACTGTCTTGTAGTATATGCAGTGTTGGCTCACGCTTCATGTTTTGTGCTAACAGTGTCACACAAAATGGATCCATCAGGTCTCTGGATTTGGTGGCATCGCTGGGTTAAAATGGCCACTCAGCAGTTCAAAATTGCAATCACTCTGACTACCTCATAGTGTTGAGAAAGCTAACTCGGAGTGAGCTGCTTAGCAGTAGATCAACAGTGACATGCTGCTCTGACTCACTGCAAAACATTACACTGGCCTTTGTGAAAGTCTGCTTTAAATACTCATCACACCAGTGATAGTGGTGTTTTAAGGTTTATTTAATTGTTTCCTTAAGGATGCTTTTTGTTAGCTTCTGCAGAATAAGTAGTTTGGACCTTACGACTGAATCCTCTCTTTCCCTCAGCTGTTCCTTTCATTATTCTTGTCTCAAGTATTTTTAATATCTCTAGGTTGGAGTTGCCTCTTTAATCATCTGCCCAGACATGGAATGTAAATACAACATCATAAATCTGCTTCACACAGAGATGTTAGGATATTTTTATTTTTTGTGGTTTCCACTCGTGCTGCATAAATTAATCAGAGGTATCTTCCAATAAGTTCAGTCACTCAGGGCCTACGTTTGACTCTGAACTTCATGTAGGGGGCACTGGGTGAGGGTGCCAATTGGCATTTTGTCATGGTGAATGCCGGCCTGCACGTCCAGCTCGCTGACTGTTACACCGTAACACCAGACTGGTTCAAGCGAGACTCCTGACAGTATTTCTCAATCCCCCAGCCTCCTCTCACTGTATCAGCTGGTGCTTTAGACTCTTTCCTGTCTAATAGTTTTCACATATAAAAACAAGAAGCTAACAGATGTCTGCTCGCTGTCCTTCTGATAACTCACTACATGCCTTTAATAGTGCTGTTTTTTTTTTTTTGTTTTTTTTTTTTTCACACATTGGGTTTAAAATGTTTGTTTTTTTTCTGTTACACATCCTGTATTTTTTGTACTTTTGGGTTTACATGTTTAACAGAGTCCTAATCTTTGTGAAATCTTCTTCTTCAGCAAAACACCTCTCTTGAAGCAATAGTACAAGTAAGTGCTATATTTCCTTTCCTGTTATTTCCTAAGCTTTCTACGTTGATCTGAATGATTCATTACAAATAACAAATGTCCTTCAAAGTCTGCTTAATGTCTTATAATATACTCCCTCTAACTAAAAATATTTTGGAAAACACATTGTTGCTATAAAATAAATATGTTGATTGTTGTACGGTGCGTGATTCATTTGTATTTTCTTTTTCTTTTTTTAGAATGCTACCAGTGATAACCAGGGCGTCCAGCTGAGCGCTGTTCAGGCCGCCAGGTAAAAACACACACACTTAGCCTGCCTCAGGACAGACCCTGATAACTATTATTCTTTGTCTTTTACATCATGTTGCAAATAGAAACCATTGCACATCAACATCTAGGGGGGAATAAAATGCTGTCCCCTACTACCGTTCGTGCAGTTTTCACAATAAGTGAACTTTACTGATGCTTCAACAAACAAATGTTAGTAACATTCGCTTTTAATCACACCTGGATCACAAGTGTGTGTGCAAGCTGCTGTGCAGAGCTGTGCTACATCACAGCTCTGTATCGGCGGTCTTTCTGGTTGAAATATCTGGTTCTTTGCAAAATACAGCTTCAGTGTTTCGTTTTCTGGGGCGGAGTGTTTGTTTGTTTGTTTGTTTTTTCCTTCCAGCTTTGCTTGACAGATGCGATTAAGAATAAGCCAGCTCTGTCTAATTAATGGACATTGTAAATGGCACTGCAGCTCAGTCGTGCAGCATAAGGTAGCTGAAACAAATTCACGTGCTGGGAATCTTTTTTTTTTTTTGTTTGTTTGTTTGCTCTGTTAGATGTGTCGGGAAATGCATCGATTTTGTTTTCAGTTTTGTTTTTGGCTTTCAACTAATATGAAAACAAGATGATAAGATATCGAGATAAAATTGTTACGGTGCCAAATTCTGTTTCACAATGCTGCTTTTCGGTTTCGCTACAAATCCACAGCACCACGTGCTGTTACAGACATGAGAGCTGTGAAGCGTTTAATTCAGCTTGTATTAACTGTTTTCTTAAAATATCAAAGAAATTCACCCTTAAAACGGCACCTTTTCCCCCTTTTTTTTCTCTTTAACAAAAGACAACCTAGATGCATGATAAGACGTGTTAGATATCAAAATAATGTTGATTATTTTAGGTGATAATCAGGGTGACGTCTCTTTGGAGTCACTGATATTGTGATTGACTTGCATTCTCAAGATACTTGAAATTCTTGAGGTGTTTCTCTCTGTGCTCAGTCGCTTCAGCTCGGTGTGTGTGTGTGAGAGAAAGTAATTTTTTGTTTTCTCTTTGTTTTTGTAGGAAATTGTTGTCCAGTGACCGTAATCCTCCCATAGATGACCTGATTAAGTCTGGGATCCTTCCTATCCTGGTGCATTGCCTGGACAGAGATGACAAGTAAGCCAGCTGTATCTCTTGTTTGCCTGCATGTAGCGTTGAGTTTGTGTTTTAGCCCACCCTACATCCAAACAACGTCACAGATATGCAAATACATTTTAGTTTTCACTTTCCAGGAATGGTGGAACATAATCGGCTCATTAGTATTCTTTCTGTTCATTAGTACTCTTACTGTTAAACACACCGACACAATCATGCTCACTCCTATAATTGCCTCTTCTGCACCTTTCCACAGCCCCTCTCTCCAGTTTGAGGCAGCCTGGGCTCTAACCAACATAGCCTCGGGGACCTCAGAGCAGACTCAAGCTGTGGTCCAGTCTAGTGAGTTTCCATTAAAATGTCACTTCTCTTTCTTAGCTTTATCTCGCTTTACTCTGTAATGTATCTTTCTTAATCTAAATTTAGCCTGGGAGATAATAAGGTGGTAAAATTAACTTTTGAGAAATCGAGATTTTTTTTTTATTTTATTGCAGTTAAAGACTTTTGACGAGGTGAAGACCTGTGCAAATTTCTGTAATATAAAATACTAGTATAAGTACTAGCGAACTCAGTAATTTGGAAAACACAGATTGTAATGGGTAATTTTGCATTTGTAAAGATTTACTGTCATATTGGTTTAATTCTACTTGTAAAAGAGGTCAGTGGGATATTGTTTTCCTTAGGCCCGAGATCGGTTGGAGATGCCCTAACAAACCATTAGTCGCTAGGAAAAATGTGTAGTCCCTGACTGGTTTCATGGCCTGTGTGACCCGGGCCTTATCAAAGCCGCCTCCTTAACCATGTTCTTTGTTTCTTGGTTTCATGACCTGTTTGTGGTTGATCACATTAAACGGCAGTGCCTATCATTACAGTACATACAGACCCAATCATTGATGCATTATGCAGTCTTAACAGCAACATTTAGTCATCTTAATCAGGTTTAAAAGTGCTTTCTTAGTTAAGCTCTTACAAATTTCTTTGTTTAGTCAGTGATTTCTGTTTGTTTTATAATCTGTTTTCCTTTGTGTAGACGCTGTGCCGCTCTTCTTGAGGCTGCTTCACTCTCCTCACCAGAATGTGTGTGAACAGGCCGTCTGGGCTCTGGGAAACATCATAGGTGAGCTGCAATGAACAAAATGAACAGGACTGCGTTAGAAATTAATCCTCATTCGGTCCTAAAATCTGTGTGTTCTTTCCAGGTGATGGCCCTCAGTGCAGAGATTATGTGATCAGCTTGGGTGTGGTGAAGCCCTTGCTCTCCTTCATCAGTCCCTCCATCCCCATAACCTTCCTCCGCAATGTCACTTGGGTCATGGTCAACCTTTGCCGTCACAAGGACCCTCCACCACCCATGGAGACAATCCAGGAGGTATGTGGAGAGAGTGCATGTGCTTAGGGGTGTAGGAATGCACTGTCATCATTTGGTTTTGCGTTTTTATTCCCTCATTTATACCAAGAGCAAAAAACGTTTGAGGGTCTTTGAATTTTAACATTTAGATGGTGCAAAATAAACTTGAACCATCGGCCGCTTCATTTGTGGATGTCTTAACTTATTTGTGTTTCTATTTGCTGGCTGTACCTTTACCAGTGGCCTCAGCAGAAGTATGTAGAAAAGCAACCTATGTCCTTGATGTGACCACAGTGAATGCTTTGCTTGTGGGTTTAAAAACGCCTTCAATAGTTTGAAGTCTTGTTGAAGAAAAACATGATGACCATTTAGTAAGTTATGGGTCATAAACTGGAGACAAAAAGGGGGCGATAAATAGCAGGCAGCTCGAGACTTCAATAACATACAGGTGATGTCACAGTGGTTATGTCCATCCTTTATATACAGTTTGCAGTATGTGCAGTTACAAGTCCTGAAAAATGGGTTGAAAATATTAAGGTGTAAGGGAAGCCAGCATTTGTATAGACCAGGGGTGGGGGAACTCCAGGCCTCAAGGGCCAGTGTCCTTTTAGATATCACGCTGGGTCGACACACTGAATCAAATGATTAGTTCATTACCAGGCCTCTGGGGAACCTCAAGACACATTTAGGGGGTAATTTAGCCATTACAATCAGTTGTGTTGGATCAAGGACACATCTAAAACCTGCAGGACACCTGCCTTAAGGCCTGGAGTTCCCCACCCCTGGTATAGACATTTGAAACGTGGTTGAAACTGTCTGATCCTTCTAAATGTATCAGGGAGTATCAAGTTGGAGGTTGGGACAGTATGTCACCAACTGGATTGTGGCAGAAACTATAAAACTGATTTAAGTCCGCATCTGTGAGACTTCATGTCCTGTTCAAGTTTTAGATGCAAGGCACACAGTGCAGAATTCAGTGAACCTGTGGTTACATGAGGCCAGTCAGCTTTGTTTTAGTTATGTGTTTTAATCAGGTGATTCAGAGAAGACTTGTCAGAAATTATAGTGGTTAATTACGTCAACACTGCAGCTATGATCAAACTTGAATCATGCCAGGAACTTTTCTTGTGTTTTCACTCTCATTTTATCCACCTCGTAACACTTTATTTTCTTTCTCAGATACTGCCAGCTCTCTGCGTTCTGATCCACCACACTGACGTCAGTGTAAGTACCCAGAACTGTCCTACGTAACCACGATGCACACTGGATTCCCAGTTCCAGCTAAATTATCCCTGTCGAATGAAGTTTAAACAGAAAGCAAAATGTATTCATTTGAATCTTTTCTTTCTTTGCTACCTCCAGATCTTGGTAGACACAGTGTGGGCTCTGTCCTACCTGACAGATGCTGGGAACGAGCAGATCCAAATGGTTATTGACTCTGGCATTGTCCCACATCTGGTACCTCTGCTCAGTCACCAGGAGGTTAAAGTTCAGGTATGGAAAAGGGCATGGGGGCCTTTTTTATGTCTAATTAAACCTAAATTGGGTATTGTTTTAAAAACCCCATTGATGCAGAAGAATTAACCAACATGATGTGAAGATTAGCACTGCATTCAACCAAAAAATATCTTGGTTGACTGAAATTGTACCTAGTCTTCAAGTTATCAAACAGTTGCACAGAGAAGTAAACTTTCACATCACGTTTACATTAAATAAATCAGACTCAGTTGTCGGTGTTCCCTCTAAAGCTCCTTTCGAGTGCTCCCTTATTCACTCGAGTTTTACATCGGATGCTTTTCCTGACACAACCACTCTGTAAGTGTTGTTATAACTTATAAACAAAGATTAAAAAACAGGATTTGTGATACATTAAATCACTCTTACCAAGCTATCTAAGATGATGACATATTGGGATCCAACCAGTACTCATCTATCTGAAAATAGACCTGCATTAACTGGTAATCCTAGAACAACAGACTTTGGACTTCATGTCCAGAACAAACTGTTAGACTCTTGTTGTTGTGATTTCTCATTTACATGAGAGAGGAGGCTTTGAGTCCTGCTTGGTCTGTGTGTCGCTGAGACATCGAAACAGTGATGCTGACCAAACGCACTGAAAGATGTCAGTTCTGAGCATTAAATAAGAAGTTAGCAGAAACTAACCCACATAGGTTAGCATGCTGCATCAAAGCTATATGCTTTGTTGATTGTCAACAACTCAAAACATCTTTGACATGTTATCAGTTACTCTGAAACAGCATAAACAGCCTGCACTTTTAAAAGTATTTGGCAGTATCTGGGTTCGGGTTGGCTTCAAAACACATAGCTTTTTATAGACCACCAATGACAGCTTGGGTTGCATGGGATTATATTGACCAACCAAGCAATATGGACGATCCAGCCGGAGTACCTAAAATGTAGAAATCATAAAATACTACTTCTGTTATCTCAACACTGGAAACATTAATAAATGTACTAAGTGAAGCAAAAATGTGGTGATAATTCTTCTTTTTAACTGCTCTTACTGTTAAACTCCAGTGAGATTTGTCTTAGTTTCAAGCATATTGAGTATTACGAAAGAAGTCTTCTTTATATGTGTCATCATCAAACATGCTTCCTCTCCACATGCAGACCGCTGCCCTGAGGGCTGTTGGGAACATTGTGACCGGCACAGACGAACAGACCCAGGTGGTGCTCAACTGTGACGCCCTCAGCCATTTCCCTGCGCTCCTCACCCACCCAAAGGAGAAAATCAACAAGGTAACGTTCTCCGACTGTTTGTAAGAAACACACAAACTGATGAGCTCAAGCTGCTTTGTCAGTCATCTGGAAGTGATGAAAACAGAGACGTTGTGCAAGTGAGTGCTGCGTGAAAGGAAATAGATGGGGCAGATAGCTGAGAGCAGGAATTTAAAAGGTGCAGAACCACAAAGACGAAGAACCGAAGAGGACGCCAACAACTTTATACCTTCAATTAGTAGCATAGATTAGGGGTTTGATAAGGGTAGTAGTGTGTGTGTGTGTGTGTGTGTGTGTGTGTGAGATGCATGGGTTGGTGGAGAAAGGGTGCTGAAGACCAAGCGTCTCTGCTGATATCGGAGTGCATCTGAGACCAGTCACGTAAAAAAAGAGGCCTCCTTTTGTGGCTGGTCGATGATTATAGCCTCAAAGTCACCCTCTCCCCGCCCACTGCACTCTGTCTCAGCCGGGGGTCAAAACTGTGTTTCGACCCCTGGGTTCTGATCCAGCTCCCACTTGCTTTGTGATCAAACATACACTGAATCTCTGTAACACAGCACATCATACTCATGAGAGAAAATGATCACTAACTCTTGTGTTTATGCTTTTGTCCTGTAGGAGGCAGTGTGGTTCCTGTCCAACATCACAGCAGGTAACCAGCAACAGGTGCAGGCCGTCATTGACGCCAAGCTGGTTCCCATGATCATTCACCTGCTCGATAAGGTTTGTATCCATCTTAAGTCGATCCTGTTTAGTTACTTTCAGAGAGCTTCTGGGTGATGGATGGGTTGCTTACATTGAATGTATGTTTTAGGGTGACTTTGGCACTCAGAAAGAAGCCGCCTGGGCCATCAGTAACCTGACAATAAGCGGGAGGAAAGATCAGGTAAGCCTCTCCCAAACACATGAAAAGTGTACAAGAAATGTGAAGTCGTTGGTATTGAAGTTCTGTAAACATAGAACTGAAATGACTTCATAATATTTGCTGCTTTAAGAATAGGTTTAAGCTTAATCATTTTCATTGATGAGTAAAATGCTCTTCCTTTTTTAACGCGGTGAGTTGTTGATAGTGCATCGCTGTGTCTGTGTCGTCTTCAGGTGGCACACCTGATCGAGAAGCAGGTGATCCCTCCATTCTGCAACCTGCTCACAGTGAAGGACGCTCAGGTTGTGCAGGTTGTTCTCGATGGCCTCAGCAATATCCTAAAAATGGCTGACGACGAGGCAGAAACTATTGCTAACCTCATTGAGGAATGCGGAGGTCAGTGTCACCTTTACCATCACATTTATCACAATTGTTGGTCTTAACTTGTTAACATCAGGTGTTAATGTGTAATTATTTTTTGTTTTGCAGGTCTGGAAAAGGTGGAGCAACTGCAGAATCATGAAAATGAAGATATCTACAAATTGGCATACGAAATTATTGATCAGTTCTTCTCATCTGATGATGTAAGTTACTTAGGATATCTGCATTTTTTTTAAAATTATTATTATTTAGGCTTTCAAGTGATTTTAAAAAAGTCTTCACACTGATCAAATGAACCAAAGTTGAACAGGTTAGCTCTGAGTTGTCACATATGAGGCTCCAGTTTGGCCCTTTTCACTGTTTTTTGCGCCACAAATCATTGTGTAAGTCTGAAAATGGATCCTGCCCAGTGTGGCTGTCCAAACTGCTAATTTGATCTGGGCCAGCGGTCTGAATCACTGTCAGCTTTAGGTCGTTACCATGGTGCTGTCATACCACAAAGCAAGGTGGTTAATCCAAGGAGAAGTGCCAAAGTGATTGTTTGTATTGACAGTTCTTCTACTTAGGATGTAGATAAACTTTATTATCCCTGAGGAGCAAGTTGGCAAGACAGCCCACCTCCAGAAACCCAGAATCACATACCAGAATTCACAAAGTTAACTTCAATAAGTAGAGCTACGTAGACCCACTTTCTTTAGAAAGCTGCTGATGGTCCCTGGCTCAGGAACAGTGACTGGCTATCGTCTTGACCTAACGCCTCGTCTGCTGACTGTCCGCACAGTGTTAATGCTCCTTTTACTCGTCTGTCTTTCAGATCGATGAAGACACCAACCTGGTCCCGGAGGCCATCCAGGGCGGAACTTACGGCTTCAACTCAGCCAACGTGCCAGCCGAGGGATTCCAGTTCTAGACGGCATCTGGGGTATTCTGGAGTTTTGTTCACGATGCAGCACTCTGTTCAACATATAAAAAATTAGGAGAGAAAGGGCGAGAGAGAGCGAGTGTGAGAAATTTGATCCATTGTGCTTGGCTCGTGGGATCCATGGCTGCATCTTATCTGAGAGAAAAATATGTGGATTTCATTTGGCATTCCAGGGGAACCAGCCCAAATGAAGTTTGAGATGGCGAGTGGGTGCGAGTGAGAATGAGTGGCTACATGTTGCAAAAAAAAAAAGAAGCAAAACATCTACATCGAATGTGTTGAGAGACATGCCGACATAACTTCTGTGTTATTGGAGCTGTCGTCCTCGGAAAACTACTTCAAATGACAAGAAAAACAAAAATAAGAAAAACTCCATGTCTGCCCAGGGAGAACCAAGGACATTAAAAAAATAAGAAAATCAAGTGATCTTGAAATATTACAATACAGCAAAATGCAGAAATGATTATAACTATGATTATGAACTGAGATGAACAACGAACCATCACAATTCTGCGGTCCTCCGACTAGAGAGGGCGCCAGCCTCAGTGTGCCCCTCCCCCAATCGGCCACGCTATCAGACATGTGTGTGAATGGACCCATTGTGTACGAATGTCTGGACTCAGCGCTGAGGAGCCAGGTTCATCTCCTCCAACGAGACGCCCCCCCACGCGGGGCGCAGTCCTCTCCCCCTGGTGGGCGGGGCCAGGAGTCCGGCTGCGCGTGTTCGCATGTTGCGAGAGAGTGGACGGATGAGTCGTGTGTGCTTGGCTGCGTGCGTGAACTGGGAGTGTGCGAGACTGGGTGAGAACGCATGCAGAGATGAGGAAAAATGAAAAAACAACCAACAACAACAAAAAAGATACAAAAACATCTGAAGAGAAAAGAAAATTGCAACAATGAGGTTCGCAAAGGTTTCAGGAAGAAATTCTGCCTTTGAGAGGCTGATCTGCGAAATCCCTGAAAGAAGGAACTGTGGATATGAGAAAATCATCGTCGTCACCAGGATTTTGTTTTTGATTTATTAAGTTAGTATTAATTGACACTGGACAATGTTATTGGCAGGTGTGGAGCAGCAGTGCATTGATGCATTTGGTGGCTTTTGGGCTTTTTCTTTTTGCCTCCAGTGTATTTTCTTTTTCTTTCTTTTTTCCTTTTTTTATGACTTTGTTTTCCAGCTTTTAGTTTCATATCGCTTCTGTAAAGGTGATTGATGACCATCGTACTCCATCCTCACACCACATCCCTAACCTACACACCAGATATGGGCTTGATGCTGTGAAATTGTTGACACCTTCACTTTATAATCAACCAAATGACCTGTTCCTCCTTGTAACTGCTTTATTTTCCCCCCACCCCCCTTTTTCCCTTCAATTAACAGCAAAATCACTGCTTTGCAGTACTGTTGCCATAGCTTTGATTGTCACCAAGGGAGAAGAGAACAATGGCCATTTCACGTAGGATTGTGAATCATAACCTTTGCATGTACTAAACTATAGCACAGTTATTTTTTAGGGTATTTTAGTTTCCTTAGGCTGTGGATACAGTGTAATTTTCATTTTAAGTAAAACTGTGCTTAAATGTTACATGTTTCCCCTTCCCCTTTTCCCTCACTAGTGTCTGATTTGCTAAATAATCTATATGGTTTTTGCACATGTACTGCAAAGTGAGGCCTGACGTCTTTCTGAAGGTGTGCTGGTGGGTTTTTATAGGTTTTGACCTGCCAGCAAAATCTCAATATGCATCACTCACTCAACCACAATCTGTTGTCTTTCAAGAGTAATCCAAGGATGCTTTTTAGTGAGAAAATGAGTTTATTTCAGGAGGTGGTTTAACCTCCCCCACTTTTTTTTTTTTCTCAAGGTCAGAGGGTGTCCCACACATCAGACTGGAGTATGTGGGTTTTCCTGAATAATATATAAACCCATGAACAAGTTTGCTGTAACTTTAGTACCTGAGTCCTTTAGCCCCATTACTCCCCTTTCCTCTTTCTGCCAGCTAGGTGTACAAGCTTACCCCTTTCATTTTTTTTGTGTTAACTTCAAACACTGTAGTAATGATTACACATTGTGCTCATAAATAAGCCTTCTGTTTGAACATAGGGGTATTTTTTTGCAGCATTCCTTGTTAGCAAACGTGGTTTCAAATTTAAAATTACGACCTGGAAAGAAAAAATAAATAAATGAATGAGGTGGCTTACCCCCCAAAAGCAAACTCATTTTTCGGGGGAGATAGGATACAGGATAGGTTGTCTTCGAGAAAATAAATAGTGAAACCCAAATCGAGAGACTGCGTGTGTGTGTGTGATCTGTTGTGTGTCCCTGATAATGTCTTCGCTTCTCCCAACGGTTACAATTTTTCAAATTAGGGGAAAATCGAGTCCTGATTGGCCAGAGAGGCAGCTTATGCTCGTGCGTGGTACGGAAATAGCGGCGCCTCTGGGTACTGTCGGAAAAATGGATGACCGTGAAAAGAGGTTTTAAAAAATGCATAATTGCGAGAAAAAAAATAGCTACCGCTTATAATTATTTTATTTTATTTTTTTACTCGCACTCTTTACTATACGAGCATGCGCTCTAGAAGTCTAGCACCTTTTCCCGTTTTCTTTCTTTCATCGCTAACAGGATTTGCGGGAGTGCACGTGAACGCAGCACGCGTAGGAGCTGACAGGAAGTGAAAGCTCTGTTGTTGGACAGACGCTTTCTCCCAGCTGACGGTGAGTTTGGTCTTGTTTTTGTTTTGTTTCTTTTAAACAGGAGATTTCTACACGAAAAGTGGTGCTTAAGTTGTTAAAGTTTGTGGGGGGTCTTTTCTTTTTCTTTTTTACGCCAAAACTAGAATCAGCAGATGAGGAAAATTAGTTGCTATTAAATTAGTGACCGCAACTGCTGTGTGGCTAGCACAGTTAAGTTAAAAACATTCGGGTAAAGAGCACATTTTAATAATGTACACTGTTTTTAACGTGTTACTACTTTTTCCACACACAGTAAGAATGTAATATATGACACATGAGTGAAAACTGAACTGTAGCAGTCCCTGCCGCTACTTTAAAACCCATCTGCACCGAGGTGTAAAGTAATGCTTTTGGATGTACACTTCCATACGTGGAGGAGACCACATTTGGTTTGATGTCGATTCCCCGCGGACAGCTGGACATCGGTCACCTGTTTGAATCTGGGCGCCAAATTGGCCCCAGTCAGACTCCGTGTATGGATCAGGTTTTGTAGGGGACAGATGAACAGCGTGTCCTCACAACAAACTCTGTCTCTCTCGCTCTGTGTGTGTGTGTGTGTGTGTGTGTTGGACTGGGTGGGTGCTGGCAGAGGGCCTCCTATTGTCGCTGCGGTCCTGGCTGTAACAAGAGGAGAGAGCGCACAAACACTACAATATAACTGATCCGGTAATAAGAGCTGAGCCTTTTTTGGCTGTTCTCTTGTTTTTCAGTGAATGATCAGCTCTTTCTCACATTGGTTAGATTTGAACGTGTTTATATGATAAGTAGTAATTATACACCCAGATTACTTTATCAGGTATCTGAGGCAATCTAACACATAATGTTCAACTTTTCTTTTTTTTAATGTAAATAAATTATTTAGCACTAAGACTGTAGTTAGAACTGTTTTACTAACCTGTGTCATCTCCAGTGACACTGCAGCAGTGTGGCAAACCCTTCTCAGTGATCTGAAAATACATTCTGAGCTAGATCCTCAGGTAAAGGTTTTGGCTAGTTGCTTTTAGACCCACCAATAAAGGAACGGTCCCTAACCAGAGTGTTTTCATAGGTATTCTTATGAAATGCTAGCAGGGGAGACTGTTAGTATCAGTGCTGAGCTATCAGGCGAGGTAATAATGCCTCTTTAATATGATAGCCTAACTTGAGGATCAATATGGGCGCTAAGAGAAGAACTATGAGACTGTATGAGGGGGTCAGGAGTGGCATAGAAGTATGTGAGGTGTGTGGTAGGAGTGGCAGATGGCTTCAAAGTGGAGGTGGGATTATGTCCAGGATCTGCTCTGAGCCCCTTCTTGTTTGCAGTGGTGATGGTCAGGCCGACAGATCTCTGTGGATTGTGATGTTTGCAGACAACATTGTGATCTGTAGTGGGAGCATAGAGCAGGTAAGACATCCTCAGTGGAGGTGTTCCCTGGAAAGAAGAAGAACGCAAGACATAACGTGTATGAATGAGAGCTAGACAGGTGTAACAGTGAAGGTGGATGAGTTTACATACCTGGAGTCAACCATCTAAAGTAACGGACAGTGTACAAAAGAGGTGGAGATGAGTGTTTGGTTGTTTCTGCGATATAGCAATGAGAATGAAAGGAAAGGTTTATGAGATGGTAGTGAGACCTGCTGTAATGGTTTGGAGACACTGGCAGTGATTAAAAAGACAGCATTTGGAGGTGGCAGAGCTGAATATCCTCAGATTTTCATTAGGAGGCACAGGATTAGAGATGAGCATATTTGTCACACTTGCATGTTTCAGATCATCAAACACATTTTAATATTAGACAAACATAACAAAGGTAAATGCAAAATACAGTTTTTAAATAATGATTTCATTGATTAAGGGAGGAAAAGTTATCCAAACCTGCCTGGTCCTGTGTGAAAACCTAATTGCCCCTCTTGTTAAATCATGGATTAACTGTGATTAACCACATAGTTTGGAAAGCTATATTCAGTTTCACTAAACACATTCAGGCCTGATTACCGGCAGACTTGTTGAATCAAGAAATCCCTTAAATTGAACATGAATGACGAAGTGAAGCAGACTAAAAGATCTCAAAAAGCAACACATGCCAAGATCTAAAGAAACACCTGGGATACAAAGTCACTGACATATATCAGTCTAGAGTCAAAGGTTACAAAGCCATTTCTAGGGCTTTGGGACTCCAGCAAACCACAACGAGAGCCATTATCCACAAACCTGGAACAGCGGTGAAGCTTCCCAGGAGTGACTGGCCTACCAAAATTACTCCGACACCACATCAACGACTCATCCAAGAGGTCACAAAAGAACCCAGAACAACATTAACATCTGCTCGTGACCTCAAGCTGAAGTGCACTTGGGTTCTGCAGCAGGACAATGATCCAAAACACACCAGCAATTTCACCTCGGAATGGCTAAAGAAAGACAAAATAAGGACTTCGAAGTGGCCTAGTCAAAGTCCTGACCTGAATCCGATTTTCAAACGGTTCATTCTCAAAAACCCTCCAATGTTGCTGAATTACAACAATTCTGCAAAGAAAAGTGGGCAGAAATTCCTCCACACCTGACATACCAGTTCTTGCTGGTAAAGGAGGCCCAACCAGTTATTCGGTTTTTCACAGCAGCCTTGTAGGTTAATAACTCGATCCTCACAATAGCTTTCAGTTTAAGTCTAATTAAGCCCCATATTCACTAACACTTCATTTATTTCTCTAAACATATGCAACAACTGGATTTTTGTCCTGCCAGATTTTCCTCTCCCCAAACCCTCACCCCTCCACCTGAGCGCCAGTCTCCATCATGGACAACCTAGAGGAGGACCTGACGTGCTCCGTGTGCTACTCTCTGTTCTCCGACCCACGAGTCCTGCCCTGTTCACACACCTTCTGCAAGACCTGCCTGGACAACCTCCTCCAGGTGTCGACTAACTACTCCATCTGGCGTCCGCTCCGCCTGCCGCTAAAATGCCCCAACTGTCGCAGTGTGGTGGAGCTGCCCCCTGCGGGTGTAGATGCTCTGCCCACCAACGTGTCTCTGCGGGCTATCGTCGAGAAAGTAGGAAAGAGTGACTGAGATGAAGTGTAACATGCAGTCAGAGCTTTTCTCTCTCAGTTTGTCTTCATTGGTCTCACATCTATTTTGCTTGTGTGCCGTCCTCAGTATCAGATGGACAGTGAGCCGCGACCACCGTCCTGTCCGGAGCACCACAGGCAGCCTCTGAACATGTACTGTATCCAGGACCGGCAGCTAATCTGCGGGCTGTGCCTGACGGTGGGGCAGCACCACGGCCATCCCGTAGACGACCTGCAGGCAGCTTTTATCCGAGAAAAACGGACGCCGTCACAGCTCCTGAAAAGGCTCTCTGAGGAGAGATGGGCACAGGTGGAGATGACTCTCAATTTTGCAACACTCAAAAGTTCCCTAGTTATTAAAGCTTAGTTTACATGTAAATGAATCTTCTCTCCTCTGCCAGGTGTGTGAGCTGGGGGAACAGCTGGAGCAGGAGAAGGCCTTCTGTGAGGGTGTGGTGAGGCAGGACCGACAGGAAGTCAACCAGTTTTTTCAAACACTGGAGGTGGTGCTGGCCAGGAAGAGGCAAGCCTGCCTGGACGCTCTAGATAAAGCTGGAGCTGAGGTGTCGCGGGCGTATGACCCTCTCATCCACCAAGTAAAGGAGCTACAGGTGTGTACATACACCAGATCTATAAAACCAGTTGTGTGCTCATCAGACAGAATTATTTAATCTAAAATAAAGGTTTGTTATTTTTAGTCAGTTTTTTCAATCGTATTATTTTCTGTTTTTTCTCCTGTGGCATGCACCTGATCCAATAACAGTCCTGTTTCCTGCAGGAAGAACAGCTGGATCTGGTGTCCATGGGTTCGTCTGTAGAGGATGAAGACTCGCCCCTGGTCTTCTTGGAGAAGGTGCATTTGTTCAGAGAGCGGGTGGAGGAGTTCATTAAAACCCCTCTGCCCTCTGTGATGAGCCTGTCCGTCACTCCACGGGCAGCAGAGTACCTCCAGCAGCACTGGCCTGTCGTGACCATCGGGAGCTTGGAGGAGGCACCTGTTCCTAAGGTGCGCTGCTGTGCCAGATGTGGCGGTGCTGGGAGTGAAGCTGGAGGGGATCGCTCCAGCAGAGGGGTTCAGGACGTGTGGGGTGAGCTACAACCTACTACATCGGTGGTGCTGCTGGGGCTGCTGCTGCTGTTGGCGGTGCTGTGGGTGAACCCGGTCGGAGGGGCGTCACTCGGCTTCTCCCTCATGTCTCGGCTTAGCCACTTGGTCCACAGCCTGAGCAGCGAACTCATCACATGCGTGTGGGACACGGTGGGGACGGCATGTACCGCGGCGGGGGTGGCTGTAGATAGATGGAGCTCACAGCTCTCTGCGGTGGGTGTTAGGGTGTTTGAGCACCTGGCTGCCTTATTTAAAACTCTGTCCCGATAAGAACGGCCAAGCAGGTTCAGAAAACCTTTAACATGTGTTTAGATTTTTTTTTTTTTAAAGTCTCACTTCCCTGTTCGTGTAGAGACGGAAAGAATCCACCCTAAAACAGTTTGTAAACAGCTGCTACTCGCGATTTTACGTTCCTGTTTTGTTTAACAAAACGAAAGCCACAATGGTGAACGAGATTTTGCTGACGTCTGCACAGCGAGGGTTTGGGACAGTGACCTTTTTCATGAACAGGAAAACTTGAGGTCATTCTAAATAACAAAAAGTCAACCAATAGATGCAAAGACTGAACAAAAAACATTAATAAAAGATTCATTAGAAATGTCTTAACCACAAGTATACCTTTAGTCACACTCAAAAGGTTGTATGTATGTATGTTTTCTCTAATGTGATTGTTTGTTCTGCACAAACATTTCAAAAGCTTCCTGTAACCTTCTGTAGGTGCACTTTGTGTAGCTTTATATCCTTTTTCCTCTATTGTGTTATTGATTTTGCTCTTCTTTGGACGCATGTTACTCTAAATAATGTTCAGAACATCTTACAAGCATTTATCAAACACTAATCCATCTTGAACCGTTCGGTCATCCTCTGTCCAGTCTTGCTATGGGACATTTTAGTAGCTTTCCTGCCGTTTCTATACTTGGGACACGAGCGCAGCAGGCTACACGTAGAAGCCCTCACACGGAGCGATTTACGGTGACTGGAGCAGTATGTGAAATTTAGAGCCTGGTGAGTGGAAGCAGACACACGTTGGACCCGAGTTAAAGCCACCACAGATCATGTTGCAGTGATGCCGAGTGCCTCCTTGACTGTGCCTTTAGCCGTCATGCCTTCAGCTCGCCTCGCTTAATAGCTTTACAGTAATTCCACCAGGACCAATACATCGTTCCCAGGGCAGAGCTGACTTTAAAAAACAAAAAGAGCCCCTAAAATGCTGCCCTGATTTACAGTCAACTTTTAAAAGTTGTTACTTTATTTTGCTCAGTTCAGCTCTTTACTGAGTATCCAGCAGATATCTGTGCAGTGATGCAGACTCTGCACAGGTATGATACAAACCAGGATTTTATATGCTGCTGAAATCAGACTGAACTAATGTAGTCACACCTGTTGTAGTGTTTGTAATTTTATAAACTTCAGTTCATGTATTGAAAATAAATTTAAATACTTGTGTCGTGTTCAGTTTTTCCAAAGGTGAGATGAAACATTTTGTGCTGCAATGAGAACAATTATTAAGTGAGCTCCCTTTACTGAGCCAGTAGTGTCAAATATATCTGCAGTTAAATGTCTTTACAGTGATACTGGAGTTTTGCTGGTTCAGCCAACGCTGTAGGGAGTTTGCTATACCTGGGCAAGCTTTTCCCTTTACAACTTAAACTACACATTTAATATAAAAAGAATTTAATTTTAATAGTACATCTCAGATTTTACACACAGACAGCTGCTGTAACAAATACAAAACATTTGTCAGCACATATTTGAGAAAATTTTCTTAAAAAAAAAATATAGCAGCATTTCATCATAAAGAACACAATATTTACATGATGTGTGAAAGGTAAAGTAAAAGCAAACAGGGTTCTTGGGTTTAGGCAGTGATGGCATCGTGCTCTTTAAAGACGATGGTCTTTGGGTTGATTCCCACACTCTTGGTGGTGTTGTTAGTTTTGTAGATGCCGATGAGACGATCAGCGATCTCGAACATGTTGTTCCTCAGGGAAATGATGATGAACTGTGCGTTCTTTGTTTGCTCCTGAAAGAAAAATATTTTTCCTTTAGTTTTACACCACCTTGCTGCTTTTTAAAGTAGCACTACTACTCAAAAGGGTGAATGTTTGAGGCATTAACAGAATCAACCGCTCCATACTCACATAAATGTAACAGGCCACAATGGAGACGTTCTTGAAATCAAGAGCAGCATCAATCTCGTCCATGAAATAGAGTGGTGTGGGCTTATAGTGGTGTAGCGCAAACACCAGAGCCAAGGAGCTGAGGGTCTTTTCTCCTCCCGACAGGTTAAAGATCTTCTTCCAGCTTTTCTTGGGAGGACGAACACTAAAAAAAAGAAAAGAAGTTTGTTTGTCTAGCAAATGCATCATCACCCAAAAAAACAACACAAAAAATACTCATGTTTCGACTGTGTGAGATCTTAGAAAGACGGGAACGCTGTGTGTAATTCATCATCTCCAGAAATTGAACACACTCCATATTTTAATCGGCCTTCATGCACAGCCTGAACCCGCTCTCAGTGCTCGGGTCACCATGTGGAGCTCACACATTTCAGCAAACAAGATGGCTGATAGCAAACGCTGCTTAACACAGTCCAACAGCTGCACACAGCTGTAACTGTGCTATTTTAAACTTCATGAGTAAAAGTACATCACATGCTTACACCTGACCATGTGCAGGTCAGGGCATTAGTGATGTGTGTTGTTCAGTACTGTTACTTGTTTTTACCAACAGTATCCATCATTTGAGTCCCGTAAATGTTAAAAGGAAGATTCGGGATCAGTTTTAATAATAGAAGAAAACAGACGTACACTAAAAGAACAGTTTCACTGTGCTTGGCAGAAAGTTCAGAACATTGTGGGAAGAGGTCAGAGTGACGTAAGAAAAATCATAAAGCCAGTTCTACAAAATCTGAGGAACATAATTATAATGAAATGAATGAATCTCAGATTTTTAAATGCCAAAAAGATAACAGCATTTGGAAAAAGGCGAATAAGAAATTATTTTCATCCCTCTAATGTTAAAGACAAACTGAAGGACAAACTAGATCTCTCAAAGGGTCTGAGAGCTTTTTTTGTGTGTTAAAGAATTTAGATTTTTACAATAAGTCGGCCTGAATATTTGTTTAATTCAAAGCAGGCAGGATTTAGTTTGGTTTTTAGTTTATTTGGATTGTTGGGATGTAAACAAGTGTTTGGTTTTTCTATCAGATGTCCTTGACATTAATGAAAAACCTGCATTGATTCAAAAGCAAGCGATGAAATCTCTGCCCTGATGAACCTCGCAGTGATCACCTACAGTCACTCACTTTACCTGAACATGATGCCCTCAGAGAAGGGGTCCAAACTGTCCACGAGCTCCAGCTCTGCATCACCACCCAGTGTAAGCATCTGGTAGTTTTCCTTCAACTTGTTTGTGATCATGTTGAATCCAGTCATGAACTCATTGAGGCGCTGTTTGCGCAGGTCCTCGTAGCCACGTTTGAATTTGTCCCTCTCTGTAGTGATTTCATCAAGCTGGGCGACACGCTGCAAGTAAAGCTCCTCCTGAGAACACGAACACACACAGGCAGATTGAAATTAAAATTAGGCTGTGAGCTCATTTCCGTTTTGATCAATTCTAAACAGAGCTGCTTAAAATAAAGCTATAAATGGACCACGAGAGTACCATTAAACATGCTCCACACATTGGCTGAACCAGCATTAGATCAGAAAAAACATAAAATAAAACAGCAGTATTAACAACAGTCACTGTGCATTTCAGCAACGGCGAGTTGTTAGGTAGCAGGCTGCCTGTCACGCCTGTGCATACCTTCTTCTTGTACTCTGCGATGGCCCCGAGGTTGGGCTTCATCTGAGCACACTGGGTCTCTAATGTGATCATCTTGTTGATAATGATATTGGGATCTGAGATTTCATCGAGTTCAGCTGGAGTGAGCACAGGGAGTTCCTCTGCTGGCTTGTCCTCAATGGTATGAAGGGACAGCTTGGAGGCCTGTGGAATAGAAACAATAGTTTTTACTATTTTACACCATCATCCTGTAGAGCAAACAAAGATACAAATCAAAGGGCCTCAGATATGATTAAAGCATTCACAATTAGAAAATGAAAAAAGTATCAATATAAAACAAAGTGTGTCTGTTATCACTGGACTATTTTTGTCCCTTGCTTTAAGTTTGCTGAGTAAATCTTCATTAATGTTATTGTTACAAGAATAAAACTATAGTAGTACATCAATTCACAGCAACACCTTTCCTCTCCCACCTCTTTCTGCCAGTGTTTGATTTTGTTATTGTGTTCGGTGATGGTGGCCTCAATCTGCTCGATGCGGAGCCGGACGCTTAGGGACTCCTCCTGCAGAGCGTGCTCCTGCTGCTGCAGCGCCTTTATCTCCTTCAGCACCCCCTGATACTGCTCCTGCACATCTGGCAATGCAGCCTGGAAGAAACAGAAAAAACAACAGCAGTCAATTAACATCAGTCCTTCACACGTTCATTTTTTTTTCTTACAAAATGCAAGTGGGACAGCAATGTTTTAAAACAACTTGCTAAAATGTAAAATCCTTCTAAGAATAAATCAGTGCAAAAAAAAGAAAGAAAAAGAAAAATCTTCTTTTTTTTTTCTTCCTGTGAAGAAAAATAAAACCAAAGTGGATGAAAAGTTCCAACCTCAGCCTCCTGACAGTCTTTCATGATCTCTCCAGCCTCGTCTTCCAGTTTCTTCAGCTGTTCTGTGAGTTCAGCTATTGACTTCTCATTCTCCTCCAGCTCACGCTGCACACAAGCCACACTCTCCTCAAACTTCTTCAGGTTGCTACAGAGGAAACAGCAAGAGTCAGAGTTGGTGACAGACACGTGTGATTAGAAAGATTACTGCTGATGATCAGTAGTGGATCAAAAACATTACAGAATGACTGCTGAAGAGCTAACATATTTGTCTACACAAGGATCTTACGCTAACCCAGGCCATCATCCTGCCTGCACAGGAGGCCAGCTGTAAACTGAGCAATATGTTAGTGCAGCAGCTTCATCCGTCTACACAGAATGCGTTAAGACAACTGAAGTAAAGGTCAGCCCCATTCTGGCAGCAATTCAAAGCCTGAAACACAACTGTACGTATGTGCATATAAATATCAAACAAATCAAATAAATCCTGAAGCACAAAAAAACCCAAAAAAACAACAACAACAAAAAAACAAAACAAAACACTAAGTACACAAACTGACACAACCAAAGTAACTTAACATTTTATCCACATCATCTCCCTCCTTATCAGTTTGTCGTCAACAGTATTTAAAAAAACAACAAAAAAAAACCAACCTAATAATAATAATAAAAATTGTGTATTATAGTTATTGTCTGGTAATGAACTACTGTCAGACAAAACACTTGCAACTCGTTTTAAAAGGCAAATGTATATCCCAGGTGTCCTACCTGACTATTCTTTTTCTGCCGTGAGGGTAAAAAAAAAAAAAAAAAAAAGTGATTTGACACGGCTCATAAATACTACTTGTTAAAACAACAGTAATCCCTGCACTGCTGCACTCTGAGGCCGTCAATCACATTAATATGGCGCGTCTGTACAGTCAAATCTCATACTTTGCATATTACAGAGTGAACTTCAAGGTTAGAAACTTGGCTCGGATCTTAGAATAAAATCTACTGTGGTTAGATACAGTGCTACCCAAACACAGATTCACTTAAACTGCAGTCACAACGCCTTCTAAAAGATTAAAATCTCTTTCATACACAAAGTGTGTAACTGTGGTGGTAGGTTCATTTGTCTAAGTAAATGTTTTTGGCTTTCAGACCTGCTTCAGTGTGTCAGTTCATAAGCTCCCACTTTGTTCGTAATCGACTCAACAGCTTGCCATGCCAGACAAACCACATCACACACAGACCAAGTGTGTGTTTTTGCTACAGCGCACTGCCAGGCTGTCCTGCCTACATGATCAATCTTAATGTTCCAGCCACAGACACCAAAGACTAGACACCCAACACACTCACCACTGCCACAACACTGATTAATTCAAAGAAACCAATGACAACAACAGGAGACAGGAATTTAGTGACAGAAACCTAATGCTACTTACATGTGATATTAGTATTGAATATTCGTAAGAAAAAAAAGAACAAAGGAAAAACAAACAGTATAGGGTGTCCCCTCTTTAGATAAAAGGGAGCGGTACCTGCTCTTTCATTACAAAATAAACTACATCTGAAAAAAAATATTTCCCAGTCTCTCAGAAGCAGCTGATTCAATACAAAAACTTCCATGAAGCCATGCAAAAAAAAACAAAAAACAAAAAAACAACAACAAAAAAAAAAAAGACTTTTATACTATGGAAGTTACAGGACGTTTAGGTCCATCAGGCAGCATTTTGGTAAAATTTTGGTGGCAGCCTTCAGCCCCTCAAATGTGGCCATCTGTGGTACTTATGAAGTTATAGAGGCTCAAAAAGTGCCAAAATTTCAACCCATTCATGTGTATTCTGCACACTCCTAACTCTGAAAATGTTCACTATTTCTTATAATAATGTTCCTGTAAAAAAACAAACAAACAAACAAAAAAAAAAAACCAACCACCTGATTCTGAGGGGCTCAGGTGGGAGGTACCGAATGACTTTTCATGGAATCAACCATCTGTCCAGCTGCATGGATAATTCAGAATATTCCTGCATATTGTAATATTACTGAGGGGCATGATACCAGGTACAGATAACTTTTATTTTCTTTGTATAAGTTAGGTATTTAACCTGTTATGTACGAGCAGAGACTCACACATATCAGAATTATAAATAACAGGCTTCACAGTGATTTCACCAGTAGCCACTCGTCTGGCTGAAACCACGAGTCTACGATCAGTGGATGCACATGTAAATGAGTTTAAACAAGCATCATTTCCTCACCGGCCAGCTGTCTTTATGGCCACTTGGGCTTTGGTTATGGTAGAGGAGCACTCATCTAGCTCCTTGTTGATCTTGTCAAGCTTGTCCTGCTGAGCTTTAAGCTTGTGGCTGTTGATGTCTACAATCAGATTGTGGAGCCTTTTCACCTCATTTTCCACCTTCCCAGCCTTACTGGATGCTGCCTCATAGTCTGATTGAACAAACAGGAACAGCATATAGGAGAAAAAACAAGACAAAGATATTTGTATTGATAGATTTAGAAGGATTCAAGAATTAAATTCATGTATACACAAAAGATAATCTGGTTATTAAGAGCAATAATGTGACAAGATTTTTTAAAACAAAATTACACTACCAAGTGATTATATATATTTTTTTAAACATCTCAAGAGAGTGAACATTACCATATTTAAATGATTAACAACAGTATTTCTCTTTAGTGTTTACAGGACATTACCTTGTTTGAAGGCCTCCAGGCTCTTCTCCATCTGTTTCTGTTTGGCCTTGTCTGGGGCAGCTGCCAGCACATTGGCTTCAAGTTCCTTGATCTGAAGTTTCAAGTGAGTCTCTTGGTCAGCTAAACTCTGAAAGAAACAAAGAAAAAGAAATAATTCAGATTTGCAAATGCAAAAACTGTTTTAATCAGTCAAAACTGTCCTATTTGATGGCTTACTAATAGCAGGGGTTATTAATTAGATCAAAAACACAGCCAAATGAGTGTGAGAGAAGCAGAATGAATGAAAATTATGTACAGTCATGCTGTTGGTGTATTTTTCCAAGGTGTTCTTCATGTCCCGGAGCTGTGGCCGCAGGCGCTGGACGTTCTCTTCTAGCTGCAGCTTTCTCTCTTGGCATCCCTGCAGCTTCGACACTTTCTCATTTAGCTTGCTCTCCATGCGGTCAAGCTGCAGAAAACAAATGAAAATCATCATGTCCTATACACAAATGCCTAGCTGTGATTATGTTTTCTACTATCCATCACTCCTGGGAAATGTGTATAAAGTAAAATCTCATGGCAAGAATTATTATTTTAAAAGTTCACATCACTCATGTGGATTAAGGAATAGTTATTCACTCTGAAAGGAGACCTTTCAAAGTGAATAACTAAGAACTCCAAGCTTGTGTCTTGCAGTTTTTCTCTGCAGTTGTGGTTTGCAATAAACACTAAACAGACAGTCCGACAGATACAGTAGGCTGGTGACTAAAAATGGACTCAAAGATAATGTTTCACTTTAACGACCAGTTAGTTCGAAACCAAGAGAGTTTCACACACTTTTAAATGTTTATTGAATTCTCACATTGCATTTTGTGGTGCCCATTATTTGTTGATACTTGTGCAACTAGTACTGAAAAGCTTAGGCACCATCTGCTCTCATAGTCCAGATGTATCTGTGGACCATTTGGTTGCAGAGGCAAAGATCATGTATGCGTGAATTTACTTGGTTTGCAGGGAATGCAACTGTTACTTTAAAAGAGATTTAGCTATGTTCAATTAAAATACAAGTTGTATTAAACATTATAGCTTAAAACAACTTACCTCCACCTGGGAGACTTCAGTGCCAATAGAAGAGCCCATTCTGCCCTTCATGACTCTTCCTCCTCCAGTCATGGTTCCTGTGAAACATCGGAAAATTATTCAAGCTTTTTAAAAACTTTAACCAAATGATCTGATTGAGAGGGTCATAAGTATATATATTTTTTAATGCAAGCAAGATAGACAGAAAAGATAAATCACCCACCAGCCATCTCTATTATCTCTCCCTTCAGGGTGACCACTCTCCAGCGTTTGTCTTTTTGGTAGGCTATCCTTGTGGCCTGCTCCAAGTTTTGGGCCACCAGCGTGTCCCTCAGGGCAAAGTAGAAAGCTGGTCGCACACTGTCATCGTTCACTCGCACCATGTCAAAAAGACGAGGGCTGTCTTCTGGGGTGCGAATGGAAGCCATGCTCTTCTCCCATACTTTCATCTGTGCAAAGGAAGTTAAGATGAATGAGCAGGAGCAGCAAGATACGGAGGCCATCTGAAGGCACAATATTTCACAGAAAATATAACTAAAGTCGTTAAGACTTAAAAAATGATATTTCGCCTGACTGAAGTTCTTTAAATCCTTCATATTTACCTTGTCAAGACCAATGAAGGTAGCAACCCCAATGTTCTGTTCTTTTAGGAATGTGACGCATTTCTGAGCCGTGTCAATGGTATCAACTACAATGTTGTCTAGAGCACCACAGCTAGATGAAATGGCCACATCATACTTCTCATCTATGGCTCCCAGATCTCCCTACAGGCATAAATATATTTAGAATCATCAATCAATAGAAACAAGCGAAGGAAAGTTATTGAGTTCTGCAATTTTTGCATTTTCTTTACCAATCGTCCATAGATGCCGGGGATTCTGCCACTTTTCTTCTGCTGCATGAGAGCATCCAGGACTTTTCCACGACTGCGGTTCGAGGACAGGGAGCTCTTGGCTTCATCTACTTTCTGCCTCAATTCCCTCACCACCTCCCTTGTCTCATTATCAGTCTTCATCAGCTGCTCCAACTCTTCCTCATCCTGCAGAGAAACAGAAGGCAAAAACTCAAAACACATGATGGCTGTAACACAAATTATCTACAAAATGTTATCTAAATGACAGTGCTGATGTTTGGTTCTACCTTCTTTAGCTCCTGTTCTCCTTCAGGTATTTTGACCTCCAGGTCTTTGATGGCGGCACGGCGCTCCCGCAGTGTGTCAGAGGTCGTCTGCAGTGTCTGCTTGGCTGTGTTGAGCTGTGTCAGAGCTGTGTTGTGGCGGCTAAGGTAGATGTCAAGCTCCGACTGAGCGAGGTCCATACGAGAACGGGTCTCATTTACAGCCTTGTTGAGCTCCATGAGCTCCTTTTCTTTTTTCTGGATTATACAAGAAGATTGTTTTGTTTTTAAAACAAAACAAAGTTTCAGTGAGCACACAACAAAAACCATGATGTATACACATACCTCTTTGTCCTGCTGCAAGCCGCTGGTCTCTTCCTTCAAACTCTCCATCACATCTTTAAGTTTTTCTTCTTCTTTCACCTTCTGCTGCTCCAGTTCTTCTTTGCGAGCTGTTGCCTCAGAGATGGCCTTTTCACTGCTGGCTGGTATACCACGCACTTCCTCCAGCTGAAAGATGAGCCAGACAGGACAATGTGCAAAAGCATATGAGATGTGTCCAACTCCAAAATCTAAGCAACAGTTGCTACATTCCCTCCCTCCCTCCAGGTTAACTTGACAACATCAGTAGTACACACTTCTACCACCCACCGTGAAACAGCCGTTTACTTCCTAAATTAGAAAAGATAAAACAAGAGAAGAGTGTGGGAGACAGGAGGTGTAAGTTTGTTGTTTTGGGTTTTTTTGACAGCGACAGTTACAAAGAAACTGTGCTACGCATCCAGACACAGGCCAAAACACACAACTGTAATCAACTATAAACACATATTCAGGACTGAGCAAGCTCTGGTTAAGACTGGCACAACAATCTGCCACTTGGCAGGGCTGAAACAAGCCAAGGAGTGGTGCGTGTGTGTATAGTCTATGTTTTGTAGGGTTAACTGCGGGTGAAATGTGAATGTAGCTGCTGGGAGCGTTACACAAGCCAGGCCATAGTTGACTACCATACAGCAGAACACTGCTCCCCAGAGGTCTGCCTGCCTCTGCCCAGCTCCCCCTCTGACCAAGATGTTTCCAGAGCACAGCCATTGTAGGTGGAGCAGATTGGCTTTTAGAGCAGAGGGAAATGAGAATATTCTGACAGTCATGAGACAACTCTTGATTACTGTTAAGAGTTTTTTTTAAGTTCGTGTTTAAGCAACAAAAAAAACGTGAGTCTAAGAGACAGGACGACCGCAAACTGTGAAACAGAGCACACACACTATCAACTTGTGCTACTTCGCAGCCCCCTAGTGGCTACTTTAAGACAGATCGCCCTTCCGGACTCATATAGGGCTTTATTTTTTTCCTGTGAATAATGTCAGTTAATTTATAAAAATACAGAAACTTGACTTTACCCAAAGTAAGAAGACACACACGCACACACACACACATAAAAAAAAATTAAAGCAAAGCCCCTATACACTTGGATACAAACTTATCTTTCAGTATCATATGGCATTTGTGCTTAAGACTAAAAGTGTGTCAACAATATTCAAACACTTGTGTACTAAGTTTCAATATACAAAGTTTTGCTTTGTGTTGCTATGGCTGTCATACATCCTCTGCCAGCAGTCAGACTTCACTTTGTTCTGTTCACACAAATATGTATCATCCTTAAAAGATGACAGAAAAAAACCAACATAAAAATAAAAAAAAATTATTAAAATATACAAACTAAGGCTAGTTTTATATTTTGCGTTTAGTATGATTGGTAATCACTCTGTAAGCCCAAGTTTAAAACAACACTGCTGACAACTGTAAAACATGAAGCTGTGTGTACTCGGTGGAAAACTTCTCAGCCTACAAATGATTTTAGTAAATGAAACACTGAACAAAAATGCTCAAATGTAGTTTCTGTCATATATTTATTTTAAGTAAGTTGCTGTAAAAGGGTTACAAACATTTTTTCCTCTCTCTGCTTCAAAACAGTAGCCATGGTGTTTATTGACAAGCAAAAGAAAATGTATTTTTAGTGCCCATGTTTCTGTCTTGGCCTTCATACAAATTAAATACAGTAACTCATAGGGTAACCATGCCACTGGTTACTTTGTGTAACCTTGTATTTGCAGATGGATTTGTATACTAAATTTCCATTAAATAAAAAAGGGACAAAACTACACCATACTGACAGATTTTGTGTCTGTACCTCTGAATCACATGTGAATGCCCACTGTGATTATCAGAGTGGCTCTAATTACTCTGAAACAATTGTGTAAAAGTTGTCTGCAATTTAATGTCCAACACACCTTTTCTTTGTCCTTCTCCAGCTGCTTCTGCAGTTTCTTGTTCTTGCTCTTTGAGTGTTTAATCTTCTCACGCACTTCAACGTCCTGCAAATCCAGCTGGGTGAACTTCTCCTTCTGGGTTTCAATGTATTTGTTGAGCTTATTTTGTTTCCTGGTGGAGGAATAGCATTTTTACTGGGTACATTCAAGTCCATCTACTGAAATATTATATAAACTGTGAAAATCTGAAAAAATATATACATTAAGCGCATGTATATATAATACAGTATACTTATCATTAATGTTCTTCCAGTTTTCAGTTCCTGCACATTATTTATTTTAGAGATGATTTGTCAGTTTAAAAATGATCTATGGTCACCAACCCGAAAATTATGAAAATTATTGCATATATAAATTTCAAGCACATACGCTTCTTTGTGTAAACATTTTTTGTGTGTAAATAAATTAGACCCATGTTTGTTACACTTGATACACCTTCCAGATAAGAGATGCTTAAGCAACCAAGAAAAATAAATAAATAATAAAATAAATAAAACAAACAAATACAAAATGTTACTAAGTCATAAAAAAAGTGAGTAATGTGGTAAAAGTTACATTGGTTAACAGAAGGAGAAGAAATGCAAATGCCTTACTTTTCCACATTTTTGAGTTCTTGGTTCATTTTCTCCATCTCTTCTGATAACTTGGCATTTTTCTCAGTGAGCTCCTTTGTGTCCTCCGAGATCTTTTGCTTTTCCTGCTCTTTATCAACCACACGTTTCTGCAGATCATGACTAATGACAAAGAGAAATCAGAGAGAGGGAGAAGGGAAAAAAAAAAAAAAAAAAGAGGAAAAAGAAAGTCTGATAAAACTTTATCATTTACATGGAAAGCAAAAGACTATGTTTGACAGCAGAGAAGCATGCCCAGCTGCTCTTTTGAGTATTTGAAATGGAGAAGTCTTTTCTGTACAACTGCTGGGTCTGCATTTTTATTTTTATTGATGAAATTTTTCCATGTACAAAACAGAGGTGGTACTGGTGTACTCACATGTAATACTGACAGAGCTGACACTTGTGTTTGAAGATGTCATTTTCCAGGGTGAGGAACTCCACAGCTTTGTTCTTTTCTCCCTCCAAAGCATTCTTCTCTTTTTCCACCATCTTTACTCTGTTTAGCTTGGGTAAACAAAATATAGCAGTATTTTATGTCTGGTGATAAAACTTAGTTACTTGCATAGTATAAAAAAAATTATTCAAATAATAACTTTAAGGAAAAAAAAAAGCTTGTCAACATGGTAACACAGTACAATCAACAGAAAATAATTTTCAATAAAACCCAATTATTAAATCTACTGTATGCTTCATAGTTTCCTGTCAGTGCATCATTTTCATCTCAGACATGTGTACTGAAAGTACCCCAAAACATATACACACACATAAGAAAGCCTCATGAGACTACTGAATAGATGCTCAACAATTGTAGTCCATACACAGGAAGGAAAGTTGGTTAGCTAAACTGTGTGAGCAGACAGTATTTGAGTTGTCACCTTCTCTCCCCTCTGCTCATTGAGTAGCTCAATGCGGCGAGCCAGAGTTTGGATGGGTTCCTTGAGACGGCAGGAGCCAATAATGTCCTCCAGGTACTCCAGCATGCCCTCGTCATGCTCTGTCTGACCTTTAGGCTTCATCATGGCAATCTGCTCCACCTCACCCTAGGCAAAGTCCACAACAGCACATTGGCAAAAATACTGCTTGCACCCATTCACAGAAAGCCAAAATGAAATGGGTAATAATAATTTGTAAAATAAGATTATTATTTTTTTTTTTTTTTTAAATTATCCACATGTTTAACCATTAGGGTGTGGCCACCTGAACTTATGGCTCTAAACTTGACTTAACACTAGTTTGCCACACACACACACACACACACATATACAAATCCTGTGCAAAATAATAATAATAATTTTTTAAGTTACAAATCAGGAGTATTTTTTTACTACTTTTACTCAAAGAAGCTGAAAACAAAGAGTGTAATTAAAATTCAACTACTTAACAACTGACTAAAAAATAATAATAATAATAAAAACAGATGAAATCTGTTAAATTATTAATTTCTGTAATCACATGCTTAACACACTTCAGAAATACTAGTGCTAAAATAAAAACATTGCCTCACAGCAATCACCGGACATTAAAAAGATGCTAAATTTATCATATCCAAATTTAAGGTGGTTGAAAAACAAATGCTGGTGTAAACATGCAAATTCTGACTTCTGGTAACTACACCACAGTTACATTTTCAAATTACTGTACATGTACTACTTGGCCCAAAGTTAGGGACAACTCTACAGTATAATTATATTTGTCAGAACATGTGTTCATTTTTATTTATTTATTTTAAATAGGCTGGCTAGAATAATATTGCCAGGTAAGAAATTTCAAGTCAAACAAAAATTAGATCTAGTTGTAGTAAAAACAAACCAAGTCTCAAATTGGGCTTTTATTTATGTCTAGGGGAAAAAAAGCAGCTCATATATTACTTTTTAGGTATGAAAGAAAGGAGAAGCCAGTTAGAGGAAGGAGGGGGAAATCCCACGTCATCCTCTGCTCTGACCAGTGCACAAAATAGACAGCTTTCCCTTTGCCAGAGGCCTGGAAAAGTGACCTTGGAAAACAAACTCAAGCCTCTTCCCATAGTCATGCAGCCATATCACTGACAAGAGACATCCAAGGAGTGTAGAAATGGACATGCACACATAAATACAAAAATGTCGAGCAGAGCAGGTTTAAGTGTTCACCTGAAACTACCCCATTAAAAAAAAACTTAATGGATAAATAAAACTGGGAAAACAAAAAAAATTTATCAGCTATTCTGCTTTACTCAGTTGTAATCCTACATGTCTCTGAGTTCATCAGTAACAACAAATAATAATAATAATAATAAGAGGAGAAGTAGAAGTATAAAAAGTGAAATGATTTAAAAGTCAGAGCAACACAGAGCTAAATAAAATATAAATAAAAACGTAAAATTATGCAAATAAAATAATAAAAAATATTTAGGACTGCATTCCATTCACAGTTGAGGTAAATTGAAATAAATACATAAAAAACTAAACAAACAACATGTTGAACCAATAATAAAGCCATGGTAATGAAGGGTGTTTGATCCAGCCACACTGAAGCAGCACTGCTAATATTGGGGTTGGGGTCTATTCTCACACGCCAATATTTACGTGCTGCTAAAGCGTGGCAGGTACATGGGAAAGGGAGGGCGGGGGCTAACCTGTCCCCACTGGTGGGTCAGCCTCAAAGATTCCCCCCACAAGAAAATCTTAGTGACTTATCCAACTACAGCCACTCACATGCCGGTCCAAGTGTGGATAAAACTGTATCTTTTCCTTAAAATCCTAAAGCAGCAAATTATGGTTCGCACCTTTTCCACATTGTTTCAAACCATGATGCGCTGCTATAGTAGTCTAAGGGCTGGCAGAGGGCACATCTATTTTCCAAATCCAGTGCAACAGGTTATTCCCAAAGACAGTCATGGTTTAAGTTATATGAAACACTTTGACTCAAAGTGGACTAAGACATGGGTAGAGAACAGAGAGCAAGAAATCTTACAAAATGGGATGGTCACAGCAGGGGAAAAAAAAAAAACTAAACTAAAACAAAAAACAAAAAGCAAAGCTAGAACTGGAAGAGGAAATTGCATTAAAAAAATTACCTGTAAGATCAGAAATCTGTTGTGGTCTAGGTCAATACCATGGCTTCGCAGTAAGGCACCCACTTCTTTGAATGTGGCTTTCTTGCCATTGATATGGTAGGCTGAGGAATTGTCTTTGTTGGCAGTCCTGGAAACATAGAACTTGCTGTTGGGGATGACTTCGTAGTCATCTCCTTGCTGATGGGGGAGGGGCAGAGGACAGAGAGCAGCTTAGAAGAGAGCAGTTAAGAAGAAATTCAAACAGCTCCACACAGAAAATTGCAATATTTATAACATTTATAACACTAACAAATACATTAGGATGGCTAGGGCAAAAAGCACACTACATTAAAAACAAAATAAGAAAAAAAGGCTTCTTTAAAAAGTATATAAAGCTGGCCAGAGTAACATGCAGATACACCCTATACATACTGGAGTGTATGGGGTGTAACATATGAAGAGAATTAAAACAGTTAGATAGTTAGATTAGATAAAATAATGACAGTGAAAATACAGCATAAAACAGAAAATTAAGTACTTTTAGAAGAAAGTCTAAAACTTTAAGTTGTTTATACTACTTCTGATTTTTTGTTTTTGTTTTAGATAACAGTTTAAAGCTGATATAGCACACAAAATTTGACCATCAGTTTAACAACTTGATTTGAATTTACTTTAAGCTAATGAAGCAAAGAGAAAGGCTCAGACACATTTATGAGTACACAAGGCAAAACACTTTCTCACACCCCCTGTGGCAGATCAAATATAGAAACGTGTTTAATTCTTTGAACTACAGTTCAGTCGATTTTCAGTGTAATCTGTCATCTTATCCACCCAACTGAAGTTCTCTCTCAATACAAAAGCCACTTTTTTTTACTTTTCACAGTACAGTTAAATGAGTAGAGGCTAATTACTGAACTGCAATTAAAAAATATATTTAAAAATAGAGGGATCAACTCTAGCACAATATGAACTGACTATGGCATGTGTGGGTGTTAGCTGTAACTTTCATAACTGATTTGAGTCTTTGTTTAGTCACTGTTGTGATCACTATGCAGCAATATTATACAGAGAACAGAAAAAAAAATTTTTTAAATTCAACAAACACCACTATCCTTCAGAAAATATTTCTTCTCATCTTTCTGCATTTGGGCTACCCATTTATTAATTCAGAGTGAGTGCAGCATGCATCTGTGTGACAGAGATATATATATATATATATATATATATATATATACACACACACATACACACATACACATATATACCTTATCAATAATCTTTTGAAAGTGCACCTCCACAGTACAGCTTTGCACATCTTTGTGTTGATCAGAGCTGTGAATCAGCACTGAGAGCTTTTTCGATCTGATCTTTTGAGCTCTGTATCCAAACACAAAGAGCATTGAGTCTATCACATTGGACTTCCCACTTCCATTTGGACCAATGATGCAGGAAAAGCGCTAAGAAAAAGGTAGAGAAAATAGAAAAAAATAAAATAAAATCAATAATGTAAAAACAGAGTCTATCCTGTAGAGTTAAACAGTAACATTTTATTTCAGCAAGACTGCAAATTTGAATGTATTCCATGTGAGTGTAGTTAAAGTTGTTTTTAACATAGATAAATTATTTAGTAACAAAGAAATAGAAAAAGGTATGAAGAGAAAGTTTACAGAAACTCACAATTTTCAAGAGAAGTGAGCACCCCACTAGATCACTACCTCTTGTGAGATAGACTCACTAAATCAAAATGGAGGAGTCTGACTTTTTCCACTTTGATTTTATTTAAGGCAATGATGCTAAAATATAGCAGGATAAATTATTCTGTGACATGTTCTCTTTTCTACTACAAGAGGCAAAAATCTATGGGTTTATACCATATGAAATTAAACAGAAAAAAAAATAAATTAAGAGTGGGATACACAACAAGTGATGTTAAATCTGTGACACATCAGAAGAGTATTTCCCAGGCAGGGATTACATGTGTAACCATGTTTGGTCGTACCTTGTGAAAAGGCCCCAGAATCTGCTCGCCTGCATATGATTTAAAGTTTCGATTAACTAAATGTGTTATCATCAGGCGAGGGGCGCCCGGTTCATTGGTCATTGCTGGGGGCGGAGGTGGAGGGATGCTACCGACAATCTCCTCCAAACTTCTATTATCAACGATCTCGGTAGCTTCCCCGTGAGACGAATCTGTGGCACACAAAAAGTACAACTTTTATTCTTCTGTTCGACTCGTTTCAGGTGGGGGGGACAGTTGTACGTGGGGGAGGGGTAGAGAAGCATACTCGCGCACACACACACACACAAAAAAACAAAAACAAACAAAACACACGCACCAAGTTACAAGAGCAGTCAAAGTACGACTCCAGAAAGAAAAGTTGACAGGCGTTATTTTCCTTTGTTCTGCAAACAAGAGCCAACCCCAAAAAAGAAAGAGACCATGGCCGCTTATGAACGAACCCACATTATAATCCAAACGCTCTCCACCAGAAGCGTTTGTACGTACTCAGATGCGCCACATTGTCGATGACAAATAACTAAAGTGGAAATCTCAGCCATCAGCGTCACATTTTCACTCATGCCTGTCTGTGCTCAAACAGAAACAGGAAAACTGGTGTTTTGTGATAATAATGTGTAACGCAGAAACGATTATGTTGCCATCACACAAAGCCACAACGACCTGTCCAAAATCTATTGTGCTCACATAAGCATAAACAAGCTAAGATGTCGATGTTTGTCAATTAAAACCTCGCAGCCAGACACCCAGTGAAGCATTTCAACATATTCTACAAAATACAGACATCACCCACTGCTTATGTGCATCTTATAGGGTTCGCATACAAATCAGTGAATATCAAGCTTACAAGAATTAAGTCAAACACCGCTCTGATCTACTACACAAAGCACCTCATTTTTCGAAATAAATTACCTCGTCTGCTGAGAAGATCCGGGGAAGAAGTACACTCGGCGTTATCAAAATCATCTCCAAAATCATTTTACTGATGACTGGCACTTTAGTGAAAAATATATCAGCCATTCTAACTCCGTGTTGTTTAAGCAAGAAGGGGGGAAAAAAAGCTTTACAGCTGTGCCAATTGGCCCCTACCAATACAGCAATACACGCAAAGGCTTTGACTGAACAACTTATTTAGATTCACAGACACCAAAACACCCTTTGTTACTTGCCAGTTTTCGGCGGTGCCTCCTCTTGGCCATTGGAGTTGGTTTCTTGAGGGGGTACATCTAGCTCGTCTTCGGAGTCAGACTGCGACCCTTTCCCTCTTGGCTTGGCGGAGGCAGTTGAGCTCTTTGCAGTTTTAGATGGCATGACTTGAAATCTGAAGGGGTCATTGGTAAAAAGGGAATATCCATGAGTGGTTTTTGTGCCTGTCAATCTCTCAACTCCACTTTTAGTCGGTTACACGCAGCTTCTCTGTCAGCCTCTAATCATTACCACAGTCAGATCCCATTGACGCCCAGCTAACTGTTAATCGGTATATTTTGCATATCTTAACATTGCTGTTACAACAATGAGTCCAGCATAACACGAGTTACTCCTGCTGAAAAAGTTAAAATGAGATAGCACCAATCCGATGACTGCACAGAATCATAATCTATTTCAAGTTTAAAATCAAGCATCATTTGTCTTTAAAATAATCTATATTAAAATAATAATCCCATCCTTTCACAGAATAATTCTAGTAGGCATCTGCATCTATATCACGCATTTTATTTTGCCTCGCGAACCTAGGCGGTAAATAACGCAGCAAAAATAAGGTTAACGTCACAGCAAGTGAAAAACGACTCAGTTAATGTGCAAATAGCCTAATTATTTCCCCCCTTAGCTCTCTTAGCCTAGCCTGCGTTACACAGCCACTGCTAATGTGGCTGAAGTTTGGCTGAAGTTGGTGGTGAAGACCCAACGTCCTAAATTGATCGAGGTTTCAAACCGACACTAATATTAACTTTCATCCCCACAACGTTTTTGTTGGGGCGGAGGCGTAGACGAGCCAACCTAACTCGCTAGGTAATTGGTACGCACATTCAAACAACTAATGCAACGTTACCCGTGTTAGCATAACGTTATAATTACATTCACGTTTGCCAAATAAGTAACTTGGCAATGGCAGCGCAAACTCTGCCACGCTGTTTTTACTTGCTAACGTTACCGTTACGTTAGCTGCACTACTACTACTTCTGCTAAGTGATTGGCTAACTATATGAAATGAAATATCGCTGCGACGCTAAAGCTAACATAATGGCTAACTTAAACTATAAAAGGTATGAGTTGCTGGGCTCTATAAAGTCAAATGCAGTGTCGGCATAAATGTAACGCAAATCCTATCCAACGTCAACGTGTTATCTGAAATGAAAGGAGTTGTTAACCCTAGTATTAAAGTTAAACGAGTAAATACATTAGAGCCCGCCGGTTATGAGGTATTTGCAACGCGAGCATTACTTAAACGAGTCGGAAATGTCACTATTAGGAGTGAGTGTCACTGTGGGTTTAATATAAGTTAAGACGAAACGTGATTAGGTCTCATTATTTCTGTTAGTATGTGTAATAATGGTCTGCTCGCTTTCAATCAGAAGCTAACGTTAAACCTTAGTTTAACTTGCCGTTACTGTTAAGTCCCTCTTCAAACGTAATACATTTCAGCAAGTAGACGGAACCCAGTCGTTACTTTCCGCTAAAATACTTCCATGTACCTTCCACAGTATAACCACGATCTGTCAAGAGTCTTCTTTTCAGACCACAGTCGCTATTACGCAAAAAATAATCGTCAATCCAAAGTTTGGCAAATATAATCCAAAAAATTTACTCCCGTGTCACTCCGACTCGCTCTCCTTAGTTGACAACTCAAACTTGTAAATGGCGCCTAAACCTCGCTGTCGAACCAAATTCGTTACAAACTGACGCAAGGCACCATGGAACGTTCAAAGGGCAGGGGGGGGGGAAACGAAATTCAAAAAAGGGGACGAAGCCAACTCCGCCTCACTCCAAACAAACCGCATTCACATGACTATAAAGAACAAACGAAAAGGAATAAAAGCCATGCAATGCTTTTACAGCAAATTGTTCATATTATTCAAGTTTATTCTCATTAAAGGCCTAATGTTGTTCCTACGTCTTCAAACGGTTGTCTGTAGTACGATAAAGGACCTGCCCCGAGCAATAGTTTATACTTGAGGAAATATAGCTCGATAGATCAACTGTTAGTGTTGGTTGATCCCGATTCTAACGACTTGCATAAATACATTTATTTAACAGATGTCGTTTTTGAACTTAGAAATATTTCGAAATTTCCGTTGTCAAGGAAGTGGAGATGCAACTCTCGCGATAATTTGTCTTTCAAGTCGTTTATGACCCAGATTAAATGGCTACCAAAATGCAGGTTTTATACGTTGGGGCATAAATTGCTGATTGGTGATAGATAAGACTTTTGCGTATTCTAATAGCGCTTCATAGTAGAGTAAATTACACGCACGCTTTGCTGACACTCGCTTAGCACACTCTCCAACGAGAAAACGATGTCCATTTTAAACAAGAGAACAAGTTAACGTTAGCATTCAAGTCACAGACGAGACTCAGGGGATAACTGAGGACTTCCGTTAGCAACAGTAGCAGGTACCGTAGCAACAGCGGACGCTTGTTTGTTTCATCGTTACAGCTAACGGAGAATGCAAACGGCTGCTTTACATAGTTTACGGGTAAGCTGTATACACCCATGCTTCAGGTCTTCTGTACTATTATTTTTTGTGTTGGTTTGACAACAGTGTTATATAGAGAGCTTTAACATAACATAACTGTCTCTGACATTTTTCTGTTCGTTTAGTGATCAACAGAACGAACATCCACCATGAGACTGAAAACGTCGCTCCTAAAGGAATCCAAACATATCCTTTTTGTAGTTATGGAACACATGTAATTCTGTGACACAGTTCCAAAACTTTTAATCATAATTATTAGTGGTGCTATTTGAGGCAGTGGTAATATTTCCCATCACCGTGTTGCTCTAACCTCTGTCCATTTTTCAGAAAACCCAATTTATTGCAGAGGTTACCACAAAAAAGGGTTTTAGAATCAGTTCATTACTATAACTCCTTAACAGCTGATCACATAAAGAACTCGTGAGCTGCGTTGGCTGGACCACAGCAGATGAGCTGTACTCGTGCAGTGAGGATCATCAGATTCTCAAGTGGAACCTGCTGACCAGTGAGACCAGTCTGATTGTCAAACTGCCAGAGGAAATTTACCCTACTGACCTACACTGGTTCCCCAAAACTGTTGGTGTGAAGAAACAGGCCCAGGCTGAAATCTTTGTCCTTACCAGCACTGATGGCAAGTCTTTGTATTCTCTAAAATTTGACCAGAATGCTAAAGGGTTTATTTCAGAGTTCACTCATAAAATCAGTGGGAGTGGCTGTTTTTAGTCATATCTATGCATTTATTAGTTAAAGACATTCTCATGAAATAAATAAATTAAATTAAGTAACAGAATTGGCTATCTACAGGATGGCAATGTCTTCCTTAATTTTTGATATTTTATTTTAGAAGACATAGGCACAATTCAAGAGTTGTTATTTATATTTAAGGGAAATAATCTCTACCAATTTGATACTTGTAGGATCCAGTAGAGTCCATCTGAATTCTTCTTTTTATGAAGCATTCAGTATAAATCTAAAACTCATTTTTTGTTTTGTAGATTTCTAATACCGACCCCTTGGTTGACACAATTTGTGTGACATGAATCTGCCATACATGTCTCTTCTTTGGCCTGTGTTAGATACAACACACAGAATATGGATGTACTGTTATGGCAAGGCAATGTGTGGTCACAACACTAATGGCAGTGTAGGGTTGCATAAACACACCCACAAACTGAAGCAGCAATTTTCTCTGGCAGACCAGAGACTAGTGAAAAGTGTTACGATCCATTTTGCAACTTTCCTCTGCTTCTTGTCTTGTTACGGTTAAAAATATTAGTATTGCAAAAGTTATTGGTTCTGCAATGGGAATAGAAACAGAGTTTTATTCATTTATTTTGACTTCACTGTTAACTGAAACACTGAAAGCTTTCTTTTGCCCCAGATTAAAGTTTTTAATCTGGATTCTTTGTTGGATTTCCTATTAGATTGTATGATATACTTGAAGAGAAAACAGTCCACCTGGGTTTTATTAGTTTTGAAGACTTTACATCTTTGGGATTTTCTAACCTTTTTTGATTAGTTGGCCTTCTTTCCCTTTTACAAGTTTATTTGTGATTTTTTTTTTTTTAAATGTATGATGCTAAGCAGTTTCAGGGTTTTAAATTACAAGCACACATGGTATTGGAGTTTGTATAATATTTCATTCCTATTAAGCTTGATATTGTAAATTTACTTAATAAGCATACTTCATTATTTTGGAATCCCTAATATGTTCACATTGTTAAGGCACATAATTCCATAGCTCATACGTGGCATTTTCTGAAAATTGTATTGTATGAGAGATCTGACACAAGGAGGGTACGATTTGGTGTGAATGAATATTCTCAGACTTTATGTTTGGAACAAAAGTCTAGATGTACTGCCAGGAATTTCTCAAAGGACCAAATATAACGAAAAGCTAAATTAAAAGGGTCAGTTGTTGTTTTTATTATTATTATTATTATTATTACTATTTATTTAATTTTTTTATAAGAAATCAGAAAATGAGGCTTTCCAGATAACAGGCAAACAAACAACTAAGCATTTCCAATGTAAAATGTGGCTTTCTGGTGTGCTTTTCATTTAAGAGAGTCATTCAGCTGTACATGCCTGTTAAACTGACTACCTGCTGGATCAGTTACATCTACTTTTGTTGGGATGTCCAAATTTAGAAATGAGAGAGCACTGCAGCATGCTGATTTGCAGTTTTAGGTCACCAGAAATTACATAGAACATTCAGAATTTTTAATATACACTGCCACAAAGTATATGGTAGGCTACCGTCTTCAATAACTCTCCATGGCTGATCACCCTTTTGTGTCTACCGCATAGAAAATTGCCCTAATTCACCCGACAGAAGCCTTTTTAGTTTCACTCATTTGCTTCAAACCAGAAGTTTGTAATTTACTTGATTGGAGAGAATATAAATTTATCTTTATTTGTGTCTTAAGAGATGGATTGGTAGTTATTGTGTGTTTTGATTAAAATACGTATTTATTTATATATTTTTACTATTTTGTCTTGGCCAGTAAAACTTGTTTTCCGTTACACAGTAACTAGAATTCCACAGATTTATGAAACTTTACTGAGTGAATTACAACGCTCAGTTCTGTATTTGAGTTATAAACAACTGAAAACGCCTACATCACCCCAGGCCTAGTGTGTGGAATGGCTTTACACCATCTATGTGGGGTTTTTTTTTTTTTTGTAAATTTGTTGCAGGAAAGTTCCACTTAACCTCAAAGATGGGTCGCATTGAGAAGAGTGTTGAGGCGCACAAAGGAGCTGTTTTGGCTGGAAGATGGAACTATGACGGGACTGCTCTTATCACTGGTAAAGATGACTAGGACTCATTTCCTCTGTTATCTGACAACTACTCATCTAATCAGCCTGTTTTCTTTTTAAATCAAAATGAGAATCTAATCAAGATGTCTTTAAGGTCTATTCTGGTTGTTTTTCTAATTAGCTGGAGAAGATGGGCAGATTAAAATCTGGTCAAAAAGTGGGATGCTACGCTCGACACTAGCCAGCCAAGGTAAGGCTTAAAACCTTAATTTCACTGAAGCAGAGCTGCAAATGTGTATCTAGTGCATGTGTAAAACTGCATACTTTTCATTTATTATTTAAGCGCTAAAATGTTAATTAGCAAAGCAAAACGCAGATCAAACTGATCAGGAAAACAGTTGCATCTGTAAAATTTTTATAGTTAACAAAATGCCCAACTTTTCCTGATGTGTCTGAATTGGTCCGGCCTCACTTGAAAAAAGACTTTAATCTCAATCAGATTTTTACCTAAATATCAGATGATAATTAATAAAATTATTTGCATCTGGGAAAAATCTGATTTGTTGGAGGGGAAAAAAGCAACACTATACAGTTAGTTCCATATGGTTTTGGGCAATGGCACTTTTTTTTGCCATTTTGGCTCCATGCACCATCACAGTGGATTCCAAACCAATCAATCAACTTGTGAATGAGTTTAGAGAGCATGGACATTACTAAATGCTGTTTCTTCCCTTGAGCTGCACTGCAGACCTTTAGTACTGCCATCTTCAGTCCTGCTTGTTTTTGGGTCACTCTGTGGGTCAAGCATGCTCTGTTGAGCTTAGATCAGGTGACAAACTTGGCCACTGAAGAATATCCTGTTTCGTTGCCTTTAGAAACTCTTGGGTACCGTTTGCAGTATGTTTCAGGTAATTTTCCCTTTGCACTGCAAAGTGCTGTCTAATTAGTTTTGGGTAATTTTGTTTTATCTGAACAGACACTACATCCCTGCACACTTAACACCTCATTGTGGTACTTCTATTAGCAGTCGCATGATCTATAAAGACTAGAGACACAATTGCACTACCAGCCACACATGCCAATGCCATTACACCTCCTCCACCATGTTTGACAAATAATATGGTACATTTTGGATCATAAGCTGTTTCTCTCCTTCTCTGTACTTGACTAGGTCCATCAGCCTGGTAATAGTTGATTTTGGTTTTATCTGTCCAAAGAATATTTCACAGAACTTTGTTTAGATGTTTTCTAGCAGTCTTATTTGGGCTTCTTGTTCTTGAGTGTAACCAGTGGTTTATACTTTGTTGTAAACCCTCTGTATTTACATTTATAAAAAACTTCTCATGATTGTAGACCTTGACAGTGATACGGCAAAATTTTTGAGAGTGTTGTTGACTTGAAGTTGAACTTATTGTGAAGGACAAGTTTTTTTGTTTATTTGCTTTTTTAACAAATGAAAGAATTTCCAATCTTTTCCTTTAGTTGTCTTCTGTAGTCTTTCAGCTGGCCAGTGCATTACTTTTTTTTTAAAACTTTTTTTTTTTTTTTAAGAAAATAACAGATTGTTGATTTGTCCAGTATTTAATGTTTTCTATTTGTCGAATAGATTTATTTAGATTTTTCAATTCAATGATGGCCTCCCTCACTTGCATCAACAGCTCTGTTGCCCCTTACATGCAAGGATTCAAGTGAGTCCACCTCACTTGAGGTGAGGTGCAAACTATTTAGTTTGCATGATATAATAAGGGAGCAGACCTCACCTGGCTATGTAACTGCTTGTCAGTCAGTTGTCCATTTTCTTTTGAGCATCTGAAAATGAGGAATGATATTAAAAAACTGTAATGCCCAAAGAGTTTATGCAGTAATTTCGTCAAATTTCTCAAGTTCAAGCTATAAGTCTGCAATTTAATCGTGTATTATCTTACAAAATACACTGTGGTGGTATACAGAGCTAAAATTACCAAAAAAAAGTATAATTGTTCAAAACCTTATTGACCTAACTGTAGCCCTTCTCAGACATGAGATAGCTGTCATTGGTTGTGTAAACAGTGTTTTAAAGACATAAAGGGATTCCAGCAATATTATTATGTGTTATGTACAAGATTTGGCGGCAAAATAAGTAATATAAAATATAGTAGTTCAGAATGCGCATTAATGTGTAGAGCTCTTTTGATTTGGAAAAGCTTCTGCATTGATTCTGCTGTCGTTTGATGCTACAAGTATGCAATAATCTCAGAAGAAACAAGTGAAAACAGTAAACTAACTTTTAATCTTAGTCTCTTGCTTCTGTTAGAACTCAAGTTAATTCATCACTGACAAAACTTGTTAAGCTGACATGTCGCAGACTCTGTCCTCATCACATTTGTTAATGTGATTGCAGACTTGTTCCTTGTTGTGAGTGATACCAACAGATGTGGTCAAACATTTACATACACCCATCATGAGCATGAATGTCATAGTAATTTTGGTCTTTTAATGATTTCTCTGAAATGTTCTTTTTCCAGGTGGGAGTCATTGTACAACATATGTGTTTATTGACTTAAAACAAAAGAATTGGGGAATTGGTTGCACAAGTTTGAATTAATGATGGATTTTCCCTCATCCATGCAGGGTTAAAAGTATACATTTAGGCTCAAATGTATAAATACATTCACTTAAATCTTTTACTGGTGATAAGTGGTACTGAAGGTTCTGCAATGTCTACAATATTAACTTCTCATTAGTTTTTATGATTGAATACACTTGGTAGTTTCTCTCTGCCAACATAAAGATAATTTGTTTAACAGCCCTCATTGCATTGACCATTCCTCAGAATAATGGGAAAGTCTAAGAAAGTAAGTGAAGACTTAAGAAGGATAACTGTATATTTACACAAGTTGGGAAGGTTTCTTGGAGCCATCTCTAAACACCTGCAGAGTCCAAGATTATCAGTTCAACCAACTGTGTGGAAATGCAGGTTATTTGGATACATCACCACTTTGCCAAGGTCTGGAAAAAGATCAAAAATCATCCCCCTCAGATGACTGGAAATTGTTCAGGATGTTCAGGAGCAACCTAGGAACCACCAGGGTTCATCCTAACATGAACTCGAAACTGCTAGAACACCAGGGTCTCTGTCCACAGTAGGGATGGGTATCGTTTAGGTTTTATCCGATACCGGTGCCAAACCGGTACTTTTGAAACGATGCCGGTGCTCAAACCGGTGCTTAAAGAATGGAGAACACAAAATTGGTCCAAAAACCTCTCATGTTCAGCTGTTTTTTGTAAAAATATAACAATGTTAGCCTTTTCTGCAGCTATGGGGCATATATGGTATCACTCTTGGCTGGAAGCAGTGCTTAATCAATGGAAAAAACACAAACTTTGTCCAAAAACCTCTCATGTTTAACTGTTTTCCACTTTTTCTTTGGTCATTTTAGCCTTTTTGGCCAGGGTGAAGGGAGTATCTGCCGTCAAACAAGAAGACAGCCGCATGTAACTATGACGGTGTTTGCTAGTTCACCTTACATGCATTAATTTAATAACGTGGTTAGCCTACTCAACGTGAATTACACACGAACAACATTAAGCTACTCACGCAGAGAAGAACGGCGGCTGCTGCAATCATCATCCGTCATCATTTCTGCTACACTGGCAGGGCTAGTAGGGGCCAGGACTCTACTCTTCGGGTTCTTGGGGGATGTTGCTAACTCCGGGTCCGATAACAGGCACCACACCCGCAGTAGATGTGCTCGGTGTGAGGTCTCGCAGCAAGCTATCAAACACGGTGCATTTCTCGGCTTTTAAAAAAACGCTATGCGTCGCCAGGTGTTTCATCGGATTTGAGATGTTACCTCCTTTGACAGTATCACAGTATCACCTTAAAGCACTTGTTGCAGGCTGCTGAGTTTGCATATTTTGCTGTGAAGTACAGCCAGACTTTTGGCCGCTTTGCCTTGGATATTTTTGATCTGTAGCTCTGCTCTAAAAGAACGTACGTGCCTGGCCCCGCCTACTATCCTCGGAAACGTAAAATGATTGGCTAAAATCTAAAGTCATCACAGCTCAGGAAAAAAAAGCACCGAAATAAAGCACCGAAATAAAGCACCGAAATGTGCGCTGCTTTTCGGTCTGGTTACTACCGTTTATGTCAGAACCGGTGGCATCATGGCACCGGACACCGGTACCCATCCCTAGTCCACAGTGAATCAAGTTTTACGTTGCCATGGACTGACAAGTGACAAATAAGAAAAAAGCCCCTGCTCCAAAATCCACATCTTTAAACTCAACAGGAATTTTACAATACGAAAAATTGGTCAGACGAGATGAACAGTGTACGAACAATGTAAAAACTGTCAAACATGGTGGTGGTAGCATCATGCTCTGGGGTTGTTTAGCTGTCAGTGCTACTGATAGATTGCACAAAGTAGACTGAATAATGAAGAAGCAGAACTACCTCCAAGTTCTTCATGTCACCTCAGATAAACAGCTACACTTGGGAAGAATTGGCTCTTCCAACAGTACAATGATCACACACATCAAAACTGGTTTAGGAATGGATAAAGCAGGCTAACATTAGCTTCTGGAATTGCCTTTCTAAATCCTGGACCTCAACCATATTAAAAATTTGTGGACTATGTTCAAAAGCTGGATCCATGGCAGGAAACAAACCAATTTAAATTAACTTAAATTAACCTAATTTTTCCAAGAAGAGTGGTCAGCCAGAATTAGACCAGAAGCTTGTTAATGGTTACCAAAAGCATCTGGTTGAGGGCCAACTTGCTAAGGAACATTTAACAAAATCTTAGTGGTGGTATATAACCACACCACAATGTGTAGTGCCTCATGTTTGATAGATTTTTAGAGTTTCTCCTCCAAGACCACAGGTTTATCTGCAAAAAACTACATCTAAAAATTCTGTAACAAATTCAGAATTTTCAATGTAAAATTTTGAAGAATGAATGAATTTGTCGTCATCTATAGTACATAATGAACATGATCTGCACCATCTTCTCTGATATGGTAGCCCACTTTTTGGACATTTTGCTCTAAAGCCCATAAAATGGGATTTAGAGCAAAATGTCCATCCAGACTCAATGGCTTAATTGTAGAAAGGTGTGGTTGTCAAACTGGGCTTTCTGCAGTTGAAAGCATTTGGTTCATTATAAAATGCAACAAATGAAGTAGACTACAAAGAAAACCCAGGACTGTTGAACAGCTAGGATCCTGTATCAGACAAGAATGGGACAAGATTCCTCTCCCAAAAGTCCAGCAGCTGGTCTCCGCAGCTCCCACATGTTTATAGACTGCTGTTAAAGGGAAGACAGGATGTCAGACTGTGGAAAACATGCCTACCTATTTTTAGTGACTGTGTGGACAAATTAATAGAGAATTTACATTATAATACACTAACTACGCATGTTGCAAAAGTGACGGACTTCAAGCGGAGTTGAAAGAAGTGTGAAACCAGGATGCCTATTTGGCTCTGCTGTCCGTTTTCAAAACAGAGTATAATCAAGGCTTAAGAAGATAATCATGCTTAGTACTACCAAAATGTGAGTCCGTTTTCAGGTATAAGTTAAAAAAAATAATAATTAGAGGCACTATAATTTTTTATTTTTTTTTTTGAAGTGGAGTTTTACTAAAAGCCATAAAAATCTCAAGTAAGACTGATGCTAAAGTTCTTTCTTTAGCATTCAGATCTTACTTATTAATCGCTGTGCAGTTGAAGTCAGATGTAACTGTTTTGGGGGGTAAAAATTGGCTTCTTGGTGAAACTGATTGTATGCCACTCCTGAATGATGGGTGCTGTGGAAAACCTGGCTGGGGACTGGTGGTTGAGCCCAGTATGTAGTAATGTTTTCTTCTTAGTGTTTGGGGATTGAGCTGTACATTTGTGCAACACCTGGATTTAGTAGTATTTCTACAGATACACACCACTCTCCACATGGCACCCAGATCACTGCAGGTGTTGATTCTCTTTTGTGGCTACAGCTTCACAAACACACTCACACGCACAAACACACACACACAAACTCTCTCTCACACATGCATATATATGCACAAATTACAGGAGCACACTGTTCTTTTTGGGTACTATGACCCATTTTACGAGAGAGCTCTAGGAAGAGGTTGGAACAGAGTGAGAGCGAGGAAAAAGGAACTTGTCTGAACCCCTCTCATCGCCTTCGTCAGATTTGGATCATGTGACCATTTGGCATTTGTGAGAAACCCCATGCACCTGGAGTAGGGTTAAATGTCACCCCCACTCCCCACCCCACACCCCCCCCCCCCCCCCCCCCCCCCCACACACACACACACACACTCACAGATTCACAGCAACATCTTAACACACGCTCTTGCTCACACAGACACACGCTTGTGCCTATGCAGTAGAAGTTAGACTGATTTTCTCAGCTGGTTTTCTTGTAAGTGAAGCAAAGTGCTGTTACGTAGACTGAATGAGGTGAGATTTCTGATTGAGTATGATATCTTTTGAGAGGAGGAATTGGGTCTGCTTCATCCTCTAGCTATTGTTCACAGCAAATTCTGATTTGTAAATGAGAGAGGGGGTGTTTGTACACAACTCTGTGCTCTTGGCTCATGATTAATAAAAGATTGCTGCTTTTTTCATCCTATGCTTTTGGATGTCTTTCCAGGATCTCCTGTATATTCTGTGGCCTGGGGTCCGGACTCGGACAGAATTCTCTACACTTCAGGAAGACAGCTAATTATCAAGCCTTTACAGCCCAGCGCCAAAATCATACAGGTACACAAACTTTTTCTGAGTAAGCCGACAGACTAAACTCTCTCTGTCACTCACACATGTTGCTTGAGCGCAAATTCACACTTGGGGATATTCGTTTTCATTTTACTGACATTTACAAAGGCTTGTAGGATTTAGACATCAAAATATGCTATTTCATATGTATATGAAAACCAGTTCCAGATCATATGACCTCTCAGTATAGTGTAGCTTGTAGTGAATTATTAACTTGAAATTATTATGTCAAACAGAAACAAAATTGAGTTCTCCATTTAAATGAGTCAGTGAGGCCATTAATATCATAAAAGACACTGAAACAAGAGAAGTTTTTTTTTCTCATCTCTGCTACACTATACTTAAAGGCTTATAAGAAAACTATTACTAAGCTATTACTGCACATACATGCATATACAAGCACAATGTCCCAACTTCATTATCTCCCTCTGAGACCCCCTGAAGACCAACACAATGAACTAAACAAATGAACTCCCCTCCCCCCTCCCCCACAGACATCATCCTCTTTGACCTTTGCAGTCCCTTATACAGACAGCAATACAGAATATCTACCTGTGTCTTCCTTGGGTACATGGAATAAGTAACCAGTGTACAAAAAATAAAGTGTTTATACAGATTAGGAACAGAATGGTACATTAGGTCTGGTGAGATAAGGCTGGGAACAGGCTCTCTGTTCTTTGTTACACTGTAACACATAATGTTAAAAGTAAGCTCTCAGTTTGGCTAAGATGAAACAATTCATAAACTTGTAACTGTGGTCGTGACCAAAAAATAAATTCCATACGGGTGCTTATTCCAGCCAGCTTATTTTTATCCTCCTTTTGGACAAAGGAAAAGTATAGGAATTTGTTAGAGATCTCTTCAAACCAAAATGTTATGTGTTGATGACGTTATTATGTTTCTTAACCTAACTTTTTCTTTTTTTCCCCCATTCTTTCCATTACGTGTATGCTTTCTTTCTATCTTTCTCTCCCTAGTGGAAGGCTCATGATGGGGTCATTCTGAAGGTAGACTGGAATTCAGTCAATGACCTAATCCTGTCAGGTGGGGAAGATTGTAAATATAAGGTCAGTGGCTTTTTAGTATATTTGTTGATGTCTTAGTAATTACTGAATACCTTTTTAAAACCATTTGCCTCTTCAACAGGTATGGGACAGCTTTGGACATCTGCTTCACTGCTCACTGTCTCATGACTACCCAGTCACATCTTTGTCCTGGGCTCCAGATGGAGAGGTGTTTGCTGTGGGCTCTTTCAACACCCTGCGGCTCTGTGATAAGACTGGAGTAAGTGAGTCCATTATAACCTCCATGTATTTTTATTTTTTAAATGTTGAACATAGTATAATGTAAATGGGATGTCTGGAATTAGCTATAGAAGTGAAATAGAGGTTATTAATAGACACAATTTTGGCAAAAGGGTTCAAAACAGCAAATTTTCTTTGTTTTTTGTGTTGTTGTTTTTTATTTTTTCACTTACTCAGGCTTTCATAAACATAATTTTGTCCCGGTGTATTTTAATATGCCTGGAATGACTTAAAGTGAACTTAATTTGAGATTTCTGGCACCTCTTACACATTCATCATCTACTGTCTTACCCATGTATCCAACAGGAAGTGCTGGAGGTAGGGTATGGGCAGGACTACAGTCCGTCAGTGAACCACAATTCAGTTCAGTTCAATTCAGTTTTATTCATATAACAACAAATCACAACATCAGTTGCCTTAAGGCACTTTATATTGTCAGGTACCTTACGATTTCAACCTAATACATTAATTTACTAATATTTAATAATAAATAAACTTGTGTAGCATATTTTTGCTTTTTTGAAAATAAAATGTGGAAGTTGATTTTTTTCCCCACATCAGCCAGTAACTAGCTAATCTCAACACAACCCTGGCACACGGACACACTCAAATGACCACTCAGTCTAATCTAATCTTTTACACCTGACCAGGAACTGTTTTAATAAGGATGATAATCATTTGCCATATGTAATCTTTTTACAAAAAGTCTACCTAAAGTTGAATTTTCAGTAATACATGTCTCCTCTCTGGTTACACATGTAGTCAGTAAGTAAGTACACGCATTTGTAGCATTTGTTACAGACCTACAGGAAAAAAACAACAACTTTGTGGCAGTAATCTCATGAAAAAGTGTATATATATTGAGTAAAAAAAATCAAAGTATGTTTGCATGTGCTTAAGTTAATTCCAGGTTTTTGATCACTTTTTGAGGATATCATAAAATTCATCATTTTAAACGAACTACTTGTTCCTCAAAAACAATTTAACTATTACCTTTCAGTGACATACTCTACATAAGTGATAGTTCATGAAATCAGACTGACCTCAGTTATATGCAGCTGTTGCTGGAAAAAAAGAGCAGAAGCTGTACATCATCAGGGCCATGTACTTTCCACATATTTTTAGCTTTTTTGTGTACTTTTTCCTTTAGTTTATGTACATCTCCCAGTGTAGCATTTATTTGTAGTGTGTGAAGTCCTTTTCCTCGAAACATACAGTGTCTATAGCACATTGTCAGCTTTTCCAATGCAGTATGGTTTACAGTGTGTAGCTCATTACAGGCCACGTGTTTTCTATACATCATTCATCTCTTTAAATCACATTAGGCTGCATGCCACATGTTCTTGTTACCTGGTGCTGATGGTAACTTCAGTAATGAGAAAGGAAATGAGAGAATGATGAATGGTAATTGTTGTTTCATTATTGCTGAACACTTGGCAGAGAGCAATATTACCAGTTCCCTCATGGGACGTTTAGGGCTTCTTTGAGTTTATGTTCAGATGTCACTGTACTGCTGCATCAGATCGCAGTAATCAAAACAAACAACCTGGGCTGGGATTTTTGTGTCCTGATCATCGGGCATTTCATGCTTCATTTTGATTTAATTAGGATCAAATGTCTTTCTTTTTTTTTTCTTGGGGTACTAAATCATATGTGCTAGAGAGAGGTCCGGACAAACCAATATGTCTTCTCTACAGGAGTAAGGTGTGTGTTTGTATCTGCGTTGCGAGACAGATTTGGTATAGTTACTTTTGCTCTTCTGAACCAGCGATTTCAGTTGTTTTGGAGTAACTTGCCAGATTATTGCTGCAGCTTGAGGAAGTGATTCAAATTAAGCCAGCTCATATCCATTTTGCCTGTGTAAACAAAACTAAAAATAATGTACTATTAAAATTACAACTTGCTCCTTTATTTTTTGTAATGACCCGAGTAACCTTATGTCCTCCCATTATGGGTTTGTTTACGTGGTTGGTTTGTTCCATTGTTTCATCATTGCACCACTTGCTTTGCTGTGGTGTGTCTTGGTTAAGGCAGTGTGATGATGATGATAATTATGATGATTATGGTTCTGCCCTGCTCTGACTGGAGGAAGGGTATGCATGCCTTCTCCTCCCTAAGCCCCTCAGAGACAGTGTGTGCTGTAGCATGGTGTGGGAGGCTTGCTCAAGAAGAGAAGCGGGGTGGGGGTGCAGGGAATAAGGGGGGGAAAAGAGTTTAGAAAAAGAAAATCCCCCTCAAAAGGTCACTCCGTCCGAGTCGCGTTCTATGTGTGAATTCAGACAGAAGGTTCTTTCATGCATCAGAGAAAAAGTTCAAGTTTTGCTTACATGTGCACCCTCGGCCAGTGTTGTATATTTATTATAATGTCATTGTGCATGAGAAGTTGCAGACAGAAACCATTAGCCAGTTACAAGTGCTTTACCTGTGTTGTTGCTGTGGTTTGTTTGCGGCACAGCAAGGGTTAAACAGCGTGAAGAGCCTTTTCAGTTACTAGCGTGACTAATGGGAAGGAGTTTCATTCTGTATCTGCTACAATGAAACCTTGCACTTTAACGTATTGCTGCTGGCTCAGCAGGATCAGTCCTGCAGATTTAACCCTTTCACCCTTTTTCCAGCTTGGCTCTCCTCTCATTCTATCAGCTCTCGTCTACGTTTTTACTTTCTCTCCTCCGTGCCTTAGGGCAGACGTAGTGATCGCTGGAAAGGCTGGGTGGACACACGCAAATACAAAAGTAGCAAAAAATAAATAAATATTAGTCTTGCAGTTCCAGCAAGTCACCCGTGGACTGATTGTACCATATTTTTTTTATAACAATTAAACGATAACTGATTTATTAATACATATTTATTTCTTTTATTTAGACTTTTATGGTGCTTAGAGTTCTTTTGTGTAGAGTGCTTTTTGTGTAAAGGACTTTTTACAGGAGGTTTAACATCACACAAGACACAAAGAGGCTCACTGTCCCTTTTACAAGATTTGGGAGACACAATAAGTCAGTGTCTGTCTGTGTGCCTGCCATAGTATATGCATGTGCCCACATGCCTGTGTGTGCACATTTGTGTGCAACCATTGCCGTGCAAATGTGCCTGCGAGACAGCAGTCTATTTACGAGGCGCTGCAGCTGGTGTCTAGCGTCTGGACCCTGTCACGATCCCTGACACTGTCACTAGCTAACAAGTAGGACTCATTGTGCCAGGCAAGCACCCTCTCGCTTCTTGCTCTCCACCCCTTCTCCCCCTTCTCTTCTGTACACTTGTTTTTTTTCTCTCTCTTTGCTGTACAACCGTGCTCACATGCATAAATGTAAAAGCTGCCTGGTTTTGCTATTCTAATCCCTGGAAGAATATTGTGAAGGAATTAGAATAATATTTGTTTATCTATTTAAACTTTCAATAGATTGATTAAAAAAATATGATTTTATGTTTTTGCTTTCGTTATTTGGTCATGAAGAGCAAGTTCTTCTTCTGCTGTAGGAGACACAGAGCACAGGACATCATCCCAAGTTCAGAGGCTGGTCAAAGGCACGTAAGCAAAGTCAGATCAAGAAGGCATAACTGTTTTTGCTGAAAATCTGACTGTTTACCAGAATGACCTCATTTAAATGAATAATCAGCCTGTGATTGTTCATGCAGGGCTTGATGTCAATCTGAATGTGGCTGTAAATGTATACCTCATTGAACCTAATGATTGCTGCTCCTGTCTCTCCTCTGGTCTCGTTTAACTGAGGTCTTACTAAAAATATGGTTGACCTGGAATGATCCAGGTTTCTCTCATGCTCCCACCAATAATCTCAAGTGCATATCTTACTCTTCCACTCTCCTTTCCACCATCTCTTTTGTAATCCCCTTCTGTTAAATTATACTTGTGCACAGGAGACTAGCTTAGTCTGAATACTCGTAAAGTTGGCGTAAGGGTGAGCCCTATTTCTTATGAATACCTTTGTCATTTATAGTTAAAAATCCCCTTTCTTCGGGTGTTGCAGTTGTTGGTACACAAAGAACTAACAGTTGTTAACCTCACACAGTTTTGAGAAAATGATCTGTTAATGTTATAGCTCATAATAGTAGCATTGCTTTCAAAGGCAGAGAATGTAAAAGTGTTAAACCACTGTTATACCCTTTTTGATTTTTCTATTTGATTGAAAAGCCGAAATGGTCTTCACTCATAACAATCAGTGATTATCCATGATTTTCTGCTAGCTACATTGTCTTTAGAACGAACGGAATATTTTATTCATCCACTTTGTGTCAGTTTTGGGTAAAATTATGCAGGAGACTGAGCTCCTAATTGTTTCTTTCTCTTGCATGTTTTTACTTTTTCTTTCTTTCTTTTTTTGAACATAGAATTACCCCATTTGTCTAAATCTTCCTCTATCATTCTTTTTTTGCTTCTCATGCCTCCCTACTCCCTTTGGGTATGTTTGACTACCTTGCGCTTATCAGTGCTCCCCCTCTTGGCTCCGTCTCCCTTGTTCCTTCCTCGAGGCCCTCTTTACCTCTCTTTTTCTGGATGAGTCTAGGGGTCCCCTTAGGGCTTTGCTCAGCATTGCCACTTTTGGAATTGGTCCATGTTTAGTTTTCTTCCTTATCCCTTGCGTCTTCATCTGCAGCCTCTTTGTCTGTAGGATCTTTGTCCACCCGTCCTTAACACGGCTAGCTATTGTTTATGTCCTCAGAAAGTGTATTCCTCTTGACTGTCCGTTAGCCTGCCACACTTGTTGCTGTCTTTATTTTCCCTCTGAGCCGTAGAGTCTTATTTGCTAGGCATCAGTCATCACCGGCTTATCAATTAGTCCCTTTAACAGGTCTCCCCCTTTACCACTGGGGAGCATATACCTGAGCGTGTGCTGGCAAGTTTGCTACCAGCCATTGGCCAGCCAACATCTGGAAAGTGCCGCTGTTGGAAAAGAATGAAATGGCCAAGAGTTCTGGTCCTGATTGTGAACCACTGTTAGTGGAGCATGAAAAAGCAAAAGAAACCACTGTAGATTTATTACAGTGCAAACCTTTATCTGTTTTCATCACAAGCAACTGGGGCGTTCAGTACAGTATGGTTTTAGGCAGCAGAAGTAAGAGAGAAACACACACAAATTGAGGATAGGGAGTAGAAAAACAGCAGAGACTGAGTGAAATTAATGGTGTAGCTTTGACAAAGAAAGACCATGTGCACATTAAAAAACATGGTGTCTTAGTATTTGAAAAAAGACAAGTAAGTTTGAGTGTGTGAGTGTGTCAGGGAGAGAGAGAGAGAGAGGGAGAACTAGGGAGCGTTGTCAAACAAAGAGAGTCCTGAGTCAGCAGCAGAGCAGTTTTCTCCCCAGGCAACTGGGTAGGGCTACCCCTCTCTCTTTCTCTCTCTCCCTCCTCCCACTTGCGCTCTCTGTCCCTCACTCTCTTCTTTCTCACTCTCTCCCTCCCCTTACAAATCTGTGCTTTTGCATGCTATTTCTTGCTCTCTGCACTCTGCACTTTTCCTTTATGCACTCTCTCGCTCTCTCTCTCTCTCTCTCTCTCTCGCTGTAGTAAGAACAGAAACCTTCCTCCATATTACTGTGAACTGGTAGAAAAAGAACTCAAGTTCTGAATCTGAGGTCTGCCCGTCCTCTCTCAGCTCTCTCCCTCTACAGTTTATCCTTGTTTTCATAGGAATAATTTTACTCATTTCTTTTAACAGATTTTAATGAGGTTACCAGTCTTGATGAAACCTTTGCGAGCATGAATAGTGTAAGACTATTAGATGCAATACTTACATGTAGACTTAATCTGTCATCCCAAGGAGCTCATTAGTTTCCCCTACCAGAATGTGAGGATAATGATTTCTCCTTTGTATTCGAGGCCCTTTGTGTCGAACAGGCTTTGGTTTTCTGTGTTGCTGAACTCATTCTGGCACACTCTGTGGAACAGTGTATACTTAGGTCCATCTTGCAGATGATTGACCCCAATTTTGTTTTGTGTAAGTTTGTGTGTATGTGTGTGTGTGAGAGAGAGAGTCAGTGCTTGTGTGCGTAAAGTGGGTTAGAGTAAAAGGCACTTGTTGACATGGTATTACTTTTACACCTCTCCCGAGTTCGGCTAAAGGCTTGCCTTGTTGGAAACCAAAAAGGAGGGGAGCATGAAAAGCTGAGAAAAGAGAGCAGTTGGAGGGGTGGGGGGTGGGGTAGTGTGGAACTGTCCAATATATCCTTTAAAGTTGGCCTAGGCAGTGAGGCTTGGAGGATTGGTCTCCATAAAAGACGGTGGTTTCTCTTTCCCTCAAGTCTCTCTCTCTCTCTCTCTCTCTCTCTCTCTCTCTCTCTCTCTCTCTCTCTCTCTCTCTCTCTCTCTCTCTCTCTCTCTCTCTCTCTCTCTCTCTCTCTCTCTCTCTCTCTCTCTCTGTTTTTTCTTTACTTCTCAAACCCTCCTTCCCTCCCCCCAAGGCTGGAGTAAGAGTACGACAGTAAGACAGTGCCCTGCCAGCCGCTCTGGCAGAGTCATCATTCTTAGCAACGCTAAATCACTACCTCCACTAGCTAGACAAACATGTCACACTCATAGACAGAAAGAGAGGAAAGAGGGATAAAGCCATGAGGGTGATACTTGGTGACAAAGGCAGGGAGCAAATAACGGGCTTTGGTTGTGCACACAAGTAGGGGAGAGCCTAGTATGTGTGGAACTGGGGGTATCACTTTGAGATTTTTTGCCAGCCCAGAGTTCATTAAGGGCCGTTATTGAGGGCTAGGGCTGGGCTGGAGGCACTGGACCAACTTCCAGAAGAGGATGATTTGAAAGGGTTTAATTTTGGCCGCACCCCAGGGTTCCCTCCCCCTCACTGCTGGCCTCCACATGGAGCAGAATGATGCTGAGTAATTTAATGACTGCTTCCTTCATTTGTTCTAATTTGTTATATATGTTTGCTTCAACAGAGGAATAATGCTTTGTCCTGTCATATGTAGTTTACTTTGTGTATGCTCAACTGTGTGGATACTTTGACAGTAGAAAAGATTTGCCATGGTATAATGATGGAATTAAGATTAGCAGGTATCAACAAGTGTTCTACACAGACAGGGCTGGATACATTCTCAAAGCCTTAGTCTGTGATGCTCATACAATGACCAAAATAAACCTGTCTGTTCTTAAATTGTCATCACTGATATAGTGGGGTCTTGTGCATTGTGCCATTTGTAGCATGCCAAATGCTTTTAAACACCCAAATTACCTGTGTGGGTGCGTGTCTGTGCGCGTGTGTTTTTGCAAGTGCATATGTGCATAGTTGGTGCTAATAGAATTCTGCTGTCCAGCTCACAGCTGTGTCCTGCTGATGAGTCCCAGGAGGCCCCAGCATGTGTCTATGGTTACTATGTTGAGGCTCCAGCATGAAACCATGTGTAGATCATTACTCTCCCCTTTTCTCTCTCTCTCTCTCTCTCTCTCTCTCGCTCTCTCGCTATCTTCTGGTTTGTCTTGACCCCCCCCTTGCCGTCCCTCTCCCGTCTCTCTCCAATTCCTTCGCTCTGCCAAAGCTCCAACTTATGCCACACTATGCTTGTCTACGGCCCAGCCTCTGTATCTCGTTAGCCAAGCCAAATGGGTATTTCAATACAGAGATTTGTGGAGCTCCTCACACTAGCCTATGTTTACAAATGGGCTTATAAGATAACTATAGTGTGTTATTGCAGAGTCAGGAAATGCAAATGGTTTAGTTTGTCATTGCACAGTAAATACTGAAACCTTTACTTAGTATATATTGGACACTTGAAATGTACATTGTTTTGTATTATGGGCTGTGATGTTGTAATGTTAATAATGATTTTTTTTTCTAGTTTTGATTGTATTGTATGTTTTGCATACACTCACGCACACACAGCGATTCTTTACAAGGCCGATTTTGAATAAAAGCAGACAAGATGACAACAGATTGAAGGACAACTTTTTAGAATAACACTGTGTTTTGCAGTGATATTGTTAAACTGAAGGACTCTTCTTTTTTGTGACTCTGACAGTGGTCAGAGTTAAATTAAATCTTTAACAAACAGTACAGTTATCGGTTGAATTTTATGTATTTCCGATGTATTTCTTCTTCATAAGTTGCATTTCATGTGCACAGTTTTTTTTACTTCAGTCTTGCCATGCCCCACTTGTAGACTTACGTGTGTGTGTGTGTGTGTGTGTGTGTGTGTGTGTGTGTGTAAATGGCCTGTATTTATATAGCGCTTTAATAGTCCCTAAGGACACCAAAGCGCTTTACATATCCAGTCATCCACCCATTCACACACACATTCACACACTGGTGATGGCAAGCTACATTGTAGCCACAGCCACCCTGGGGCGCACTGACAGAGGCGAGGCTGCCGGACACTGGCGCCACCAGGCCCTCTGACCACCACCAGGCAACGGGTGAAGTGTCTTGCCCAAGGACACAACGACCAAGACTGTCCAAGCTGGGGCTCGAACCGGCAACCTTCCGATTACAAGGCGAACTCCCAACTCTTGAGCCACGATCGCCCTTGGCTCAAGAGTTGTGTGTGTGTGTGCGTGCGTGCGTGCGTGCGTGCGCACACTTGTTACCAAAGCAACTAATATTATCACTTTGTATACTATTTATTACTTACACAGAAACATGAAATACATGCAGCATGAAATACAAACAGTGTGGAATTGCAATACATAGATGATGTACAGTTAAATAACACTATAATCATGTTGCAGTTACACACAAATGTTTATTAAAAAAGTTATTTGGTTTAAAGTAACATAACCATCTTGAGAAAAGGTGTGGGTATTTGGAACATTGAATCCATCTTGGAAGTCAGCTCCCAGCCTGAGACGTTCCCACACACAGGTCTGACCAGTCCTGGACATAGGCCCAGCTGTCCTTATCCTAATAGTCAACCCCATCCCCCATGGAGGGTTCACTGCAAGCTGACGTTTACAAGGTCTCCTAATCTGCTGAGAGATTGATGAGCCCTCATCCAAAACGACCTTCTTGTTTTTCCCCAAAGCAAATTGCTTTGTTTTTAGTTTCACTCTTGAGCATTTTTTTTTTAAATATATACTTCACAGTGGGTTTAGCTCAGGTTTGGTCCTGAACATTGGTGTCAGCATTTTCAGACATGTACACCCTATGTCTGTTTAGGGCTTGATACTTGCCTGTATATGTCTAGTGTCCATTACACTGAGATATTTTGTGTTTATTATGTGCAGGGAGTTACTCTGTACCTGCACTGCCAGGTCCTGTCCTGCACATAGACACACAGGCAAACTAAAGCCAGCTGGCTTTGCAGAGAGTCTGCCATCTGTTCTGATTTATGTAAGACTGTTAACCCCGGACTAGGTCAGCTCCCACTAGCTCACTAGCACAGTGTTAAACTAACAGAGAATAGCTCTCCTTTCACCTGTTTAAAAATTGTGGAGAAAATTGTAGGTTTGAACTGTGTGGGTTTTTTTTTTTTCACAGTTTATGTTATGTAATGATGAGATAAACTTTTTTTCACACTTTGAGCAATATTTTTAATTTCAAGTTGAAAACATAACTAAACAATGGCATATGGACTGAAGTATGACTGTAAAGTATTAGAGATACATAATTATATGCTTATGTTTATGAAAAAAGTATGTGCATTGTGTGCTCTATATAACAAGGCCAAATAGGGTTGTAACTGCATTAAATACAAGTTTGTTAATGGGTCACAGACTCTGTTCGACCCATTAACACATGTGGCAGTTACAAGTTTTTTTTCTAAACGCTTGCTGCAAATGTGTCAGGAGTGTCCAAGATGAAGGGCTAGAAAAGCACAGAGAGTCTGAAACTCTCATGCCCCCCTTCTGATTAGCATGTTGTTGACTTGCGTTAGGGCTGGGGGGGAGCAGAGAGCGGTCAGAGCAGATATATTTAATGCTTGTGAAGTAATGGGGCTGAATCAGCAGATAGCTCCACTGGGAGCCATTAGCCCAGACATGTGTCATTAACCCTTTCCCTACACTTTCAGGTACTGTAGAGAGACAGAAATTCAGTGGCACAGAGTCGCACTTTTATTTTCTCCTTTGACTTAATTTCTACGCTTTTATTTCTTTTGCTTTTGTGCTTTATTAGCATTATCATATTAATTTATTTTAAATATATATAGGGCAACTTTTGCATATAGCTCAGGAGTGATGTAATAATTTATGGCATTTGCTACATGCTAATAAATATATATTTTTGCTTTATTAGTCATACACTGCATGGTTTCAAGAGTAGATGTAAAAGATTGAGTACGTATGCCTGGTCTGGTTCATTTCAGTTACAATGAAACATAATGGTTTTCAAAAAAGAAAAATGTATCAATGCGTTGGGGTTTTTTTCCACTCCAGTTTTGCCAGATAAGCCACTTTTTTGTGCAAACACTCACATTTTAACCAGGACACACGTAAATATGCAACTCACTTTTGCAGTTGTGATAATTAGTTGCTAATAACAAATAGAAATAGCTCCCCATGCAGAGTAACCTTGATATTTTGACTTTTCTTTCTGCCACAAAGCTGTCATTGTTAGAAAGCATGGTAGCCAGCTTAATTCAAGCTGAACACCGGCAGTGTTTCAACAGCCTCCTTTCAAGCCTGCAGGGAATAAGTATTTGTCATTAAAATAATGAGCTACTATCGAGTAATTTGTGGGAGGATGTTTTTTTGTTTTTTTTAAAGGCAAGAAACTGCTTCAAAAAAGTAACACGAAAGAAAGACATATAGAAAAGGCATATGCAAAATGTTATTTTAACAGAACGTTTGCTCTAAGGCAGGAATGTCCTGACTTTTAGAAGGCCCAACATTATTACCCAAACTTATGCCTTTAGAAACAAGTTTGAGTCTGCCTTGAATCTAATTTTCTCTTAAAATAACCTTTTTGCAGTCGTCCCCGTGCCGGCTGCAGCTACAGGGCAACAATAGAGAGAAGGGGCAGGCCCACAACACCTGCCAGTCTTAATGGTAAACATATGTCAAGAAATGCCAAACGTGAGGAGGAAGAGAGGAGGAGGAGAGCAAGCGCACACTCCTCGAAGAGGCTGTGCATCAAAAGACTGTGTGCAGTCTTGTGTGCAACTTACAGTTGGTTGCATGCTGCAAGCTAGGGTCTGCGCATCATCGCTTAAACAAAAATAGCCCCAAATAGTAACACCAGCCAGCTAAATATGGTAAAGGTTAGTACATACTAAGGTTTATTAAACTATTTATTTCATGCTATTGAAGCTATAGAGCCATTCCTTTTTTCAAATATATATTTTGCTGCTTATGATCCAGTTTCTTGTCATTTTTTTATAAGGTTGTTTTCACCAGTAGCTCTCCAGGCTTTTTGAAGGCCTTTTTTGTTTTCTGCTTTTTACTTGTGTTCATTTCCTGTCTTTGTACCTGACCATTTTTAAAAGAGAACTGTTTTATTTTTGTTAAGTCACTTAACCCTAATGTAAAAATTGTTCAAGCAGAAACAGGCGCCTAATTTAAAAGATGAACCAGTGTTGTTTTCACATAAAATACAGGTTAGCAAAAAAGCAATTTGTTACTATCAGCCTTTGCAAAAACACATAATTTGTTCCCCCTTTAGTTGAATCTATGAAAAATGCCAAAGATAACACAGTTTGACAGGCATAAAATAGTATTTTTTTTAACCCACTAAGGTGATTTACAAAGTGCTATTAGCTAAAATCTTGGCCTGGTGTATCCTGGACAAGTGGAGGTTAAAAAATCTGTTTACAACACATGGATAGTGTCTGAAAGTTGTATCCTGTGTCAGGTGTTTGTTGGATTTATTTATTTATTTTATTTTCCTGTGAGATGTATCTGGCCCTTCAGTTTGCCAGAGCCTCAGGGAAAGGTGGCTGTCAAGAAGCCATTTTCAAAGAAGGGAAACAGGCAGAATAGGCTGAGGTATGCCAAATTACACAAGACCTGGGCTTATAATCAGTGGCAACAGGTCTCATGGAGTGACAAATCCAAATTTGAAACTTTTTGTTCCAATTATTGTCAGTATTTACAGCGGAGGTACAACAGTGAGCGTCTAAAGTCATCTGTAAAATGTTGTGTAGGCTCTGTCATGGTTTGGAACTGCATTTCAGCATCAGATTTTGATCCATCGTGCAACACTACCTGGAAAGCAACTGATTGGCAGTAGCTTCATTTTTCAGCGTGACAATGATCCCAAACACACTGTAAATGCAGTAAAAGCATACCTGGATAGACAAACACACAGGAGAACAAACTGGAATCAGTCATGGACTGACCTCTGCGAGTCCTCAAAAGTTGAAGCAGTGTGAAACCATCTAGCTAGAGAATGGAACCAAAGATAACTAACATCCAAAGAATGTCCTTCAAGTATTCTGAAGGCTGATTAAAAAAGTTACAGGAAAGCTTGCTTAAGAGAGTTCAGGTTGTGTTTAATAAAAAAAAAAAGAAAAAAGTTGGTCACACCAAATACTGACTTTGAAGCACGTTAGAATTGCAGAAACTCTGTTTTGTGGATATAGTTTACAAAGAAAAAAAAGAAGAAGACGGAAAACACAAACTGTTTACAATGAATACAAAACAGAACTTCTCATGTTGGTACACAGCAGTTTTTAACTGCTTAACTTTAATTTGTGTGAGTGTGTTTTCATCTGCATTGGAGTACACACCTAGACTTGCATACATAGCATTGCTGCTATGTGTAAAGTGTTTCATCTTTTTTTCCTTTTTTTTGTTTGTATAAGCTCATTGTGACTTTCAGGGGTCTCACCCTCTCTCCCCCAAACCTCAGCTGAGAACTAAACGTCATGTCTGCCACCTTCCCTCTGACCACAAAGCTGCCCATTATGGATAAACGGTGTTCAATGACCAGAGTGGACTCTGGCTAGATGACGGCCGAAGCTCACCTTCCACATCCCACAGCCAAATCTTTATTTTGGCCTCTATACAGACCATGTCCCTGTCTGCATGTTCTCTCTTGATGCTGTATAACATCTCTCTGCACTAATCTTAAATCTCCTTGCAACCTTGTCAAGTAGAATTCTCAAGTATCCAGCAGAGTTCCACCCCTCTGGGCTGCAGTAAAACCATTTGCCAAATGTATTGCCACTGACTGATTCACCTTCCCTTGCTGCGCTCCCCCTTAATCGGGCTCCCCCATCTCTACTGTTCTTGTAATAGTCAGTGATCTGCTCTCCCCTGTTTATTACCAGTCTCACATCCTCTTTAAAATCGGAGCACACCAGTCTGGCTTTGCAGTGTATTTAAAAAAAAAAAAAAGGGGGGGGGGGGGGGGTTGAATGTTTAGAAGTCAAATATCTATCGACTCTAAATTTCTGTGATTCTGTGACACTCTGAGACAATATAATTGAATATGAGGTTAAACCTACTGCGGCCAAGCTAAGTCATCAATCAGACTGTGCCTGTCTTTCTTTCTTTTGCTGTATACAAACAACACCATAGGATGCAGAAGGAGAGTTGTTCTTCTAGATAACCTCCTGCCTTGCCTTTAAGTCAGCTGGTTTTATTATTCTTGTATGGTCATTTTTAATGCAGGACTTTCTGTTCTTCTAACCAGTTTCTTGTTAAGCAGCCAAGTGTCAGAATTATTCAACTCTTCGCCAGTAAGGAAAGAGGGAATAAATGAAAGAAAGGTAGATGAAGGAGATAAAGATGGAGTGAGAGAGTGAGCTTTCCTCTGAGTGCTGCTCTGGAAAAGATTTTTGTATCCCTGGTCCTCCAGGCACAGTCCGCCCATCTCAGGAGAGCAATAGGAGTCCCCCCTTGTGTCCCATAGTCAGACACTGGCTGACAACTCTTGACAAGCCAGAGGATTTTCACCTCTTTTACACACATGTACACATTAGAGCAACATGTGAACTCACACTGAATTTCTGTTGTCTTATTTCCTGCATTCGTATATTCATTTTGTTTAAACTTTTTTTCATTTCCTTTGTACTTTCTCTCACACACAAACTCAAACTTAGGTGCACACATGCCGCGTATTGCACACATATAAAAGCAACTCCCTCTTTCCACACACACACACACACACACACACACACACACACACACACACACACGCTCACTGGCTCCAGAAAGAGTCAAATGGCTCAATGTGTTAAAAGCATTAGGTAAGCATGGATCCAGCAGTGCTCCTCAGGCCGATATCACATGTCCTGCTTCATTACAGTCTGTTGTATACATTCGGCTTGATCTTTGACCCTCCATCTATCCATCGCTCTGTCTTCCATCCCTCCCCTCTCGTTTCCCCCTGGTGTGCTTTAACACAGAGTGGGTCATCTCAAGATGTTAGCAGAAGAATAAATGAGTTCTGTTGTTATTGTAAATGCTGGCCCAAGCTGCTCTGCTTTGGAGCTCAAGCAAGAACACTTTCACTCTTTCGGAAGAGAGGAATAAAAAAAAAATCTATATGTAAAAAAGTATGTTGATTTAAAGAAAATCTGATTAATGTAATGCATAAGGGAAGTTGAAGCTGCCGAAATTAAAGGAAGAAGGGAGGGAAGAAAAAGATAAATATAAATTAATCTCACTTTAACAAACTAGCCTTTGTCCACATGGGAAAGGTCCTTTTTCCTAAAGCTATTTTGGGTCCTGATATGACATTAACTGCTGGGAGGGTGCTGACCAAAACCAGCTGAGTGGTGGGTGTATGAGGCAGACGGGACCAGGAGAAGGAGAGAGATCAAAGCAGCTGCCCAGAAACCTGTAGCTTTCTGACTTTACCTCTACTCCTGTCAGAGGCAACGAAGAGGAAATAACGATACACCTCACATCCCGCAGCTGCGTGTGTGTTAGGCGGCGAACACACTGAGGCCTTTGCTCAAAGGTTCACCGCAGCACTTGGCCCACTGCACCACACCTGTCTCTCCATTGCAGGCAAGCAGGCAGGGCTAGGTTAACATTAGCACTTTTCTTCCCTAATAAGCAGGTTACAGTGTGAATGCATGCGTTTGTGTGGAAGACTGCAGCTAAGAAACTCAGGTCAGCCAGCTACTTGCGCTCAAGGCAAGAGAGGAGGTCAGGCACAGCTGTGGAGGATGAGGAAGGGGGACTCTAGTGGCAGAAGGGCTTATTGTGTGAGGAAAATTGGCTCTAGTTATTGTAGATGATGGATAATAACAATTTCGATGTCACAAAACATATTCATTGTGCCTTTATCTACTACTCCATGGCCTTCAGAGAGGCATTCTGGAAAATAACAAACTGGATTTTTTTTTTGTCTGTTAGTTGATTCACATTGTCTCAACAGAATCTTGCTGAATCAAAACATAATGGCCTTAGCCTTTGCTCTTATGTTCTATGCCAGAGTAGAAAAACAGGGGAGGTGGGCAGTATGAGGGGTGCCTTGACTTGGATAGTAAGGAGTTCCTTATCTCACAGTTGTGTATTTTGCCATTCTTTACTATCAGACAGACTCTCTGATGCAGCACAGCAGACAAGAAAAAGAGTCATTATTTCTTTCTTTGCTCCTCTTTTTCCCATCCTTCTCAGTCCTGACTTTATTGAACCTATTCTCATATAAAGAAGGAAGCGATTTTGTTAATTAGCTTTACTTCAGAGACACCCATAAACCCTCCCTCTTCCTCCCAGCCCCCCCATCAGTGTAGTCGATGAAAATAGCAGTGTATGTTTATGAGCGGTGCAGAGCTAAGTTCTCTGTCTGTGTCTCAGTTCATCGCTGCTCAATGACTGACTGGGCCTATGTCTTTCTGGCAGAGTTTATATTATGTGCACATACACACATATAAGCACTCACATGTGTCTTGACTTGTACTGCTTCTGCTCACTAAACTTCACATTGTCAGTAGTTCCTAAACTGCCCCACAGGTAATTGTTTAACATTGTTTATTAGTATCACCAACAATTAACCGTTTCATTCTTCATCTCATCCCTCTCTTCAGTGGTCCTATGCGTTAGAGAAGCCCAACACAGGGAGTGTGTTCAGCTTGGCCTGGTCTGCGGATGGCACCCAGCTGGCCGGAGCCTGCGGCAACGGACATGTCATCTTTGCCCATGTGGTGGAGCAGCACTGGGAGTGGAAGAATTTTGTGATCACTCTTACAAAGAGGAGAACCATGCAGGTAGAAAGATTACCTCATACAAATGAGTTTGTGTTTGCATCAAATTAGTTTTCCTTTCTAATTTAACAAAGCAGGTGATAAAAGACTGACGGAATCTAAAGTAAACCAAAAGACAAATATATTTCAGTAACTTGTGCATAAATAAATGGTGAAATCATATACGTGTCCAAAAGAATCATAATAAAAATCATTTTGTTTCTGGTCTATAATAAAAGTTGCTTTTCTGCTCTTCGGAGCTGTCTGCGTTGAAACCAAAATCACTGAAAATAGGTTTGCCTGTTAGGGAAAAGGAGTATGGATATTTACCCAAACACTTAACAGAGCCAACTTCGTTATGTTGCTGTAGCAAGAGAATTGAAAAATGGTGCAATGCTATAGGCAAACTATACAGAGGCGAGTAAATATGCTATATAGCGAAGCAAATGCCTCCCAGGCCTTGGCTAGCTGTGGCCATATATTATAGGAGGACCCTCCCAATGTGCCAGTGTGCAGCCCTGCAATGACAATGACCAGCCTGTCTCGCCGCCTCCCTCGCTTCACCATTCTCTACTCTTTAAACTTGCACTCACCACAAGGTAGCGTTTACATGCGGTTAACACACCCAAGTGTACACACACACACACACACATACACACACACGTTTATTTTCAGGCAGGGACGCGCACACACCTACAGAAGCAGGGTTACACACGTGTGCCAACACACATGTGCACCCATAGACAACTCTACCAAGTGCAGTTTGTGTAAACCAAACAAAGTTGGGTCATCAGCCATTTATTTTCAGCCTTGCAGGCGCTTCTCTGTCTCCCTCCTCCCTCTCTCCTCCTCGAAGTCCGTTTTAAAACTGCACATCTGCCAGTGGTTTGTGAATCAGCCAGCTAAATTTACCACCTTGCGGTCAAATGTTTTTTATTCCTGGTTGTGTTGCATGTAAATTTGGATTGCTGGAGGGAGCAGAGGAGGAAGATTTGTAAAGCTGTAAAAATAACCCCACCTTTCACCTGGTGCTGGAAAAGGCTCCTTCATTCATTCACACAGAGAGCTGGAGGGAAGTATTTATCTACGCAGGTGAAAAAATTAGTGCCGACCGCTGCACGCACACACTTAAAACAGTAAGAACTGCTTTCCCTGTGTCCACAGCTGACCTATGTATACTTGGACTTACTGTATATAGTTTCCTGTGTATATTACGAATAACTACACTCCAATGTGTACGTGACTGTGTTCAGTCCTCTGCTAGTGAAGCTAGCGTCTTTCCTTTTTGTTGTTGTTGTTGGGGTTTTTTGGGGTTTTTTTTGCATTTTAAATGAGAATTGTTTGCTCAGTAATATAAAGTTTGTGCCTGTGTCATAATTTCTGCAAAGTCACGTCATCCCTACACATTTTTTCCACTTTTAAGTCCCCCTCTCTCCTCTCTTTTCCTCCCTTTTCCACAGGTGAGGAATGTGCTGAACGATGCAGTGGACTTATTGGAGTTTAGAGATCGAGTCATCAAAGCATCTCTGGCATACGGTCACCTAGTGGTTGCGACTTCCCTCCAGTGCTATGTCTACAAGTGAGTAGTGCACTTTTTTTTCTTTTTTTTAATCTTCTCATCCTCTATTCAAAGTCATAGTTTCTCATCATGTACTTTCAGGATGTTTTGTTGTTGTTGTACAAAACATGCTCCTCTTTTAGTGAGCAAAGCATGAGAAAAGTCTCTTGATTCAACCAGAATATACTGAACTCTCATGCCGTGTAGCTAGAAAAACCTACAAAAATAAAACATAACCACACAGAAAAAACTGCTTCTGATGGGAGGGAGAAACAACCAAATCTTACCAAGCTGCTGATTCATTTCAGGCTATTGTTACTTCATGATCTGTGTGTTTTGTAAAATATGGAGACGTTTTTTTTTTTTTTTGTTTCACTTCATGGAAAAATAATAGGATTAGGAACAAGAGAACATGTTCTGCAGACTTCATCCTATAATGATTGTTTTCAGCCCTGCACTCTTTATGCTCACTCTGCAGATTTATCTCCTCTCCATTCATTGATATTGTCTAAATATTGTGTCTTTTATTGCTTTTCACCCTTTTTCTCTGGGTCGTATTTTTGCTTTTTTTTCTTCCCTCATCTCTGCAGTTGTGCCAGATGTAGCACAGTTATTTAATGTCTGCGACTGTGCTGTTTATTTTTGCCAGCTCAAGAAACTGGAATACTCCTCTCATCTTTGACCTAAAGGAGGGAACAGTCAGCCTCATCCTACAAGCAGAGAAGTGAGTCTTTTTATTCCAGGAGCAAAGCAGCAGGAGAGAGAACAGGCTGTTGGATCATCTATCAGCTTCTCTAATGCTTCATTACTCTGCACTGGCCACTCATCAAGCAGCAGCCAACCTAGCACACACACAAACACACACGGGCACATGTACGCACGCACACGTACACACACACAGCCGGGTTGTGCTCTAGCTCAGCCAGCCCTGTCATACAATAAGGCTGAGAGTGAAACCACTGGGGGAAATTAGATTAATATGGAGTAGCTCTTGTGCAATACTCCAGTGCAGTGTCCCTGACACTCAGCATGGAGCTAAATAGATTACTGGCCATTTTGTAATCGCAGTTTAGATTGATGAGTCATACTGAGTAAGTTAACAGTGTGTTGCTGTTCAGTAAATGTTTAAATTACCTTCTTGTGTCAGTTAATTAACTCTTACCGTCTGTTATCTATTTAATTTCCCTGTTTGCTCCCCTTTATTCCTCACCATGTTACCTCAGTCGTATAATGTGTAATATACAGCATATACAGTAACTTGGCCTCTCTTGTCTCCCCCTCCCAGACATTTTCTACTAGTGGATGGAGCAGGGTTGTATACGTTCTCCTATGAAGGACGATTGATATCGTCCCCAAAGTTCCCGGGTATGAGAGCAGATATTCTAAATGCCCAGAGTGTCTCACTTAGTAACGACACCATAGCCATTCGGGACAAGAGTGATGATAAAGGTGAGGGGAAAACTCCATGCTTACTATAAAATTTCAAAATCATACGGACTGTGCTTTTACTGTGTCCTCTTTCTCTTTTTCTCTCACAAGTTATCCTTCTCTTTGATGCCCTGACTGGAAAGGCTCTTGGTGATGGGAAGCCCTTGACTCACAAGGTTAGTAACCTGCTTAATGTACTTCAGCAACAAGGAAGTTCTCCAACCACATCAGATTATTTATTTATTTATTTATTTATTTATTAAACTTTGATTACACAAAACAAGATAACTTTATGCTCACATGCCACTTTAGTAAGTACACGGTGCTAGTACCTGGTTGGACCCCCTTTAATTCTTAGTGGCAAAGATTCAACAAGGTGTTAAAAACATTCATTAGCGATTTTGTGTCCATATTGTCATGATAGCGCCACACAGTTTTTACTGATCTATGATACTCTTCTACCACACCCGAAAGGGGAGAATGAGACTGGTGACTGTAGAGGTCATTTAAGTACAGTAAAGTCATTATCTTGGTCAAGAAATTAGTTCAAGGTGCTTTGAGCTTTGTGATATGCCTAAATGCATTGAGTTGCTGCCATCTGATCAGATATCTGTGTTAATGAGCAGTTGAACAGATGTACCCAACACAAGTGCATCTGAGCATATCTGCTGCTTGGACCTACATCTCGGAAGATACCTTAAAATTATGTTATAATGCAGAGTGTTATGGATAAGCAGAGAAGTGTAGAAATGTTTGGGGGGATTTTTGGTCAGTGTGACTGGTTAGAATGTGTTAGTATTTGTGTTTTATTATGTGTTGATATGATAGGACATAATAACAGAAGCTGTCTGATGGTGGCTGTTCAAATGTGTGTTTATTTTTTCAACCAAAACACAGAGTCAGAGTGAACACACATTTGTTTAGTTTTAGTATTACACACAGTTCAGTTATGTATAACGCAGCCTCCCATTATTGTGTAACAAGCTGTATTTATTGTGTTTTCTATAGCCGAGTGAAAAGTGAAAGGTTTTTATTCATGCTTCATCAAACTGAAGCCTTTTGCTGTAGTAATAACAGTAATAACACTAATTGCAATTGTTTTTAATTAGATCATTACTTTAATGTTCACATGGGAACATGTTTTTTTTAAACTTCTGATTCATTTACATGCCACTACTGCACATCTTGAAGTTTTGTCTTCCTTCCCGCATAGTTTCTGATTTGGCCTCTCTCTCTGCTCCACTTTTCATTCTTTTCTTTCTCCTCACCCCCGATCTGGTCATGGTAGATGGCTGCCCATTTCTGAGTTGGGTTCAGCTGGAGGTTTCCTCTTGTCAAAAGGAAGTTCTTCCTCCCCACTGTTGCCAAATGCTTGCTTGCAGGGGATTGCCTAATTATTGGGGTTTTCCCTCTTTTTACAGATGCTTATCATAATATGATGACAAATACTGATTATAAAGTATTTTCATAGCATTAATAATACAGAAAATAATGCCACAAGAGAGCAATATGTACGTTAATACATCCATGTTGTTCATCGCGTCTTCCTTCAAGATATGCGTTTTCTTTCTGTGAACTGAGCTGAATTATAAGTAGTGATATGAGCCTTCTGAATTTGCACCTAAAATGCTCTGTCTTTAATTTTGTATTGCCAGCAAAACCTCCTATTATCTTGAGCAGCAGAAGATGAAGTTACATGAAAAATAAAAATAAATCTTTCAATTAATAAGATAAACTGTCTCCATGTGCATGAATTGTTCAGTTACAGCTTAGTAACAATAAATACCTTTTTTTAAACATGGCCTTATCATGTTAAAGGGGCAGAATTTAGTGCATGATCTGATCAAAAAGGGATATAGTGAAATTTATGTGTCCTTGTCAGTGCTGCTGTGACCTTGGTGACAAACAGTTGTGGTCAGAAGTTTCCATACACTCATCATGGGCATAAAAGTCATGGTAATTTGGGGCTTTTAATGATTTCTTTGAAGTGTTCTTTTTCCAGAATGCGATGATTGTAAAGCATACAACTTTATTGACAATATTTTGGATTTTCTCTTAATACACATGGTCAAGTATACATAGAGGCTCAAATGTATACATACACTCACTTAAATTGTTTATTAAGTGCTGTGAAAAGTTCTACAATGTATTTTAGCTTGATCTATCTGTCTAGGCCTATTATGTCTGGTAGTTTCTCTTTGTCAGCATTAAAATTATTTGTTTGACAGCACTCATTGGACTGACCAATACTCAAGAGAATTGGAAGGTCCAAGGAACTCAGTGAAGGTCTAAGAAGGATAATTGCAGATTTACACAATTTGGGAAGATTCTTTGTAGCCATTTCTAAACAACTGCAGATTCCAATATCATCATTACAAACAATTGTACACAAGTTATTCTGATGTCTCACCTCTTTACCGAGGTCTGGAAGAAGACCAAAACCGTCACCCTCAGATGAGAGGAAATTAGTTGGGATGTTCAGAAACAACCCAGATTCAAGCCTGCCATGAACTTTATACTGATGGAACACCCGGGAATCTGGCCACAGTGAAGCGAGTTTTACATCACCGTGGACTGAGAGGGTGCCGACCAAGAAAGAAATCGACATCTTCAAACTCGACTGAAATTTGGAACTGTCCACGCAGACAAGCCAAATGCTTTCTTTCACAAAGTTTTATGGTCAGATAAAATGAAAGTCAAGCCGTGTGACTGGTCACAATCAGAAGAGATATTTTCTTGAGGTGTAAAGGCTTTCTAAGAACACTGTGCCAACTGTCAAACGTGGTGGTAGCATCGTGTTCTGGGTTTGTTTAGCTGCTAGTGCTATTAGTACATTGGACAAAGTAGATTGAATAATGAAGAAGCAGGACTACCTCCAAGGTCTTCAATGTCACCTCAGATCAACAGCTGGATGGTTGAAACTTGGACACAATTTGGTCTTCCACCAGGACACTGACCTCAAAACACATCAAAACCGGTTTTGGAATCGATAAAGCAGGCTGACATTAAGCTTCTGGAATGGCCTTCCCAATGCCCTGACCTCAACCCCACTTAAGATTTGTGGACTAAAAGTCTGAACCAGGAAACCGACCATTTTAAATGAACTTTACCAAGAGTGGTCAAACACCCAACCAGAATTTTGTTAGAAGCTTGTTAATGGCTACCAACAGTATCTGATGAAGGTGCAACTAGCTAAGGGACATTTAACATTACTGGGGCTACACAGTGGGGCAGAAAAGTATTTAGTCAGCCACAAATTTTGCAAGTTCTCCCACTTAAAAAGATGAGAGAGGCCTGTAATTTTCATCATAGGTATACCTCAACTGTGAGAGACAAAATGAGGAAGAAAAATCCAGAAAATCACATTGTCTGATTTGCAAAGAAATTCTTTAAAAATCACACAATGTGATTTTCTGAATTTTTTTTCCCCTCATTTTGTCTCTCATAGTTGAGGTATATCTATGATGATGAAGCCTTTATTTGTCACTTGCAGTTGCCTGCAGCAAAATTGGACCTCTTCCGACCATACATACAATACACAAACATCACATCGGGGAGACAGGTCAGAACAGGTAGCGTAAAGAAAAACAATGAAATGTACAACACAATAGGGGTTGATATGATAAAAATTACAGGCCTCTCTCAACTTTTTAAGTGGGAGAACTTGCAAAATTGGTGGCTGACTAAATACTTTTTTGCCCCACTGTATCTATGTATTTGAGCCTGTATGCATATTTTTTGCCCTGTGTGGATTAGAGAAAATCCAAAATAAATTCAAACTTGTTCACCCAATTCTAGTGTTTTAAAGCCATTAAAGATGTATGCTGTTTAATCATTCTGCTCTGGAAAAAGAACATTTCAAAGAAATCATAAGATCAAAGCTACTCGGACATTTGTGTCCAGGATGAGTGTGTGGAAACTTCTGACCACAACTGTATTTGTACCATTATATGGTTTTTAGCCAGTATAGCAGCCTCTTTTAGCTTCCTCATCAAAAGTTACGATCTATAGCTCATCAGCAGGGAGAATTTGCAGACTTACCTCAGCTAGTGATTACTGTGATTAGGCCAAATTAATTTTAATATAAATGCTGCAGTGATCACTGTATCTAGAACTTTGAATGCTATTGTTTTCCATGAGTAGAGGTGTGCTAACGGGTCTTGCTAAATAGCATTTTAAAGTGTAGTTTGATAGATTATTTTGTGGAATAACAGGTTACATTACACATACACCCTGACCCTGTGAAAGTCATTGACAGAAAGGGAAAGGAAAAAAAGTTTGAAACTGCTGACTATAAATCTTTGTCCCGGCATATTTTTTTTCATTGCTGTAATTGTTGAAATGGGGCTGTGTTAAAAGCATTTTTCCCTGAAATATTGATCATGTTGATAATTTAGGCTGGCAATACCCATCTCCACTACTTATTTTCCGTGTCCTTAGGATCACCTGCTGAGGAGGTTGACTTTTTGCTTGCAACCTTCAAGCTTTAGTGAAATTTAATGATGATTCTAATTGCTAATTTTCATCTATAAATACACACAGTTTGTTGAAATTTTAGTTTTGGACAGTCTGATTTAGAAAAATATACCACAAATCCCAAAAGATTAGAGACAATAAAGACAAAAGAAAAAAAGTAGGAGATGGGGTTTGGAATCAAAGTGAGAGTGAGAGAGAGAAAAAGAAGAAAAGAATTAGAAAAGAGGGAAAAGAAGTAGAAGTAGCAGTAGTTACTGTTTGTCAGCATGGCTTTGTCTGCCAGCACACTACAGCTCCAAGATACTGCACCAAAGCCAGATAATTCTGGCCAGAAACACACACAGGTTCACCCTCCCTCTCTCTCACTCTCTCACTCACTCTCTCACTCACTCACACACTCACTCACTCACTCACTCACTCACTCACTCACTCACTCACTCACTCACACACACACACACACACACACACACACACACACACACACACACACACACACACACACACACACACACACACACACAGACTTTCTCTCTCTCTCTCCCTCACTCTACAAGCACACACATTTGGCAGAAAGACTGTTGAGTCACGGTATAAACTGCCTCTCCCTCTTCCTTTCTTTTCCTGATCTTTTGTCCTTTCCTATTCCCACTTACCTATTTACTTGTTTGTGTGTATATGTGTGTGCATTTCCATGTAGCAGGAGGTGTTGGAGATAGCTCTGGATCAGTGTGGCCCATCTACTGACAGGAAAATTGCCCTGATAGACAAGAACCGTGACCTTTATTTGACCACCGTGCGTCATCTTGGACGAGAACCCAAAATCTGCAAAATTGGTGAGACATGGAGGGAATGCACTTAACAAGATCAGTGATGACTTTCTTTGTTTTTGTGTGTGTGTGTGTGTGTGTGTGTGTGTGTGTGTGTGTGTGTGTGTGCTACTAAGGTTAGATTACTGTAATAGCTGCATGCATATTCTGTCTTTTAGGTAGCATGGTTCATAGTATGGCCTGGAATGATGCTGCTAACATCCTGTGTGGAATCCAAGACAGCCAGCTCACAGTGTGGTACTACCCAAGTGTTGTCTTCACTGACAAGGAATTATTACCGAAGACACTGTACATAAAAGATGGCAGGTAATTTCCCTGGGCTTTCGCAAAGCCCCTGGTGTGACTAATTAATAAACAATTAGTGTCTATGCTTTGACACACTGGGTAATGCATTAGTGAGAGTGACTGGTCATAGGCCAATGTGTTGTTTTTCAAAAAGAAAGGTAATTGTTGTTACAGGTAGATGCAAGTGGATGTAAAAGGAAAACAAAACAAAACTAAGGTTCCAGTAGGATGTGAACCAGCATCCCCTGGCTGTTAATTCTAATAGATGTCACACCACCAATCCTCCAACCTCCTTATGAAGACTTGACACTTATGTTAAATGTGCCCGTTAATACTCAGTTACCAATTTAACCATGTCTGGTGCGTCAAAGCACCAACTCTAAAAACCACCTTACGTGGGGAGATTCTAGAGGTTCTGACAGAGAGGTATTATGCAGTACAAGAAATGGGGATGAGAATTAATTGGTGACTTTAGCATGTAACAGCTGATACCATTCACCGGAATGGCGAGTAAGTTTCTATTACAAAAGCAGCAAAAGGTTATATTCAAGTTTAGAGTTGGCCAGAGTAGATAGAAGTATATAAGAGAACCTCTCAGTGCCCTTGCATTTTCATCTGAGAGGTTTCTGGAAAAGATGTCAAATATGAACTAAGAGCAGAAATGGAGGCAGCTTTTCTGTACCTTTTAACTCATTCTCCAAAGCAAAATGCATATGGCCAACATCTATCAAACTGTGCAAAGCTTTCTGGCCAGAACTCCTTAGCTTTAGCCAACATTGAAGGCAGAGTGCCTGCACTGTCAGTACAGGCAATTGTAAACTACACTTGCGTCTGCTACACTAATCTGAACACTTGGTTGTAAAGTTTTTGTGCACATTTTGGACTCACTCACTGGTTTTATTATTCCTGTTTAGTGCTCAAGCAGGCAGAAATTTGAGGAACACCAAAGTCTAAGTGGCAAAAGCTAATAAATCATCAGAAACTGCAAATTTCTGAAAGTTTCTCTTTAGGTTTGTTGGATATACACCAGCCACTTTATTAGATATACCTGTTCAACTGCTGATTAACACAAATGTCAAATTGGCCAATCACGTGGCAGCAACCCAGTGCATTTACAAATTTAGACATCGTCAAGGTGACCTGCTGAAGTTCAAGCTGAGCATCGAGAATGGAGAGAAAAGTGGTTTAAGTGACTCTGAATGTGGCATGGTTGCTGGTGCCAGGCAGGCTGAGTATTTCAAAAGCTACTGAGATGTGTCAGATACTATCATGTCAACATGTACCAAAATCTCAGAAGAATGTTTCCAGCACCTTTGAATCTGTGCCATGAAGAATTAAGCAGATCTGAAAGCAAAATGGGACCTAACCCAGTACTAGCAAGGTGTATTTAAAAAAATGACCAATGATGGTGTACTACAGGAAGCAGGACGCCCTAAGAACAGTACAAGTTACAGTGGTACCATGGCTGTTGGGCCATTTTATCAAGTTTACATATGCCGTGCTTGTAGAGGAAACTGGTAAAATCTGCACTGTTAATGAGTCTGTTGAAGCAGCGTCAGGAATCATTTACATGTTATTTATGCATAACAAACTATTTTTTTTCTCTCTGCCCTCTGCCAATGCAGTGTTTACTGTAACAAACTGTGTGTGTCTTTGCAAAGTGAGTTCAGACGTGCACCCCAAGTTCTAAACTACATTGGCACCAAAGTGACATTACGCCAAGGAGATGGTTCGTTGGTGTACAGCAGTGTACTACCCTTTCCTGCCCTCCTGCATGAATACAGCATCTCTGCGCGCTGGGAGGATGCACTGCGCCTCTGCTGCTATGCAAAAGTAAGATACTGGAAATGTCTAAAATGCTTTTCTACTTGTGTCAGTGATTTCTATATGTGCTTAATGTAAGTGATGTGACACCATTTTACAATTGGTCTCAGTGTTTGTAGAACTGTGTATGTCTTTGCATTAGCTGTACAAGCAAAGCCATAGTGAGCATTAAACTCTAGCATTGATTACTACATTTCTTCCACGTTGTATTTATGTTAGCAGTTTTGTAGTAGTGTTAAATATCCTCCAGTCTTGGGGCTCTGGTACAGTTCAGCTTCCCATGGCGTATGTCACGTGTATCCATGGATATTATGTCTGAACCAAGAAAGTAGTAGACAGGTTTATGGGACCTGACCAGCAGGCTTTAATTAGCTTCAATTAGCCTGGTGACTCCATTTACCAGATTAACCCCCCAGACCTCACTCATAAATACACACTCTGCTGCATGCATGTGTGGACTTTCCAAACATATTACTCACACACACTGAGCACAGTGTGAGACTGTGTCTTTGCTTAGGCAATGATGCAATAACCACAAGCTTGGAGAAACGGACAACAAGTAGCAAAGGGTGGTTGGAACAAAAGGGATGGAGAGAGGCACCAGTTTTAAGAGCTTTTTCCTTGACCCCATCCTCTCTGCTTCTGGTAAGAGTTTGGTGGCTTTTCCCAGAACCACAGTTGTTGTCAGTAAGTGCTCACCTGACAGGAGTCAACAGAAACATGTTATAAATTAAGGCAAGAAGCACAGACCTAACATACAGTGACTAAAGTTTATAACCTAACAATTAAGTAGGCAAAAAAAGGTTTATTTCACATGAAATTGTTTCACGTGAAGTTGTGTTGTCATGTTTACGATCTCTGGCAAGTCCTGCCGATGATATTTGTTGTTTGCAGGAGTGGTTTCTAATTGGAGCTGTTTTTCTTAGTGATGGATCCTGAAAAAAGCAGGAGATTACAGAGTGGTGACTCTGGAGTTCAGTTTGCTCAACTGCTGGCCCGTTTGTGGTCAAATTTTAATTAATCCAGCTGCAGGAAATAAAGTGGTGACACATTTGTTTACATTTATAGTTGTTTTGTACTGCAAATACCTCCTGTTTTTGTGTGTGTCATGCATGTTTAAAAACTTGGTTAAAGTATGAGTAAAGTGTACCAGAATGCATTGAAGATACAGTCGTACTCTGTCCTTGTGCCCACTGATACATCCTCTTTTCATTAAGTGCTTTTTTGCTAGACATGTCTTTTGTGAATGTGGCCAAAGGACTTAATTTTTACTTCATCTCTCCATAGCAATTGGTTTCTAAAACTAAGTAACTAACAGCTGAAGAATTCAGCTGTTGGAAATGCAATGCAGTGATTCATTGAAACATGTGCAAAAGTGCATGGAAATGCAGGATTAAAGGGAGTTTGTGCAACTCTAACCAGCTTAAAAGTCGGTATTTGGTATGGCCACACTATTCTTTGACACTCTTAGTCAAGCTTTCTTGTCTAGTCTTCAGGAATAGTTCTTCAGGCTTCTTGAAGGACATTCAAAGCTCTTCTTTGGCTGTTGGCTGCCTTTTATTTTATCGTCTATCTAGATGATCCAACACTGCTTCAGTAATGTTGATGTCTGGCTTTAAAGAGACCAATCCATGACTGATAGTGTTTCATCTGTGTTTTTCTATCCCAGTATGTTTTTATTACATTGGCATTGTTATGATGAATAATTAAGCTGCTGCCAATAAGCTTTCCAGACTCTTTCAGATATTTTCAGATGTTGCTCATCTGCTGTAGATGGTTTTTTAGGACTGCAAGTTATTTTGTCCTCCACTTGTCCAGTTTCCTTTTTTTTTTTCCTAAAGCACACTCTGCAGAGATGCCAAGTTTTTGGCTAATAGCTCTTTGGGATTCACTTCGGTGGTGCAATTATACTATTTTATGTTTGCCAAATTGTGTTATCTTTGGCATTTTTCATAGATTTAGCAAAAGAAAAGGGAACAAACTATGTGTTTTTATTACAGGCTGCTGATAGCAAAGGGTGTAAACACCACACCAGTTCCTCCCTTGAGTTAGGTGCCTTTTTTATGCCATAGGTCGATATTAATTAAAGGAAAAAAATGGTTTCATTAAAAGATACTCTCTGCTGTTGTTCCCTTTATCCCTAGGACCAATCTTTGTGGGCATGTCTCGCTGGCATGGCAATGGCAAACAGAGAGCTGACTACTGCAGAGATGGCTTATGCTGCCATCGGAGAGGTAAGAGCATTGCTTATTGGCTAGTTCAGCTAAACACAAGTGTTGTAAACCACCAGAAAACCATAAAAAAGAAAAATTCAGTAAAACTTCAGTGAATCTGTCAGTGAAAAGAGATACTGTATTTCATAAATGGTCTAGCTTCTCTCTTTGCATATCTGCTGCTTCACCTCTTTCAGTTACCTAGAGTTCAATACATCAACTTTCTAAGGGAGCAGCCATCTAAGGAGTCATCGTTGGCCCACATGCTGCTGTTCAGTGGTCAGGTCCAGGAAGCTGAGGCTGCTTTCTTACAAGCTGGTCTCATCTACCAGGCCATACAAGTCAACACTGACCTTTATAACTGGGAAAGGTATAATTCTGTGTATATGTGTTCATGTTGGAAATGTACAGCTAGTAGAGGGACAATATAAGCAGTTTTGGGAGATTTTTATTCATGTATTTATTTTTTGTATTTTTTTATTTTTGGCTGTGTAAGGATTTTGTTTTATGGAGGTAGTCTAAAATTAGGTTTTAAAGGGTTAAGGTGAAGCATATTTGTTCACAGAGGATGCATGTCTGTCTGCATCATGTCATCTTGTGTCCAGGGCATTGGAGCTGGCAGTTAAACACAAGACCCATGTGGACACTGTGCTGGCCTATAGGGAGAAGTTCCTACAGAAATTTGGCAGGAAGGAGACCAATAAGAGATTCCTGCAGTACTCTGAAGGGGTACGTTATGGTGGCCTGTCTTGCTGCACTGTATAAACTGACTTAGCAACACACTGGAAACATTTTTAGCTGTGGATGGTGTCTATTTCTAATTATTTCCCATGGGTTATCAACTTTGTTTGCTCTGCTAATACACTCTAAGTGGCCTTAAAAAAAGTTGGTTTAGGGAAAAACTATGTTACCTTAGCATTTCTGTTTACCACCCAATCAGAAAAGCCTACAGCATTAAACTGCGAAAGGAGGCAAATCTCCAGCTGCACCTGAGCTATTTAATCCCAAATATTGCTTGCAGTAGTGTTACTGGAGTGCTTATCACTGCAGCAATGCCTAATATTATAATTATAGTCTCAAAGTGCAAATAGAATAAAAAAAGTTCCATATAACAAAAAAATCACAGAGACTCTGTTGGTTCTAAAAGGTGGTTGAGATGGTTAAAACCTTCTTGTAAACTGGTTAAAGGAAAGAAAAATTACCGTTTGACTTTGTTCTTTCTACACTTGCCATCATGCCAAAAATGTTTAGGTATATATATGTACAGTTTTTGTTTTGCCTCTGTTCACAACCACAGTGGAGTTTGGCTCCATTGTCAGAGGCTCAGCGTTAATTTAGACAGACGAGCAGTTAGACGAGGCCTGTTTCCCTGATATTTCATTACAAATGAGGCAGGCATAACATCTGAAGCTGAATCAAAGTGCAGTCCCTCTCTCAAGACTCTTCTTGCAAGTATTAAAAATGCTTAAAATAACATAATATGTAAAATCATGTTAGTCTGATCAGTTAATTTTGAGCCTCTAAAAAATGGGGACCATCTATAAAAATGGCTGTAATTCATAATAAACTGATGAATAAACTGTTAACACCAAACTTATTTGTTAACCTCTTGAATTAAAATCTAGAATTTAAGAATTTAAAATCCACTGTGGTAGTGCAGTGAGGCAAAACTACAAAAATAGTGTCCTTTTCCAAGAAATTATGGACCTAACAGTGTCTACTCTTCCCAAAAATGCTAGCTTCCAAGATGAACTGATCTTCTGTGGACAGTTTGTTTTTTAATCCAACTCTTAAAAAATTGAGAGCGACACAGTAATGGAAACTACTGGACTGTACAGATGGTAAATATCCATCTTTAATAGGATGATCAAACATGTGCCAAAGAGATAAGACAGTTGTTTTGGTTTTTTTTTACACATCTAAAACTCTTCCAGTTTGTAGTGTTGGCGCATACAATAACCAGACCATACTAAATCATATCCCATGTAAACAGCTGACCCCAAAAAACTCAGCAGTAGGTAGGATTTCAGCCAGACTGCAAGGAAAAATGTGTGCATGTGACTTCAACCCATCTGATCACCACTGGAGGTTAAAAAGCACCATTATCATCCTACACGACCTTCCCAACTCCTGTAAATTGTTCAGTAAACATTTCTAATTTTAAAAGTGTTTGCAGTACTTACACTAATTACTCTTAAACAGAAAGAACTTACTAGTAATGCATTACAAGTTACTTTCTACTACCCGAGCTCAGCCAGCCTTACAGTTTGGAGGGATTTACAGATGATCTAGCAGCGGCTTTCTTAGCGTATCCGAGACTAACATTTGAAAGCCAGTCTTTTAAGACCGCTTACTATAATTTGTTGTCCTTCTCTTTTAATGGGGGATAACTCCTATTACCAAATGCTTCCCGGAACTGGTTATCAGTTAAAATAGTGTTTCTTACTTTCTCATTTCATCTCATCTTACTGTGTCTTCCAGGTTGAAGTGGACTGGGAAAAAATCCAAGCAAAGATAGAGATGGAGTTGTCTAAAGAGAGAGAGCGAGCTGCTAACACCTCTGTGAGGAGCAGTGTGGCCTCACGCCGTTAATTTTTAAAAATGTTTTTTTTTTTTTTTTTTAAGAGGGTCATGTCCACAATAAGTACAGCAAGTACGATTACCTTCATGTAAAAACCAAAACTGAACAATTTGGAGATTTTGTGATGTTTGTGATACCTGACTTACACTACACACATAGTCTTGTCAAGTTACATATAAAGCTTTAAACAAAATCGCATATGACAGTCTGTTACTGTGGGTGGCTGATAGCAGTTTTTTTTAAGGCTGTCTGTATTTCTGACCAACAGACCTGTGGCCTTCCTGTTGTAGTGACTGATTTTGAGTGAATCAAGTTTAAAGTTAATCTGTTTTCATTTGTTAACAGTTAACTAGTTATACTCATTCATTTGTAAATTTGTATGAGTGTTGTTTTTGTCATGTTTCAGTTTGTTTTTTACATTAAATTATATTTTTATAGTTTACACATTTAAAGTGTTGCCTTGTGGAAACACGAGAATGTCCATTAATAAAGCACATGAACCATACTGTATGTATTGATCCAAAATGTCCCGTTTCTTTGTTTTTCCCTTTGTGTCGTGACACTTTACTGGTTTTATACAAGGATCAGGGAGTATCTTTGAGGTCTGAGATTTATTTTAAGCTTTGCACATGCACCCTGAAGGTATTTCTGTGTGCATGCGTGTTTTCACAGTCTTAAAATAATGCAGGGCTTCTCTTTTTAAATTGTTCTTGTATTTCCTCCGCTGCTGAGGTGTGAAACAGACCGCTTGCCACGGAGCTCCACCCCCTGGTTAGCAGAGGGCCACTACATCAGCAGAGGGTTATAGCCTATTGATCTCCACTAGTGGTCCAGGAGGATGAACATCTTTCTCAGGGCTCTTCAGAAAGGACTCCTATACTATGTCATGAAGATGCAGATGGATACGGTAGAAAGTGAACAAGATGAATCCAGTGAAACAGTGAGTGGCGACAGACACACATCACAGAAAACAGTGGGAAAATCTCTCTTTTGGGTTGGGTCTCTCTTGCTGTTTTTTTTTTTTCTTAGCATCCTGCAGTTTTGGTCACTTCACTTCTAAAAGCCTTTTTTAATTTCTGTCTTTCCAACAACTATCTATCTGAACTAATGTATTTTTAAGAGCAGAAAAAATAAATCATTGATTAGTCATTGAGGTTAAAGCTAGTTGGGTTCACCGAACGTCTTCCGTGTTCAAATTCTGCATAATACAAGAGTAGTGACGATTTTCCTGTAATTTAACACAAAGCAAGTGAGCATCATGTACTTGGCGTCAAGCACGCTTTATCCAAACAACTCCTTCACCTCAAACCATATAGATGTGAGAAAACAGCTAAATGGTGGAACTGGATGACCACGTTTCACATCCATTACTGCTGGGAGTGGCCACACACAATAAACAGCAACATGTGAAATCAGTTCATGCTTTCTCTTAAACCATGCATTGCGTGATATACCTGATTCACTTAATTGAAGTGAATCCTTCGTGCCTCTACCTTCAGCCATATCTTAATATTAAGAATATAAAAGTCACATTTAGATTAGATTATTTCTATAGTTTTGAGTCCCAGTGGTAAATATCTTACAATGAAATGGTCAGTGTAAACATTTCATATTTTTGAAGCTACACAGCACACAGTGCCAAACAGATGCTCTTCTTTTATTAAACCATAGAAGTGTATATCTATATTCAAAGACTGGTTGGTTCTCATATATTAAATTGATAGCCAAGCTCTCCCAAAAATACACTTCCCGGATATAATGTAGAATTTATGAGGAGGATAGAGAAGGATAATGCTCATTGATTTGACCTTTTTGAAGTTTATCTGTTCTTTATACCAGAGAGCAATACGATAACTGAATTATGGGCTCTGATTCAAAACCCACTGAGTGTACCAATACTGTATTTATCCCTGTGTTTTTATAGATTTGCATCTCCCATGAGCGTATATAACTATCCTCTCCCCTGAGAGAGGACATACAGCTTTACTGTGGATGTTTACAAATGGAAGTCAGTATATAGTGAACTACACTGACTAGGGAGGAGAAAATGAAACGCAACAATCACACTTCTCATGGGTTCATTATCCCTCAAACATGGCCTCATGCCGCTCAGGGTCTCAGATCCTTTGCTTCATCTACCCATCAGTGGTTGTTTCAGTCTGGATTTAATGCTTTTAAGTCCAAACTCCAGCCGCCCACAAATGTCCCTCAGGAAAAGAAAGCCATCAGTGATCACTACTGGCTCTGCCATTATGGTCAGGCGATATTGGTTTACAAAAGCCACCACAATCACACTCAGACTTTTAGAGTTGGGATCAACTCAGGGTCTCTAATTGTAAAGGCTTGCTTTGCAGATACGGTCCTGCATTGTTCGGAATGATGAAAGATGAGCACTTTGGAGCTTCTGGGATAAATCAGTTTAGTTGATTTGATAAGCTGATGGTTATTATCTGCTTTACACCTGCTCTTGTATCTTTAAAGGGATTTAATTTGGTGCACTGTTTATATACAAACACCCCTTTTCATTTCTGCACAGGAAACAGAAAACATTCGTCCATCTTGAAGTTGACGGGCAAATAAATTGAAAAGCATTTTTTCTTTCAGTTCATATGTAAAAAAAAAAATGCAGAACCTTCCATTAATGTAAATTAGAAATGATCCAATACTGTTTGTACAACAAAAGACATTTGGCTGGCTTACATCAAGCGATAATGCAGATTCTCATTAGAATTTTTGGCCTGGCCCTAAAGATAAGACAATACGATATGGAGAGTGTGACTATTTACCAGACACCCAGTCAATCACAAGGTAAAGAAATACTAAATGAACAAAATGGCCTTTTCAGTATTATAACAAATGTATGGCATTAATTCACAGAAAGCATGTTTTCTCAAATTCTGCTCAGTTTTCAGATGAGCTAAAGTGTAACTTCTTGTTTCGTTAGGACAGTTAGCATCTGCAAAAGCAGACTTGAAGGTATTCTCATCTGGCATCTTCAAATCCTTCTGCTTTAACAAAGAAAGTACTACATTTTCTTCAATGCTGCGTGTCAGCTAGTGTTTTTCTGTTTTGCTCCTTGGGACAGCAGCTATCTTCTCTGACATGGCTTCATAAAAGTGTAACTTTAGCTCTTATCAGTCTGGAAGCTTTAATCTCATCCATTTTTTTCTTCTTCTTGAATTCATAAGCTGGGACCTGGGGCAGTAAGGCTTCACTCACAGGAGAGATGTCAAGCATCGAGCAGGTCATTTATATAATGCTCATCTATCAGCTCCCAGTGAAGTGTGTATGTGGGGGTAGATTGCTGCCTTCGTGCTGATAAGCTAGACTCCAGGGCTGGCTGGTTTAAAAAAAAGTGTCTCAGAAAGAATTATAACAGATATTTGCCTAATCCTTTCTCTCTTTCAGTCCATGTCTAAGGGGACTGAAAAAACTATTTTCTTTTTTGGATGCAAATTTAATAAAGAAAAGGCTCTACAAAATAGTATGAGAATTTTTCAGGTTCGGCAGTATATTAAGCACTGAGAGAGGACCTCAGTTTGACAGGAAATCTGTTTCATGCTGCCATTAAATTGAGGTGCTGAAGTTTAAAAAAGCTTAATGCGATTGTACCGGAGCCAATTTAGCTGTTCCCAACACAAAGCGCCTCAATTTCAGCCTCCTCCGCTTACTTTATAATCTGCTTTCCATAACCCAAGCGGTCATTTGCATACAAAAGGAAAGCAGGTTCCTGTTATCTCAGAAAACACGTTTTCTGCATTTTTTCTCAGCCTTCTCTTTTATTCTTTACATTCAGGAGTATAATTGCACTTGTTCGTTGTATCTCTGCAAGATTCTTTTTACCCTGACTATATTAAAATAAGAATAATAATGTTTCTGTAGTCTTGCCCAGTCTTCGTCAAACAGAGTTCCGGGATGTCCTTGGGCTCTGAGGTCCTGAGACCTCCAGGGCAGCCAGCCTCTGGTCTCCGGATCTCGGTCCTGTTGCTCTCCCTCTTCCCTGGCCGCCACTCTCGTTTTCGGACAACAAGTTCTCACCGGACCGGTCTCTGTGCATGTCTTGCATGCTTTCCTCATAGGTGGGCAAATATTTAACTTCGTCATATGCCGGCAGGTTTGGAGAGGCAAAGCCCCCGAGGTTGTATTCGGGGTACCGCTCCAGCAGGGAATCCTGGGATGCCGATGTGTGTCCGTGAAAGAGGGACGGCTCCTCGCCGCGGTCGTGGTGCCCCGGGTGCCGCCGGGGCCGAGGGCAGATGATCCGCTGGATGAAGTAGCCCATGGCAAAGAGCAGCAACAGGATCAGGATGCCGGACAGCTTCCGCGTGAACCAGCCGACGTTGTCGAAAAATGCGTGGATGGAGAGCTGGCAGCAGCTTACCTTCGAGCTGGCACTGGTGTTCCCTGTGACGGTGGGCGGACAGCAGTGCTGGTTGACGCCGCACTGGACCTCCCCGCAGCTTTGGGCGGCTTGACATGCAGAGATCAGGCATGCCGACAGAAATGTGCCAGTGTATGCTGTCCGGCCGCCGCCCGGCACACGGGGCATCATTTCGGGATCCCCCAGGATGGATGGAGCAGCTATCGGCGCGTCTCCAGTGCGCACGACGTCGTATCGTTAAGCCCGCTCAGGTGTTGCAGGACTGCCTTCCCTTCCAGCTGTTCGCGAAATATGTGCTGTCACAGCTTCTGCAGCGAGGAGCGGGACAGCAGGTGCCCCCCCCCCCCCCCCCCCCCCCCTCCCCCTGCTGAGGACGACCTGTCTGCTTTAGTATGGGCGATCGGAGTGGAGCCACCTCAGTGTCTGAAGGCAGCAGGGATGAGATTCATGAATAATCTTACATCATTATTAGGTGAAGATATCTTTATTGGGTCCTAGCATGTCCTTACACCAGTGAAACCCGCAGATAGCCAGCCTGTGCTCCTGGTTACATATTCAGCCTTAACCTGAAGTCTCCTGCACAAAGACACATGCAGTCTCACCAGTTTTCAGACATCAGTAGCCCCCCTCTCTGATCACTACGTGCAATGTTTGCTGCAGAGCATCATGATTTATACTTTAAAGATCCAATAAAGAATGCTGTAGATGTAGGAGGAGGGGTGACAAGAGGAAGGAGTGAAGATATTGTGCCTTAGTACCTTGTAAAATTTAAACAAGTCTTTGTTCTATAGTGATAGATGGAGAGCAGAGGTCCTTAAGTCAAGGAACAGCAGCAATACTGCAAAACAGAATTAATTAACTGCAAGTAAACATCCTGCATTGGAAATGTAGGATAGTGCAGATTATGTACAAATTCACTTAACAGTAATATGAATGATAAAAGATACTATGAAGTATTTGTGGATGAGTAGGATATCAGTGTTGGCTTTGGTTAAGGTGGAGCTAATGTTTCTCATATTGTCCCAAGATCATCATATGCTTCTGAACTCTTTAGGCTAGTATAAATTAATAGAAACCTTTTATAATGTAGAGAGGTAAACAGCTGTAATATCTGAGACTGACGCGTCCCCAGATGCCACTTTATGATCCATTGCACCCGAAAGACTTTAAAACTGTCCTATCACTGAATTCTGAACCAGGTAAAAACCAGCACTGGTGAATGTCCCTGACACAAGGCGCCAACAGCTCCAACCGTCTCATTAAAAATGCAATGTGGATTGTAATGGCCCCCATTAGATGAGTGTCTGGATTCCCATTAGTTCAGCATCACCCTAGAGAACCATGTGTCTGCAGGATTGAAGAACATAACCATAAAACTAAATCCTTGCTTTAAACGATAGTCTCTGTGCCCCGTGTGTTAATTTATGCTAAAGATGTCCCTTTGGATATCATCCAAGAACAGCGGGCTCACTAAGCTGCTCCACAAGTCCTGAATATTAACTGATTAATTAAACCACTCTGCTTAATTTGTTGTCTTGCAATGAATTAGCGACTTGAATAATTTTCCGCCGTGGTTGTATAGATCGACCAGCATCATTTTTCAAAGGCCTGTTGTCCTTTTCTTTTTCTCTCTCTCTTTCTGCGGTGAATAGCATTTATGATATTAAGACATTACAGGGAAGACTACAGCCGCTGATTCTATTTTAAAAGACAGGGTTGTACTGATAAATATAAGGACTTTAGAGTCTTTTGCAAAGTCTACATTGTATAAATTGTGGTGAATCCTTTTAAATTACAGGAACATTTCACCCTGTCTTCATGTTACTGTTTGTTACTGATAGTCAGTCTGTATTCCTCTCTTTCCTAAACAAGGCCTAATGCACAATACACCAAATCCAATTACTGGACCATTATGACATGAAATTCAGTAGAAGAAGAGCACCATGCAACCTAATTTATGCAGCATCGTATTCCTTTCTGTAATCTACCTCAATTAGGGAAATGTGATCACAGGGCAACTTTCCAACCAAATAAACAATCAATAGCCTGTGGACCATGGCTCTGAGAGTTCAGAAACCCTTCTCAGTTCTCCCCTGTTTGGAGGGTTTTTTCCAGCAAGTCTGCTTCTCAGGAGGGCTCTTATTGACAAGCACAGAGAACAACTGCTATTTTTGATCACAGCTTTCACTCTGTGCAGTGTCTGGAAGGCAGAAAAATGCTGCAACCTGTACGGTATGGAGGAAAAACTGTGGATATTTGGCTTTTAACTGACTCAAATCAAGCCAATTTGAGCAACTATATAGATAAGAATGTAAATAAATCTTTTTATCCTGAAGAATCCTTCCTTTATTTTCACTGTTCATCTGCACGATTGCCTTGCTCCCCCCCATTTTGTCTTTTCTAGCAGTTTCCAGTAAACACATCAAACCAATTGGAGACCAACTACATCCCACAGGAAACATCAAAATAACATTGACCCCCCTCTTTGTAACGCATAGTATATTTATAGTTTGGAATATTTGATGTACACAGAAGTAGAAACCCTGATCCTTGAAGACAAATTCAGAGTGCGACAATGGGTATTTTATATGCAGCAAATCTGTTACCACCAGCAACACAAAGGCGACTGTGTTCCTGTTGCGTTAACTTGCACAAAGTCCCAGCCTCCTGTATGGCCAACAATCGCTGTGATAACACTTTCACTATTCTATATCACTGTAATAAATACACCGTCCTGTGTGCTTCCATTAATCTGGCACAAAGGTCTCTTGTGTTGTGCTTAATAATTCAGTCTTGTGGGGTCCATTAGCCGTGTGTAATGATGAATGGCAACGTTCATTTTCATGTGTCGAGGACGCTGATGTACGGCCCGCCCAACAGTCAATGTCACGCTTATCATGTTTGCATTAATTATGAAACAAAGAAAGCCTTGTCCGGCCTCTGGCTTTGTTAATGGACCCACTGATGGTTCTGGGTTTTGCTCCAGAGCAGAAGTCGCAACCTCAGGGTTACTGCCCTGAGATCAACTTCAGCCTCCGTAGCTTCTTTTCTGCAGTATTTATGGAAACAATGAGATTTTTTTCTTTTCTTTGAATGATAGCAGTGTTTCAGGTCCACAAATACACATTATATAAAGGGTTTCTTTCTGTGTGATCGTACCTAAGAATAGCTGCATCTGGCTTTGCAGACAGGGGAGGATTGATGCATAAGTTTTGGCTTGTTTAACATATTAGTGTATGAATTTGGTATCTGTGCAGGATATGAGTGTGGGTGTCATCAGTGTCTGTGTATTCCCATCAGCTTGAACTCTAATAAAAAGCGGGGCCTGCAGTCAGTGAAGATTGTGTGAATCCAGAAAGTCCCACACCGCAGCTATTTCACACCCACATACTTCCTCTAATCTTATCGCTCTGCTGGCTCGGAGGTCTTAAAGTGTACGGAGTGTGCGTGTTGAGAGTATGGGGCAACTGTATTTATGTTTGAGTTTGTTTGTGTGGGTGTCTTTGTATGGTTTCATTCTTTCTTCATTTTTTCTTTTTTGCATAACTGGACAATGTGGTAGACAGAGACACGAGAAATGGAGGCGAGAAGAGATGACGTGGCACAGGTCACGGGACAGACTTCATTTGAAATACACCATAGTGTAAACTTTGCGCCTTTGAACAAGCATGTGGTAACAAATATACTTGAGGGAAAGTGTGTGCCTTAACAAGCACCTTAATGTGGCTTGCTCTCCCAGCTTTGTGTAGTTTTTGGCAGGGAGATGAATCAGAATCCAGACTTCCTCTGAGAACGAAGACTTAAAGAAATCCTCACCAGAAGACAGAGGGGCAAAATCCCTTCTCTGTCTAATGGGAATTACTCAGTGCTCTTAGTAAGTCAGATGTTTGGAAGGTTTGTGCTGAGCCAAGCTTTTTTTTTTTTTTCACTTTATAGTGAATAACCATATAAAGCTGCCCTTTTGATGGGTAATAGCAGTAATTTATTTGACTCAGCATTGTTGCCTTCTGTGAAAATTTAAATATTTTATGTGCAAATGCCCCCTCCACAGCCACATAAGCACCAATACTCTCTGTATAAAACAAAAAAAAGTATTAATTATGTGTTACTTTTGCTTTACAAAGAAGAAAAATGTTCTTTTTTTATTCTTTGAAGGGATGACTTTTTTGTTCTTCTCTTGCATTAGGTTTTGTATGATTATCTACCTGAGAGGGTGGGAGATTGCCATTAAATTCTCGGTGGCTTTCTGTAACCACACAGTTAATGTTTGATTGGATTTCACATATATCTAATGTACACACATTCAACCTCAGACATATTTAACTGAGAAAGTTCTTATCCCAGGGAGGTGACTGTGGTGTATTAAGGGGGAGCACAGCTTTTCCAAACCCACCCTCTTTTTTCCGCCCTATAAGATAACCCATGTACCACCCAGCTGCAGATGACTCAGTTACTGTTACTCACACACACACACACACACACACACACACACACACACACACACACACACACACACACACACACACACACACACACACACACACACAAGGCAGACACCTGGGGGTTAAATATAGGATAATTTTACCATTCCCACATGTTCTGAGTGGGCGTGGAGGTCAGAGGATTTTTGACCCCCTGCCTCCACACCCCTGCGCTGAGACACACTAAAAGGAGGAGGTGGTGTGTGTCTCAGAAGGTGACTATGGCTTTCAGCACTTTTACCAAACGCCCACATTATATCCCAGGATTCCTTCTTCTCTTGCCCCTGAAAACACAGCGTTCCCTGAGGGAACTCTCAAAATAAGGCATTAACAGCATGGAGGGAAAGCGGGATAGATAAAAAGAGAAAGAGGCCATGACACAACACACATTATACAAAACGCTGACGGGCTTAGTATAAAGCAATAGGTACATAGACTGTGTAAGCAATGGGAGGGTGTAAACTAAAGCGACAGGAGAACAGAAGAAGGGTCAGCTAAAAACTTGTAACCAAGCTCCCCAGAGGCCATGCAGACACTAACTTCTCTCACACCCCCCCTCTTTGCTTAAATTATGACCCCCATTCTTCTGCTACTTCCCAGCATGCAGTTTTACAGATGTCCAGAAACAGGAAATGTGAAAATGTACAGCAATTTAAATCATTCTCCTCTGGTGACGGAGGGATAAGCGAAGATTCCCAAATACTTAGTATGCGTAGGCATCAAATCCAAACAGCATCAAGGACAGATACTTTTCTTCTTAGAAAACATACAACATGCAAAACCTTCAGAGATTTCCATGATTCCCATGTCTTTCATAAACAATAAACAGCAGGAAACAAGACACTATGGACTGAACTTCTTGGTTATTGAAGCCATTTCTCAAACTCATTAAGTGTTCATTTGAAAGCTCTCAGTGTGTTTTTGTCCTATCTTCCTCCCCCCGACCCCAGCCAATGGCAGATGGCTGCCTCTTCCTGAGCCTGGTTCTCCTCAAGGTTTCTTCCCATTAAGTGGGAGTTTTTCCTTCCCACTGTCACCAAGTGCTTGCTCAAAGGGGGTCATTTCTCTGTATTATTGCAGGGCCTTTACCTTATAATATAAAGCACCTTGAGGCAACTGTTGTTGGAATAAAAGAGAACAGAACTAAATTGAAATTAAATTAATTTCAGCATTCAAATATGCTGGGAATGTTAGGGAACTGCAGTTCTCAGTATAACCATACAAATGTGAAAATATCCATTTGGATGTGAATATTAACTAAGAAATATAACAAAATGCTGGAATAAGCATTCGCAGAATAAAGAGTAAATGTGATGCTGTCAAAGTATTAAGTATATTTTTAATATGTATATATGGGGATAGTAAGCTGTATCTTTACTTTGAACTTGAAACTTTACTTTAAACTCTGAGATTTCATATATTGGGACAAACGACACATGCCTGGACACTGTAGGTGAGAGCCTTTCATTGGATTGGAGGTCCGAGGTCTAGGTTCAGCAATATTTAGTGCCAAAAAATGAGCTGACTAACTGAATATACCTAAAATGATCAAGTTGTTCCTTCCTTGATTGCATGGACATGGGATGGGATGCCAGGATTCATAGTTCAGAGAGCACGAGACATCATTTTCGCACATGGATTGGCCACCACAGAGTTGAAACCTTTACCCCACTGAGGATCTTTGGGATGTGTTTGAGAAGACTTTAACAGTCCAACTCTCCTGTCGTCACTTCTGGGAGATCTTTGTGAATAATTCATGAAGCTCTGGATGGAAATAAATATTGTGACATTGCATAAGTTAATTGAAATACCACGGTGAATGTGTCCTGCCAACAAAGCTAAAGGTTGTCCAATGAAATCTTAGAGTTTAACGTTTTTTGGCTGCCCAGTGAATCACACAGTGTCATTATTTGTAGAACAAAAACTAAGTCATTATGCAGAAGCAGTTAGTGTAAAACTAAGTGCACCCTTATTGCTTTCATAGTAATTATAAGAGTAACTAGCAGCCAGCTGGTGCTCATCAGATGCATTTGATTACTTGATCATCAGCATGTGTGAGCAGCACAGATTCTGTTGCTACCCCTCAATCTGGCAAGGGTTATAAGGCCATTTACAAACTACTTGAAGTCCACCATTCTATGGTGACAAAGATTAGGAACAAGTGGAAAAGATTCAAGGCAGTTGCTAGTCTTCCCAGGATTGATGTCACAGCAAATTCACCCTAAGATCAGACCACTGCCAGTGCCAACCCAAGAGCTACATCTCAGAGATCTACAGGATTCAATGAGCATACTAAAACTTTAGGGTTAATGACAACACTACTACAAAAAGACTGAAGAAGTATTGCTTGTTTCAAAAGGTTGTCAGAAGATAACCTCTGCATAAAGGAACACTGGGCACATGTTTGAAAAGCTGAATCTGAATAAACCACAAGGCTTCTGGAATAATGTCTCTTGAACAGATGAGATTAAAGTGGACATGTTTGGCCATAATGCAGAGCATTTGGAAAAAAAACAAACAAACAAACACAGCATATCAGCACAAACACCTTCACAATAGACTGGAAATGGAAGACAAAGAGTGTAAACTGTGTGGGTGAGGTGAAAATACCCTGGTGGTGCTCAAAGAACATTTTTACCCAAGAGGAAGGAAAAAGCAACACGATGGCAGCAGCGAGAGGTGACTACTGAAAAACAACACTACATATAAAAATAAAGAACAAACAAATATAGACCTCAGATAATGAGCAGGAAATCAAAGCGGGAGAGGGGTGTGTCACAAGTGAATTCACGGTCCAGTCACAAGCAGTTAGCATTAGCTCTAAGTCCAGGAGTTATCTGCACTTTATTCAGATTAGACTTTCAAAGGCATTTTCCCTCGCTGATCTGAAGCTTTGCATCTGAGTAAAACAGCTCCACGCTGTTTTTTTTTAATGCTTTAAAATGGGAAATTCATTATGTTCATTACACATGGAAGAATTTTAGGCTCACACATTTCCTTTGAACGCTCTCATGGCTGAATGATTTCTCAAGTCTCTCTCCTGTTTTCTCTTTGTACCTAGTCCCCTTTCTCTAGCTTCTTTATGCAGGCCTTTAGCTGTTATGGCTCTTTAGTAACTTTGCATCTTTCCATGTGATAAACTGGCCCTGTTGGCAAAATGGCCAAGGTATGAGTTTCCCTCCACCCTGATGAAGCATCTTCATATGTGCTTCATCAGGTTGGTGTGTGTGTGTGTTGTTTTGAGTGTGTATCTACATGATGGATAATGAGTCGGCACGCTGAGGGCTCGTATTACCCCCCGAGGGTGTGTGACATCATGGTTTCCAAACTGGTTGGTCTATATTAAAAAAGCCCTGTCATATTACACACACATACACTCATACAGTGAAACACTGTCTTAACTGAGTCACAGAGGAATGAAAGTCAGATGCTTTCCCAGTACCTATTTTTAAGATCAAGACTCAAAGCTTTGATTTTTTTTAACCTCCCCTCCCTGCTTAGTATAATAGTTACAACAGTGCAATTACCAGAATGGCAACAATCCACACTGAATGCCCAAAGTGCCTCTGTGCAACAGCTCAGCATTTTTAGTAGCTGGTGATGAGGCGTTTTAGATGGCAGCATTGCTCTGTCACCTGTTGCCTGGTCCATCACTCCACCGCTCTGATCAAGACTCAAAAAGCTCCACAGAGCTTTTTAAGTCTGGATTCAGATAACCCTTTGTAACTTCAGGCAAGATCCCCAGCAGCTGAAACATACTGAGTGACTTTCGTCATACTTTAAATATTCCTCATCACTATGAGGTCAAAGCTTCCATCTAACCATTAAAATATGTCAGTAACTTCTACACGGCCTGACATATTATTTGATAGATGAGTTCAAAATAATCATTTTTCTGATACTGGATTGGTTTTTGACATGCAAAAGAGTAAATTGTAGAACGCTAACACAGCTAACTCTGTCAGTGTAAAACCACACCAGGTGTGGTCGTTGACCTTGAGGCGACTGCTGTTGTAATTTGACATTAGCCTCTTCGGCTTTTTGTCTCAAGTCAGGTCGAATGAACTCTCATACCAGACTAGCCTATATTAAATTATATATTAATATATATTATATTATATTTTGCAACTCGAGTGACAAATTGAGTTAAAGGTTTAAGTCTTGTGCCTCCTGCTCCCATGATTTACATCTTAACCTATTTAACTGACCCCTTTTTCCTATTATATTTTCTCTTTTTTCCCCCCATCTCTTCTTATCTTCTCATCAAGTTGACCTTCCCTGTCCTCTACTTCTCTCACCCTTCTTTTCCACCACTTCTGCTTTATCTCCTCTGATTTCCTGAGGTATTGGGGATATCGTCTCACCCCTGCGAGGAGTAGCTGATCTCTCCCTTTAGACTCTGAGACTAGGATAATGCCCCCATTAGTCTGTGGCATCTCTCCCTCTCTGTGTTTCCTTTCTGTTGCCTGTAAACCACACATCCACTTGTCAAACTCGGTGAGTGGATGAAGGGAGGAGAAAGGTGCTTTGAAGATCAATAAGAAAGCCCTTCATCCCTCACTCATTCCTCCCACCGGACATCTCACAGACACACAGAGCCCTTCCTCCCTTTTTTTGCTCTCTCTGCTGGCCAGTGTGCTTAGCCTAGATCCACCATAGGACGCTGACCTTCTCTGATTTGATTCCACTGTAACTTTATGGTATGATGACAGTGATCAGTCCTCACATCAGAGGCGTGCATCCATCATGTTGGAATGTGCTTCTTGTTTTGTTGTCTAATGCGACATCTGCTGGTTACCTCTCTGTAATGCAGGCGTATTTTTTCCCGCTCAAAAGTGACCTAGTTGCATCACGGGAAGCTGGTTGCTCCTTTCAGTGCAATGAACGTCTCTCAGATAAATGCCTGTTTTATTTTGAAGTAAACGAAGTAACCGTCCAGCTCCCACTATCCTCATTACACACTTTGTTTTACTTATTACATAAATGATTAGAATAAACCTCTAACTGTGCTTCATCATCATCGTCATCACCTTCTATCTCTTTCAATACCTTTGGGGATCGCTTCAGGGGACCCTCTGCTGTGCTTACTCATGTAAAAAGGTGGCCTCTGCATGCGGAAACTCTGTGCATGTCCTGAAAGTTAAGCGGTGTGGGTTTTATCTTCCGTTATTCATATTCAGACAGTCTGAGGCTTCCTGCAGTAAACATTTCTTTCGCACAGGTTGTGCAGCTCGCTTATTTAATAAGCGTTAAGCGACTGGCTGTAAATCATCAACAAGACTCCACAAAGCCTGCACTGTGGCGGGATGCTGCAGGCCCGCCCACATTCATGCGCAATAACTGCGCAGCAGCGCTGATCCTGAAAGTGGCGCTTCTCTAAAGACGTTTGGATGGTCCTATGATGTGAAGATCTATGGTCTGTATTTTTTTTCCTTTTTACAAACAAGCACGTTTTTTTGTGAAAGAAAGCAACACATCCCACATTTAGGCTGCACAAAAGGGGACTCTGATGTTTCCTTTTTGTGGATTTTAGGAAAGTGAGCGCTTTTTCCGGGGGATTCAAACCGAGTTGTCTTTTTTCTCGATAAAGAGAAGAGGCTCTACTCTGCGGGACGCATGATGTGAAATAAGTAATGCAGCCAAAGAGGTCTCCACCAATGAATGCTTAGCCCTTTAACCCAGAACGCAATCGCCGCCGGTGACAGGCTCATGTTGCCTCCCAGGTGTTTGTTACGCGCAGCCTCTGCACGCGAGTGAAGAAGAGAAAGCATAACGGGGCCACAGACGGAGGATGGTGGCGGAGATGGCCAGCTGCGGTGCGGCTTGCCACCTCGAGGATGGGTAAGTTGTTACTAGATCAGTCGAAAGCGTTGCTGTGTGCGATCCGCGGCGGTTTGTGTTTTTCAATTGTGAGCAGTTTTGGGCGAATCGGCGTGGATGCAGAGCTAAAAATCTCGCCTCGCGCCCCCCACGCACAGGAAGTGGGAGTCATTGTCGCTGTATTCTTTTCGGGGCTCATCTGCTCGTGCATTTCATGAAACAACAACAACAACAACAATATATGTCTGCCTAGTTTTGCTTCCTCGTTGCAAACACGGTCTGTTTAAAATCTCTTTGTTGGTGTCTGTGCGCTCGCGCCGCTCTGTTGCTAAACATTGTGTGTGACAACAACGTATCACCGAGCGAGTTGGTAGCGCGTGCCAAAGCTGGAGCTGTAAAGCAAAGCTTATGCAACAGTTTAGTTCAATTAAAAACACACAAAAACATCGGTTTTCGTTCACGTTAATGCGCCACCTCACATTAAAGTGCAGCGCAGAACGAAACACGACAGTGCCCACGCGGCTTGGTGATGCTTTGAGATATTATTCGGCGGGTTTTAACCGACTGTACTCTTCTAATTCATACAGTGGTCTTTAGTGATTCTGTTATATTCATCATCAGTTCATCCGTGAGCCACAGACAGGTGAAGTGATACTGATGACTCATTGTCATTGGAGCTACCGAGTTACTCGCACGGCATCACGCCCCACCTGGCAGGAAAAGTCCCCAAACACATGATCAGATGCCAAAAGACCTTATAGATCTATGAATCTGTTAAATGTGATAGAAATTAATTTCAACTCCAGCTTTGTTTGTGAGGCTCTAGCAGGAAAAGGCCAACTTTCACTTTATGATTTGATTAGAGATTTCTAACCTGCTGTAAATGCAATAAAAACAGTAAAGTATGGACAATAAATGACCGAGACAAAGGGCGGCTCTTTTGTTCCACTGCTGGTGCTATGTGACAGTTGTTTATCTATACACAAACGCACTCCTCTCTGTTTGTGGGAAGCTGTTGCCACTGTGACACGATCTGGGCTTTATCTTTAAGCAGAAACAAACAGACAAACCACACAAAAGTTTGAGTTATCGAGTATGTTTTTAATTTCTAAACATGTAAGATCATAGGAGGCATGAGGACTCATACAGGAAGAGATGATTACTATTACCATGGCAATGACCCCAGTGGTGTTGTTGTGAGACTGTATGGCAGAGGCACTAATGAGATGACCTTGAAGAGAGAAAGAGAGAGAGAGAGGAAAAAAGTTCAGCTTCCTGGACAGATGTTTAAAAACAAAGGAAAGCCTCAGCTCCTTATCAGGCGAAACAGCCGCCAAGCAAAAGAAATAAAATATAACTTTTTGATCTTTGGTAATAATCCAGGCTTCCTGATTCATTTGCTTCATTTGGATATAATTGCAGCAGAGGGAGAGTGAGACAGGAAAAAACAAAGGCTGACCTAAATTTTTTTTAACACATGCTGGTGGTGAACTCGTTCTTCTTGTGGGGTTGGCTTTTTTTTTTTTTACCCTTGAACAGGCGTGTTTCATCTTGCTCTGACTGCATCAACAGGTTGCTCCAGTCTTCACACAGCATATACGAACACTTGGACAGCGTTCATGTCTGGCTTTGTTTACAACATTCCTGGACAGTCAGGAAGACTGGTATCTAATATCTAAGTCTGGGTGCTGTCACTGAATATATTATTGCAGTATTAAGAAGAATATAGGAGCAGTACCATACTGCAGATGCTTGCAGTGATGTTTAGTGTGGTGCGATCTGTTTATCAGTCTTTCGTTTATATTTGACAAAACTTGTCATGTGCATAAAAATGTAACAAAGTGCTTAAACTCAATAATTAGCCAGCTAACACTGTATGATTATAATATTACACAATGGCCCTGAAAATAGACAGCGTTATTTACGCTCTGCTTGATGCTGTCTTATGATAAAGCCATAAATGAAAAGAGTCCAACCTGAGTTGTTGAATGGGAAACAGACCCAGCCTGTATGTTTCCTCAGCTCTTTCCTTTGCTATCAACACTGCTTTGAAAGCGTTTAAGAGAAGGGAGTTTCGTGAGAAAGTGTGATGCAGGCCGTTTAGCCACACACTTCCTCTTTTGACTGATTTACTCAGCCGTACAGAAAAGGAGAAGTACCAGCTACTGCGTGATCCTGCAGCTGCACAATTTGAAAAACAAAAATAAATAAAAAAGCACTTTGAATCTTACACGGCTGGAGAATTTTGTTTGATTTATATTTGTCTGAATGTTATCTCTTCTGCCTTACAGAGACGGCGATATCCCCACACCTGAGAACAAAGGTAAACACCAGCCGTTTCATTGCCTTCCTGCCCCCTCTCTTTCAGCAGCTCTTCCTGCTTTCATTTTCTCTGAGCTCTCAGTTGTTATGTAATAGCTTCTCTTGCTATTTGAAAGTGTACATCCTCATCTATTTATCACTTCTTGTATTTTGTTTTACTCGTCCTTTCGTTATAATTTCCCAGCTGGCTCACCTTTCCTGTTTGCTGTCCTTGTTTCCATATCATTTGCATGAAAGGCCCAAAGCTGCTGCTTCATGATTTGAATCTCTTGTAACACCGTATGCAAAAGTTGCTATATTACCTTGAGATCTGGTGGCTGTGGAGGCCATTTCAGTACAGCGAACTCACAGTCATGTTTAATTTAAACATGACTTAATAACCAGTGTGAGATAATTTGAGCTTTGTTGATGCCAGGCAGGATGGATCCATGCTTTCATCTTGTTTTTGCCCTACCTGACCCTGCCATCTGAATGTAACAGCAGACTTATCAGACCAGGCAATGTTTGTCCAATCCTGTGTTCTAAGCTAACAGGGAGATGATGCTGCAGCCCATTTTGCATTCAGATAGCTCGAGTGTAACGAGGTGCAAAAAGCAGTGAGGCCATTTTCCTCTAACCTCTGACATCAACAGGGCATTTTCAGCCAGAGGACTGCTGCTCGCTGGATATTTTCCCCTTTTTTGGATCATTCTCTGTAAACCCTAGAGATGGTTATGTGAGGAAAACCCCAGAAGATCAGCAGTTTCTGAAAAACTATTCCATGTTTAAAGCCACATACATCACCTTTTTTCCTCGTTCCGATGCCCAGTTTGAATTTCAGCAGACTATCCTGAATGTGTCTACGTGCCTAGATGTGTTGACTTGTTGTCAGGTGATTGGCTGATTGTGGTTACAAGCGATTCAACGGGTGTACTTAAAAAAGTGGCCAGCGAGTGTATGTTACCATTCTGATATCAGGTACACTGTAAATCAATATCAGTCTGATCCTGACTCGAAGCTGGATTGGATATCAGATTTCCAGTGTTTGGTAGTTTAGTCTCATTTAAAGTAGGAGAAATGTATATTTAGATTCACTAAACATCTACAGTCTTTCAAATAATATTTCCAAAACATGAATTCCAGTATGGATCTGACAAAGCTTATTTTGATAGCTTTAAATCTACTGGTGGAGTAATGAGTCAGTTAATAAGTCACAAAAAGAACCCATTAACCTCTTTGTTTTGTTTTTTTTTCTGTATTATGGTTTTCAGCCAGCAGATGGCAGCCAACACCTTTCAATACTAATCAAGTCCTTGAGACTGCACACAGCCTCTAGCACTCTCTGCATATTTGTGATTGCATCTGCATGTGTGCATCTGTGCGGGCACTTGCTCTCCACCTTATTTGTCAGCCTGATGAAGGGAAGCAGCCATGCCCAAACGACAAAGAAGAGGGATGCCCGCTGGCTCAGCTGTGAGACAGCAGCAGCAGCAACAGCTGCAGTGAATGAGATGGGCCATAGGAGGCATATGAGGACAAGGGAGGGAGGCATGGAGAAGAGAGTGCAGGGAGAGGTGAGGCAGACAGATTGAGCAAAGTGAGACAGAGAGATTGATGAGGGAGGTGCTGTGAGCGGAGCTGCAAAGGCAGCATCTGCTTGTTAGTCTAAGATAAAACTCTCTGGGCCAGATGAGGAGGGGCTCCATCCATTAGCCAGCCTGGCGCTCGGCCACATGGCCCGGTCCACGGACAGTCAGTGCTGCTGGGAAGAGAGAAGCAGCAGCAGTTCCTCTGGACCCCATCTACGTAAATGTGCCAGAATGTTAATGCATTGCACTTATCACAGGCTTGTTCACGGGGTGCTGCGGTTCAGCTGCCGTGAATGACGCATTTATAAAAAAAACTGCTGGTGTACTTCAGCCCTGCTCAGGGCTTTTTGGTGACTAATATGAATGAAGCCTCATAAAGAACCACACACTGCACGAACCTAGAAGTAAACTAAAACTGGAGGTTTCTCACTGGGGCTGCACCTGTTCTAATTCTGTACTTATTTTTGTGATGCATCACATGCTTCACTCTAGTTTTTTTCCTTTTTTCTGACTTTTAAACCATGTGAGTGTTGAGCACTTGAGGCTTTCTCTGCTTTAAATAGGCGTTTTACTTTGTGGGGGAAGTAGAAGAAGAAACGGTCTGAATAATTTAGCTTTCCCTCGATTTACATGCTATTGGTTGTTTCTGTTTTTACTGCAGAATTATGGTTGCTTTTCTGGTTAATGTAAAACAAGACACTCTAAGTAGCTTTTTTCTCTCTGACAGCTGCAGCCATTAGTGCACTAAGTCCTGGGCAGTATGACTAAAGAGGGGGTTGATTGTGTTGTCAAACCATTTAAAGTAGTCTAGTTTCTGTAGTAGTGATGATGCCATAATGACAATCACAATGACATATGTATAGTAGTGAGTAATAAAATTGCGGGAAATAAATGTTTTTGGATTTTCTCACATTTTGAAATTATTGCATCAGATTTTTCTAAATAACCAGCAGCCGTCTCAACGTTTTCACTAATCTGTTTACAGATAATCTGGCAGAAAATGACAGCAGCAGTTCAGGTAAGCACAAATATCGCACTGTGCAAATGTCTTGAGCCACCCCTCATTTCTTTATATTTTGTTTACGAAATTGGAAATGGGTTCAGCAATTTATTGCAATGTTCAAGCACACATGGAAATACAACATATGAGGCAAAAATAGAGTTGAAAGTCAGTATTTGGGATGACCAGCTTTATTCTTCAACACAGCCTGAACTCTCTGGGGCAGTCCATGACTGATGGTGGTTTCACTCTGTGTTTTTCTATCCAGGTTTGCTTTTACTACATTGGCCTGTATATGTTTCATTGTCAAGCTGCGCCCAATCAGACTCTTTCCAGATGGCATAGCATGGTGGATCAAAGTCTGATGATACTTTTCTGCTTTCGCAATTCCATCAATTTTGACAAAATCCCCAACAAACTATGACAGCACCTCTTCTGTTCACATGATGATTTGAACCAAATATTTCAAATTTTGTTGCCTCTATTGCCCTTGCAGTTCTTGTGTAATTTAGCATACCCCAAGTTTTTCTTCCTGTTTTCCCTTTCTTAAGTATTTTTTCTTATTTCTTAAGGACGTGACTTTCAGATACAGTTAATCTACTATAGATGGTTTTCTAGCTCTGCCACTTCTTTTGGCCAGTTTCCTCATATTTTTTTTAAGTACGTCATGATGAAATATGTCAAATCTTTGGCTAATAGCTCTTTGAGAATCACCTTGCTGGTGCAAAATACTGTTGTATGTCTGCTGAACTGTGTAAACATTTTTTTTGTAGATTCACCTAAAGGGATGGTACAAGATTGTGGCTGCCTGCTAGTGACAAAGGTCACCTAAATATACAATTTAAAAATTGGTTGTAGCAAACAAAAACATTCTTCTGAAAATAAAGTTACAAAACTAGAGTGAAAATTAGGTCTTTTAGCACTTTGATACACTTTCAGAAAGCCAGGAGAACCATCGCCAAAGACCACTTTAAAATGACTAGACAACCTGGCTCCCTGGAAGCAATATAAAAAGAAATAAGTGGTGCTTAAGCCTTTTTCACAGCACTGTATGTTTAGCCAGCTGTGGCATGAATCTCTTTTATTTTTTATTAAAGATAAATTCTTTTAACACATACTCTGCACATCGATTTGTTGAGCAGAAAACACAGGAACATCCACCGACGAGAGCTCAGAGGACGAAGACAACGATTCAGAGGAGGATGAGGCTTATGGTGAGAGCCACATTTTCATAACTTGACGGAATAATTTTCCTTTTTGGAAAGGACGATGAGAAAAATCACACTCTTGTTTTCCTTGTTAATATGAAGATCCAGACAGCAAGTGTCACCTTTGCTTTGGATAGATTTAAACACCTTTTCTGTATTCTTCCAGCTCCTCTAAAACTCGTTAAGTGACACGTTGTTTAATCTGAATAAAACTGTTGCTAAGATGACAGTCTGGGGCAGTGACGTACTGAAGTTTTGTCATCAGGTGGGGGGAAAAACCCAAGATAAATTGTTATAATTAGTGAGTTTCACAGGTGCTGTGGGCAGAGTTGGTTTTGACCTTTCCCTGCTTCTGCCCTTTGTGCTAAGTTAACGAGCTGCTGGTGGTACCTTTTATATTAGGTGCTGTTTATAAAGTGCCGATTTTTCTCAAAGATGTCCCAGGAAATGAATGCATGCTGCAAAAAGCTGAACTATTTCCATTAATATCCCTGCTCCTTCTTTTCCTTATCATTTAATCTTTCAACAGGAGGCACTGAGAGGGATGGAGAAGAGGAAGGTAAGATCTGTTTGACTCACCAGAGTCACTACTTCATGACTCCTCGTGTTGCCACTGATCAAATGAATGAGTTTAAAGTCAACAGAAGTGACTGTTTGAGGCATTGTATTCTGATGTGTTGCATTTTGGTTTCAAGAGTTTTCTATAAATCCTTCAATTTGCATTGTTTCCTATCCAGAGAATGAAGAGGCCCATGCAGAAGACTCTATAAACAGTAAGACACACCAGGAAATAAACTCTTATTTTGCTTGTTTGTGTACATGTAGATGTTCATGCCTGCTTGTAGGAGCTGCCTAAACCTTAGTGATGACTCAGTAGTCTATGGTCACAACTGTGTTTTACTGGCAGTAGTACTACATAATTATGTCACAAATATCAGATTCAGCTGGCTTTTTAATTAAGGAATCAAAACTAAAATGTAACTGAACACACTCCACCCTCTCGCAAACATCCACACACTCTCACACACACACACACACACACACACGTGCGCACGCGTACACACACACACACCCTGGGACTGGCTGTAAAATTTGTTTGTGGGATATCTCAGAGGCTTAAAATTGGATTTCAGCCTGTGAGATTCTCATGTGATAGTTGCTGATCAGAATTCATTTACCTCACAGAGGCAGGTGCTGGACCTGAAGCAGGGGTGTTAAATGGGAAAGGTAAGCCCATGCCAAGTAATGCGCTACGCTGCACGCATGATAGTGTTGCCCGGCTCATGAATAACCTCCTGTTTGTTGCCATGTATGCTGACAGATGAGAGGCCCTTCAAGTCATGCTGTGAAAAATGCAAAGCCGTCCAACAGGTGAGCTCAGAAACCAGGCGCTATCTGACAAAATGCGATTTTAAGTGTCTGAGGTTACAGCTACCGTTTAACTTCGTCTGACCCTTAATTCTGTCTTCATCAGAGGGTTACACTCTGAACAAAGTTCAACACAGCCAGGCTTTCTGTGCATTAGCTGGCTCAACAAAACCTGAAACCCCTGTTAGAGATAACGGGTGTCAAGGCGGCAATTATCAGATTTCTCCGTTAAGCTTCAGGCCTGAAAAAAGGAGTGTTTCACGGGTCATATCACTCTTTTTACACACAAAATTACCCCAGGAGTGCAGCCCACTCCAATCAGAAATATTATCAGATGATGATAAAATGGTTATTAAAAATCTTTAAAGAATATAAAAATATGGCTGTAAAACACTGTAAACACTGTTGAAAATAAGACAGAGATTAAAGCTGCAGAAAATCCTTAATCTTGGGATTTATCACACATCCCTGAAAACACTCCCTGTGCTGTTTATTTCTAAGGTGACGGCTACACATTAGACCTCTGAAACTTAAAGCTTATCGTTCCAAAGCCTAATAATGGAGACGTGGAGATGGCTTTTTGTCGGCAGATCAAAGTGAAATTAGTTTTATTGATCGAACGTGTTTTCTCTGTTTTAGTAGCTACATTAAAACATTTTCTGCATCACCAAACTAACACATGCACATTCCTGTGGCAATGAGACGCACGGTTTGTACTTTATTCAGTAGTTTTTTCCCAAGTAGTTTTTAAATCATTCTGTGAGAAGAGAAGAATCAGTCTAAACTTGGCACTTTCAGCAGATTTTAAACCCAAACTCTGAACATAACCTGCTGCTCACCAGGTTATATTTGGCATAAGTTACCACGGTGTTTTAGCTGGAAAAAAATCCACTTTTATGACACAGAAAACTCTGATTTTAAGCTTGAGACGGCTTGCTAAGCCATTAATCTGGCTTTGTAGCACACTCTTTTACCTGTTTCTGTCCTTACTGTGTGCTTTGCTGTTCTTTGCTTTTCACAGAGCCATGGCAGTGAGCTTGTTACCCCGAAGAGACTGTCCAAGGGGCGGTTGCAGTAAGTGGAACATTGTCTCCATGCATCATGCTCACGTATATTTTGTTCAGCTCTGATTGCTCAGCATCACTGACTCTGTGTTTGTGTCTTTCAGGGTGCAGCTAGAAGGAGAGGGCACATATGAGTGTTCGGTCACTGGTCTGGTTTTTGAAGCGTCCGAGCGCGTTCTTGTGCGGTACTCTGTCTTATCCTGGTCCAAGTTTGGCGCCTTTCTACATGACTCCTGGAAGTTTGCTGGACCCATCTTCAATGTGGACACAGTCAATAAGGACGCGTCTGTCCTCAAGTCCATCCAGTTCCCACACTCCATCTGCCTTGCTCGTAAGCTCGTAGAGCATTCACCCAGCACATTTACGCTGTGTGAATGAAGCTAGAGTTCTGACTCGGTACAACAATAACTACTCAGTTTAAATGTGAAATGTTGTTTTTCTGTCTTATATCACAGATACTGACAATGACATGACATTCAGTGTCCTGCACATAAAGGGCAACCGTCCAGTCATCGAGCCTACAGTGGATCACTCAGGGAGCCACGTTAAGTGGAATGTGACGTCCCTATCGCCCGTTGGTCCCATCATTCAGACGAGCCAGGCTGTAGAGCACCACGGGGTGGTTCTGGTCTACAAGCAGCTCACCACTGACAACAACAGCTACAGCTTCCACGTTTATCTGGGCACAAACAGTGCATCTGACATCAAGGTAAGTGGTGTTTTTCAGAAAGATCTCCAACCAGCTCTGTTTTGGTTGTCAGTAGACTTGCGGTGTATTTCCAAACCTGACATATGGTTTTGGAAATTTGGTCAAATTTAACCAAACCCTCCTCGGGTTTCAGGATCCTGTTTTCTTTCTCTATCTCTGTCTTCATTTCCACAACATCCAGTTAGAGCACACTTCTTTGAAACGGGCATTGGCAATTTTACACATTAGTGACATGATTTAAAAAAAGTGCCTTGTTTATTTTCATTCTTAAAAGTGTAACTGGGATTCAGCACTTCTTTCCCCCCCAGTATCTGTTTCTGTTCCATAATGAAATACTGCAGTTACCTTGCACTAACGCAGCATGCACATGGTTACACAAGGTTATTTTCTGATCATGCCTGACCACAAACACACATGTTTAACAAATGCACATGTTAAACCCAGACTACTAAGGACAGTAATCAGTTTCACATTTATAGAAAATGCATATGTATGTGTGTGTGTGTATAAAACTGTATATATATAAAACTGTTAACTGCCCACTTTCAGAAGAACACGACTGGCCGACGTTTTGACCGACTTCTCATGATGTTTCTTTTAAAGTGAAAAGTAAATTCTGTGTTTCAATTGAGGAATTTTTTCCCATTGAGTAGAGTTCAAAAATAAAACGGCAGCAAAAATACCTTCGTTGCAGGAGCAGCACACAGAAATATTCCATTCATGAGACCATCAAAAGTCTCCTTGTGTTTTTCAGACACGGCCACTTCTTTCTGGACGAAACTCCAGAAAAATACCTCACCATTGAAATTTTGTAGAAATTTGTTCGAAAGAAGCTTCCACTTTTTGTTAATTAGTCGAACTGCCAACAGCTTCAATGGTGCAGATTTCCAGGATTTTGTATTTCAGCTACAATTTGTGCTACCGGCCTTAGTAAAGCACCTGTCATTTAGTTATTTACAGTGAAGCGCAGGGTTTGTGCAGGGAAATGATTAGAGTATTCATTTTCTTAAAACAAAGAGTCATATCAAAATAAAAGAAAAATGTCAGTGGTCAAAATAGTGTTTGCGTTACTGTAAGTGTACCACGTAAATATGGCAGTTACATGACAATAAAGCTGTTGGTTTTTTTTCATTTTTTTTAAAAAAAAACTTGAACTACTGAACTCACTCAGGAAGTGTTTGTGGTTTTGTGAGCATGTGTGTTTGTTTTTGAGGATGTTGCTAGTGAATAGTCATTCATTTATTATAACCTAAAAAAAAGGGCTATTTCTAAAAATGCGTTGATTATTTTTTTCCTCGTATGATGTGTTTTTTCCATTACTGCTGTTTTCCCGTGGCTCTGTCCTACCATCATTCACCGTGAACTCTGAGTCCTTATGAGACGCCCTCAGTTTAGTAACTTCTCTGTCATCGTTGCCTACAAACTGAACTCCTGCTATGTTTCTTTTTTTTTTTTTAAACTAGGATATAAAGAATCAGGTGCGGGGCTACAAGACTCGCTACATTGAAATAGTAAAGCCTCCCACGTGCAAGCTGGACGAGGGAACGTATCGTCTCCTGAGCGAGCCGGAGGGAGACATCAAACCTCAGGTGTGTGTCTCTCAACAAATCTGCAATTTACGTGGATCAAAAAGCAAAAACCTCACACGTCTTAAATTTGGGCTTTCAATGCGATCTCCTTGTGCACCTCAGGGTGGCTTCCAGCACTGCTGCTATTTTTTGATTGCTCAGTGTTATCCCATTCTGTCCACGTTCAGCCAGCAAGGCAAGCTGGATCTTCTCCTCCTTGGTGCAAAAATGGTGACTCTAATACGAAATATTATTTTTTGGAGAAGGAGACTCACTCACTTCATCAAATGTTCTCCCTCAGATACTTGAGGACATTAGAGTGGCATTAGAGTCTGCAATGACAAATTTACGACAAACAACCTGAAGAATATCAGGGTGGCAAAAAGAAAGAGAAACATGTTCCCGTCCTGTCTGTTGGCCATAGCTGGAAACCCAGCTTTCATTATCTTTGCTAATCCACGACGGGAAAGTCTCGCCAGGTTGACAGTGAAGTTTGATGTCTGCACAAGACACAGTGGTCAGAACTGGACTTCCACAGAAAGATCTAAAAATAGCACGAGAGCTAGAAGTAGTTCAGACTCGTCCAAAGGTGCTTTTTGATTTGATCTCATTTATGAGATTTTGCTTTTGTATTTCACAGCTAAGTTGTGTCTGTGTGTCTCTGTCAGGAGCTGAAATTCACCCTTGCAGTCACTAAGATGAAGGGCTACTTTGAGGCTTTCTTTGAGCAGCACCCTCCATTTAAATTGTCTCTCATAGAGATTAACACTGAGGAGACTGTATGGTCTGCTACCATCAGAGAAGGTACCGGTGCATGAGTCTTACTTTGGAGACACTTTTGTCTTTTGGAAGTTTGTGTTTATGTTGACCGAAAACCGAATAAACCAAAAAGGATTCACTGGTTCACGTCCATCTTTTGCTCTTCCCTTAGGTGACTGTGTGGATAACACTGAGAAGAAGCCGAGGAAAAGGACAAACAGTATGCTGGCTCTTTCACTTTTTTGTAATCCGATTAGACTTTAGCACGTTTTTAGCTTGAAAACATTAACTGATGTTATATCTGTCTCTGAAATAGGCAGACAGAGAAGCAGCAGCCCCTCAGAAGACGAACTAGCCTTTAAAAGAACTCGAATGCAAGACGAGCCAGGTAACTTTAAGTGTCTGACTGTGATTTCAGCAAAACTTTATGGCTAAGTCAACAGTTCACACCTGAACTATTCCAGATATGCCTAAAATCTTACTAAAAACAAATACCCATGTGTTTATGTGCGTCTTTCTCCAGATGGTGTGAAAACGGCGGCCACTCAGGGCCAGGACATGTCAGAGAAGCAGCTGCTGCAGGTGGCCAAGCGGCTCGGGAAGGAGTGGAAACAGGTGGCTATCTTTCTAGATGTTACCTCCAAGGAGCTGGATAATATCCAGACAGCAGAGACAGATGTGACCATGCAGAAGCTGAAGATGCTGTTGATGTGGAAGAACAGAAATTCCGGGGAAGCCACGGCTAGGAATCTTTTGGAAAGTGTGAAGGAGCTAGATGACTTGCCAAATGAGGTTCATCAGACATTACAAGGTACAACACTGCAAACCTAAACCATTTAAGATAGTGATGAATGCTCATGAAGAGCAGGCATGTAAAAGTCAACCAATCAAATTTTTGTTTGATGGAAAATCAAAATGATCAACCTACAGAGGGCTGAATTCAGGGACACCCCAAAAATCAAAGTAAAAAAATAATCCAGCAGTCTAGTCTGTGTTACCAAAATTTTATTGCAGGAAGTAGTTTGTATGACCCACACATGCTTGGTATCCTGAGGGATCTTCTCCCATATCTGGACTAGGGCATCACTGAACACCTAAGAAGTGCTCGATTGGATTTAGGTCAGGCAGCATGGCAGCGTGTCAGGGGTATCAATGCATTCATCCTCCAGGAACCGCCTACATAGTCTCTCCACGTGAGACCGGGCAGCAGGAGGAAGCCAGGACCCACTGCACAAGTCTAGGGTGTGACAATACGATTCAAGGATTTCATCCTGATATCTAATTGCAGTCATTGTGCCGTTGCCTAACCTGCAGAGGTCTGTGCGTCCCTCAGACCATCACTGACCAACACAAAACCGGTTAACGGGTAACTGAACGATGTTAAAAGCAGCATAACCTTCTCCACGGCTTCTCCAGCCTCTCTCACACGTGCTCAGGGTAAGCTTGCTAAATAAGAGTCTCCTGGAATCTCCTCCATGCTCTTGAGACTCTGCAAAGACACGTATTGACGTGCTGGGTCTAGGTATGGCCAACTGCTACCAGCGGTGACACTGACCCTAGACGAATACAGAACTAGTGGAAAAACAGTCAGAAAAGATGAGGAGGGAAAAAATGCAAGTGTCCTCAACCTGTAAAACATTCCTGTTTTATGGGTTGTCTCATTGTTCCTCCTCTTGCAACACCTGTTGTTTATTTTATTAACACCAAAGCAGCTGAAACCGATTAACAACACCCTCTGCTGATTAACTGACCAGGACAAAATCCCAGAACTTTAACTGACGTGATGCTTTACTCAGATTAAAAAGTGTTCCTTTTCATTTTTTTAGAGCAGTGTATACAAATAGCTATCTGTACAGGCTCATGTAGAATCTGTACAAAAGGGACGAGCCTTTTGTTATCAGTATGCATAAGCTGGTAATGTTTGAGCAAGCTTCGGTTACATGCAGATAAACAATCCTTTCCATGGAGCACAAAAGACGGATGCCATTTGAGAAAATGCGTCGGATAACCATCAGCTATTGTCTGCTGATGATTTATCTTGTTTTTCTGCATTAGTCAAACAAATATTAGCTGATGGAAAGGAAAATCTTAGTCCAGATATCCCCTGGATACACCAAAAGCCCAGAAAAATACAGTACTAGTGAGATGACATATTTTATTTGATGTATTTTTGTAGGCTAACCCTGGGACTGAGGACCACACCTGGTTCCCTTTGAAAACAAACAAACAAAAAAAACAGTGGGACTTTTCCACTTCGTGGATAATTGCAGAACAAAACTGGGAAATAAAAGTTTATGACTGTTCGTGTTTCATTCAGCAAGACAATCTTGACCAATTCTTGTACTTTTATGTGTTTTGGGTTTTTTCTTTTTAGTATATTTTTACTTTTTAATAGGTCTAAATAATTAAAATCTTTTACCAAATGATACTCACAAGTTTGTGATCCTTGGAGTAAAGTAAAATGCTAACATTGGAGTTTATAACTTAGGCATGTTCAGTGTGATGACGTGAATGTCTGAAGGATCATGAAACCGCTTGTTAATGAACAACTTTTACTCTAAAACAAACTGTAAAAATACCCCAAGCTTCTGTTAGTCACTGACTTTATTTCAGGCATCTAACCAAAAAACCGTTCTAAAACCCATCATGGTTAGGACAGGGGAACCCGAAATACAAAAGGCTAACTCATTTCCAGGAACTGTAGAATGGGACTGGCTCCCAGAGGCCAACTCATCAGAGTAGTTGTGTTTGCAATGAGCTGAAACATCTTGCTACTTACCTAAATAAAGTATGCATGACAATCCCACCGATTCTATGTACTGCAGTACAAATATTACTGTCTCAGCAGCTCTTTAACTCTTTAGGTGAAGAGCACTGAAAATTCAAACTCAAAGGATGGCACAGAATCTTAATTCATTATTTGTTGTTTGTTGTTTTCAGATATGATGGTTAACGAAGCGGTAAAGTGAAAGGGAAAATGAATTCCATTACTCTTGGATATCATCGGCGGGAAGAAACGATCTCAGGAACACAAAAGAGCAGAGTTAACGTCTCCCTTCAGTTTGCATTTCTCTTTGAATATTTTCTAGATATGAAACTGATTCGTTTATAGTTCTGCATTTCATAAAAAGGAATCATTTCCTTTTGTTTCCCTTCTTTAGTTCAGCTGTGGTTCTTGGGTTCTGTGGTGAGTACAGAACCGACTGTGCTGTATCTAAGGATACAGAAATGAATTAGCTTACCTATATTTTTAATTAGGTTAAAAAATGACCAGCAGAGGCGTAGAGGTCATTGAGATGTTTAGTAGCTAATTATGTAGCCAGTAACAGATGTAAATGTTTGGTGCTGCAGTGTTGAAACTGCAAAGAAATCTTGAAAAATCCATCCATTTGTGTGTGTTCTTTCACTTTTGAATGTTGGGCTTGTGGGAATTTTTATAAAACAATTAGGCATTATATCACGTGGACGTGAAAATGACTGTCCACAGAATTACAGACTGAACTATGAAACTAGTTTGTGTTTTTATAAACTTGTCCGCACTATTTCCTGTAAATAGATTCCATTTCATTGTCACTCATGTTTTTTTAAAGCCAGTTGTGTCTGTTTTTTGTCTACATGTCCTTTATTTGATGCGATAACCATGACTCTGTAAAACAGCTGTGCACGAGGACCAGAAAATGATGCTGATTATGTTTAACTGGGAATTACGTCCTGCCCTCCGGAGGCTTGAATGCACTTCTTTTGTTTGTTTTTTTTGTTTTTTTCCCCAAATGTGTGATCTTTATGAAAAACAAAAATGCAGCATGTTGGGATTCAGGGATAAATGTAGGTGTTTTACCTGTGTGAGTGCATCTAAAACTAAGCAAAGTATATTTTAATTCAGTTTTTTGAGGATTATTTCGCAGAGCTAGACCTCAGGTACGATTAAGTACAATAAAATCAGCAGGAACAGCTGTGGAAATCTTTCAGGTACCAATTGCAAATGTTTCTGTAAACATTATTTGAGAAAACCACAATGTTTCATTCAGAGAAAAGGGTTGTTTCCTTAAAAGAAAAATACCACCAACAGTCCAATTTATCCCTGTTCCAAATGTGCTTGTTGTTGTTGTTGTTGTTGTTTTTCCTTTTCTTTTTAAATCATGTCAGAATCTCTCCAAAGACTTTTCATAAAACAAGTGAAATCACTGTTTGTTTCATCATTTTAAGGAAAGTGATCCAAATTCACACCAAAACAGAATAGTTCCTGCTTTTGATCATGTCTCACCAAGTTTTGGGAAATTCAGCTGCTTAGTTTTTTATGTAATATTATTAGAACGTCCACAAAAAAAGGTCCAAAGTCAAAATAAAAGGAAACAAATCAGATCATGAAGAACTGAATACTGTGGAAAACAAAATCATCTGTCCTTTAAGGGTAGGGTTCGAGCTCGAGACAAAAATCAAAGTTAAGATTGTTCAGGTGTTCCCTTCATTTACTTTTTGTATATTTTGAAACAGGCAGTAGATTGGGAGAAGAGATGAAATATAAAGAAACGCTATTGACTGAAGGAAACAACCGAAAGTCTCTTACATGTTTCTTTTTCTTTTTTTTTTTTTTACCTCATTTCTTAACTTCTAACTGATGTTGAACAGTTTCAATCAAAATCACTTCAACTTTGATGCTTGATAACAAAATACTTTATTTAAATAATAATAAATAACACAACTGGAGATCAAATAAATAAATAGATGCAATAAATAAATAAATAAAATCATTATAACACACGCCTAACCGTAATAATAGTTTGAACATTCTTCAGCACTTACTGAATGAAGATACTGGAGTTGAACCAGCTAGCTTATGCCTGAGTAAACTTCCTTCAGTGCAGACAGTTGTGCAGCAGGTACATTGTAGAACTTGGTCAGTAGTTGAAAGAGATGGTAGTGACTAATTAGGACAGCTTGTTCTGATGTGATAATAGAGATTTGATATTTGTTGTGCTATTATTTGATGAGGCTGAAGTCGAAGAGGTTGCAGGACGTTTACTTCCTGTGGTCTCCCGAGGAGATGTAGCCAATGGCTCGGTTGATAGTGATGGCTCTGATGTGGAAGCCTTTCATCATCTTATTCATCTCCAGCCGGTTGTTGTAGGACTCATTGCCCCACACCTTGGCATCCTGTTACAACAGGAGAGGATAGAGTGTGAATGCAGGACAATAAGGTCTCAGGAAAAGAAACCCCAAATACTCAAGATCAGTGATCCTAAAGACTGAAAGACAAGGTGTAAATATGGAACAAAGAATATAAAAATACCTCTGAGGGCAGGTTCTCTACGTCCAGCTGCGGAAAGCAGTTCTGTATAAACCGAGGAATATTTAGTTAGACAAGTACTTCCCAGGAGATTCAAACTATTTCACTTTGAAGTCTCGATGTCTCAAATTTTTTTTTTAAAAATTGCAAGATAAACACACCTCTGTGAGATTCTTTGTGATTTCCACGATTGGGCTCAGAAGTCTAATTTCCTCTGGACCATTTTTGAGAGGACCTGTGAGGTAAGATGCAATCGCTTCGTGATAGTAGAGCAGGTCCTTCTTTATGTTCTTCAGACATTCACTCTGTCAAAACAATGGGAAAAACCAGTTCAGTTTCAGCTACAATACCAACACATGCATGTGAATCATAGCTTCTTTTTATAGAATATACAGTGTGTCTGACATACCTCACTGAAAGAAGAATTTCTTTGTGTCACGCAACCTAAGTTCTGTGTAGGAAAACAAACAAACATTTAAAATCAGCAATGTTTACACTACAGTCATTTAAAGTTGTCCAACCAATTAAAACACAGCGAAAGCTGAGCTGAAATTATGACAGCTGACAGCTGTCCCCATAAACTGTGCTGCTTTGGGAAAAGGCTCACCTCAGTCAGAGTAGGTGCACAGGCCAGTACTGTCTCCCCAGTACTCCTCATCTCAATCTTTTCGGATTGGATACCATCACTCAAATAAATCTGTAATACACAGTAAAGAAATTATTGCTACAGAGTAGAATAATTACGGAGAAACGACACAGATACCGAGAAAACAAAGGGAGGAAAATCATGCAAAAATCACACGCTGCTGAGATTTGTACTCACACTGTCCAGAGCTTTTGAGATGTTCAGCAGGAGCATCTTGTAGAAGTCGGCGCACTGACCGCCGGTCCCCGGGCTCGGTGCGGGCACCGGGAGAGCTTCGGATGTGCGCCAGCTCAGGGACAGCAGCAGCACACAGCTGGCGACGTCTGCAAGGAAAGAGAGAAACAGCCGTCAACGCACGAGTCTACACGGGCATTACGACACCCAGCTTGCATGAGCACGCAACAGAGTAATTTAAATAACAGCCTATCCAGTAACGCTCTGACTTACATAGTTGAATGTTTGCCATAAGACTGCTTCTGATCAGACAGGGAACTTGGCCGGAGCTTGGTAAATCAGCACTGTTTCAGTCTCTGTATGATGCTGAGGTTTATATACCGGTACTTAATAGCTGGGGGGATTCCCTTAACTTGGACAAAGCTTTTTGCAAACTAAAACTAAAACCATACATCATTATGTAATTTTTTGTATGGTTGAAAGAAAAACAAAAGATCTCTCTCTCTCTCTCTCTCTCTCTCTCTCTCTCTCTCTCTCTCTCTTTCTTTGATTAATAGTCTTAAATACCCAGCTCTGGGAAAAATTAAAGCGCGATTTATGAGAGCATTTCCTATGTACCAAGGTGTAAAAAAGTCCACAATGATGAATAGCCTTCTAGTGAGGTAATCGTTGAGATCTTTTTTATATTAGGGGAAAATAAACAAGGAGTTTGCCGATGTGATTGTTGCAGATTGACAAGAAGCATCTATCAGGGGCACTTTCGATAAACGATATACACTCACAAGCTGGGATTCGTTCAGCATCCATGGCCAGTGCCTTTACTTTCAGACTATATATAGCCCATAGTCCTGGATGCTGACCAAGCCCTACCCACAACATATCAAAGTATAGTCAAGTGACTGCATTTGCATATTTGCATAGCATCAAATCAAAACAACACGGATGGATGACGATGAAGGGAAATGATTTTTTTAAAGCAAATTTTTCAGTACATTTAAGCGCATGCACTGCGCATCCTGTTCTCAGAAAGTGTGCAGTGTTATAAAGATGCAGTGCACGTGTACCATTTTATTCACTGCAGCAGTCTGTGCTTGTGAGGTGCACAGTTATTGATTCCTGCAGACCTGGTTGCAGAATAAATCATAAAAAACAGAAATAAAATAACCCAACTGTTGGTAAAAAGGAGCGGCTGATAGTAAACTAATCATAGCAGGGGTCAAACCAACATTGTGGTCTGTGGTGGTAAATTGTCAGTGGACTGTCATTAGGTGAGTAAGAGCCTTATCACTTGTGGTAATTAATTCCACGGACGTTGTCCCCAACAGATACTACCGGATGTCCATTCAGGCATGACTAATTACGCATGTTCTTGACCAACTGACTGATAACGTCAATGAAGAGGAGGTAGCATTATTATTATTATTATTTTCCTCGTGTTGAGGAGTAGTTGGTTGTGGTTTATGTATGCTTTGTTTTCACTCATGTTCAAACTTGGAAAACAATGAGCAATGCCAACCAATCCCCACAGGGCAGGGTAACACGGTAGCCTGGCCAGTACAACACCGATAGCGCTGTTTATCAAATCTATTAGAGAAATATTGGCTAAAGCTACAGTTTCTTTGCATAAAATATAAAATAATAACATTTAAATTACACAGTGTAGCCGCCTGACAATGTAGTCCCACCAGTGTGATACTAAAATGCTGCTAAGGGACAGAGAATAAAATCACTGGATAATAAAAGTCCAAAAAAAAGTTTAAAAGAGAAGTTCTGCAGAATGGGTACTTTCTTCTACTCTTAGATTATGTTCTATATATATATCAGCTCCTTCTTACTTATAAAGGAACTTTAAATTACCTTTTAACCACTCCAGCAAATGATATGAATACACCCAGTATCCATGAATGTAGTTCTGAACTGCGTATCTGCAAGTTTTTAAAATAGTTTTGTGTCGTGACACAGCGACTGTAGGTATTATTTACAAGAAGATAATTTTCAGGTGGCGTTTGGATATCAAAGTTAACTGTTAAATAATCCTACTACTTGAAACATTTAATTACATAAACTCTTAAATTGGTTTTACTTTTCCGTGAAAGGAAAGTTAATCTATCCATTTTTATTTATTCACTTTTTTTTTTTACATGAAATAACAAAAAAGATGACACAGACAGATGAGTGTTCATGTTCCATAAAATGTGTATTTAACCTGTGTTAAATACACATTTCACTGAGGCTAATCCTAACTTTAACCCTGGAAGGTTGTGGATATGATCAAAACCTCCAGAGCAACAGTGAAGGTGAGACTGTTTTAACAATGTCTATTTCATGTGTGACAAATTAACTTTGAACTCTTTTTAGATGGTGTCTATGCTATGAGCTATCTATCTGCTTTCTATCTATCCACAAAGGATCGGAGAATTACACAAGACTCAAAATGAGAGTAACGTGAAATTTTGAAACACACAAAGCACTACTTTTGTTCTCCTCTCTCACTCCAGTTTTCAGAAACTGCCGTAGGCTGTGCTTACCCACTTTTGAAGGGAAGTGCATTCTCTGAAACTGTGGTCATCGTGTGGTTGAGAGGAGTTTCCTGGCCTTTGTCTTTGGACCATCAGACTTAAACTTACCATCACTCGCTTTATACAATACAACATATGCTCAGATATATGATCCGAGAGTAAGAAGGGGAGATTTTCCAAGTAAAAGCGCTGTATTCATTACCAAACCTACAAGTCATATAGAACTATTTCTGTATCCTTTTACCTTTCACTGGACCACAAGTGGCAATTCGTTAAATATTTTAATTCCACAAACTGTCATTTTTCTTGAGAAACAAAAATCCCTGAATGTGATCCAAAAGGGGTTGCCCAAATTGATATGAAGTCCCTTTAAGAGCAGAAACGCAACCCCAATAACAGAGTGAGAACTACAAGTGTCATGATGAGGCAAGACCGAAAAAGGGAGTTGAGTCATACTACGTGTGATGTGATGTCATGTACTCTCACTGCTATTGCCAGAGGTTTTAGTTGTTGCATTCAAAGGAGGAAGCTCAACTGAAAGCGCAATTTCTTCTCTTTGTTATGCAGCAGCAGCAGCAGCAGCAGCAGCGAGTAGAAGTGCACAGCAAACCGGCATATATGAAACAAAGTTTATTCTTTATTTTACATATCTGTACATAAACATTTCTTCCCTCAAATAAAGTATCTGAATACAGTAGGATGAAAACAATATTAACACACTTATTCATTTAAAATGACTCGTGTCAGAAAATCAACATTCACAAAATGTTGAAGAGCAATTAGAGTGAACGTATTACCAAAAAATCTACAACTCCACTACAAGGCAGGCATGTTTTCCTTTTACACTCTTATAGCACCTTCAAACAAACATTTCTCATCAGCTGAAAACGACCATTTGTGCAGAATAAAAACGGGTCGACTCTGAAATACTTTTAATTACCGTCCAACTTAAAATGGTCTGAAGTTAGTTTTCCATGATTTTTTTTCTCATACAGCGTTGTTTCTTTTTTTTTCTTTTTTAAAATCTCATGACTGACTTTCTACTAAATTTTTCACTATTATTTTGTTTGTTTTTTTCTCCACAATTGTTGAGCTTGAACAGTCATAATTTAGTGGTGAATGTAGAAAGTTAAAAAAAGAAACAAGAGCAAAGCGAGGCCGATCACTGCACAGGAAGCTGGGGGACAGAATCCATGACGACACACAATCAGTTGCCTCCTCTCCCAGGAAACAGGACGTGCTACACCGTCCTTTGCGCTGGGAGAAAACCACAGAAGCGAATGAACGAGGGCGGCCTTCTTCTGTGCTGCTGCTACCGCTGAAGTCAGTGAGTTGGACAGAAAAGGAGATGGGGAGGATCGGGAGGGGACAGGGAAGCAGCGAGGAGCAAAGTACTTAGGACAAGCGGGGAGGGGTTCGGATCGACACGGGGCAGAGGTGGAATGGCTGGAGGGGGAAAGTTTGTTTGGGAGCAGGGGACTAAGCTTGGCATAGGGAAGCGGATTGGAGGTAAGGGTGGGGAGTGTTAGGGTGGGGGGTGCTTGGGTGGGGGTTGGGGGCATCTTATTTGGATAGGGTTTTCTCAGCCAAATGTTTCTGCTGGCTCTCGGCATGCCTGGAAAGAGAAAAGTTTTATATTATATTTATATTGACACTTAAATGATGAATTAAGTGACTCAACAAATCCAAAGATAAACAAGAGCACTCAAGCAGTGCAACTCCCCCTGAAGGGCGAGGGCTACACTAAAACATTGTCACAATATGATGAGCCAAAGTCTGATGTATAGCTCTCTCCATGCCCGTTCATACAACAAGTTACTTGAATTGGTTTCTTGACTTTTTTTCATGTCCCCCAAAGCCTAGTATGTTATTGGGGAGTTTGAAGATGATTAATAAAAAATTGTGGATAATATAAAGTTTTTATGATTTTTGCATTTGGTACCACCTTGACAACAAATTGGTATCGATCATCACACCAAATTTAGAAAACTGTGGATGCTAGACCGCTAACAAACAGACAGACAAACAGACAGACAGAAACGGTTACGCACAGAGAACAACACCAACAGCTAAAGCTGAATATCTGATCCCCACATGCCCTGGCTAACCTGCTGAGCCTGCTGGAGGTTTTTTCCTTTCAAAGGGAAGTTTCTGTCTCCCCAAGCGCTTGCTCATAGGGGACTGTTAGATCGCTGAGGTTCTTTTTATTAAGTTGAAAAGTCTTGACCTCTCAGTGTAAAATGTAAAAAACTTCTTTGGTTTAAAAAAAAAAAATCTACTAAAATCTCTTAGGTGCACAGGTGCATTGGGTGGCATGTTCACCTTCACATGCATCACCATTAATTTTGCTTCAGGAGCTACATGCACAGCTGAAAACAGTCCCTTACAAATGGATTAATTACTCACATTTGAGTAATGTTTACTCAAAGGGGAACTCTGCACATTTAAGACATTACAGCTTACAAGTGTTTACAACTCTGAGGGAGAACTACTTCACATGTGATAAGGAGTTGCGCAAAGACTTTTGCAGCCACCGAGAGAGCAGTGCAAAATCGGATAGCTGACCACATTTTCACAGGTTTGAATGTGTATGCAAAATATGTGTACGAATGAATCGCTTGCGTTCTTTTTTATAAGTGAAAAAATTAAATAAATAGTGGGACATGCAGTGAACAAATAGTTGAAAAGTGCTTTGCCACCTGGTGAGGTCCTCTATGTCAACCAGCATGGCGTCTTGCTCCATGTGTAGCTCATCCCGAATCAGTAGCAACTGTACGAGCTCCTCGTTGAGACCTGGAGAGATCGATAACACGCGGAACAGACATTGACCACAATGATAAAGCATAATTTCATATTTAAACTACTGAAACTAGGGAAACACCACAATTACCACAACTGATCCATTGTGATCCTAACAATAGATACTAAATCTACAAGAAACACTGGAAGTGATCCCCTCAAATTCCCATTATGGGTTCATAACATGGCCACTGAAAACTTTATGAGCAGTCTGACCACACACACTCACACTGCTCTCGCTGTCTTTAATATCACATGTTACAGCTATTGTTCCTTCAGTGTTGCCAGAAAATATGAAGCATAAACTAAAGATATTTTCAACAGGGAAAGTCTGCTTTGTAAGTAAAAACAAACTCGTGCTTTTGGACTCATGGGGATTTTTGGAACTTTTTTATGTAAGATGCGAGATTATTCATCCAGCAGTACAGGGATCAATGATGTGTACCGTGCAGTAACAGTAAATGCTCAGGGGAAGCTGTTAACTGGTACAACTCTCTGAAGTGACTAACTTATATATAAAAGTACTTTCACATCCACTAAAAAGGGTAGGGGTCACTATGTATGTGCATGTTTTTCCCCAGTTTATCTCTTGCTCATTTCTGCAAGTGAAAGCAGAGGTCACCGTGATTCTGTTTGTATTCTGGGCGTGTGGTCAACTCACTTTCAATCTGGGAGTGCAGGTCGTTTACTATAACCTGGAGCTGTCCCACTGTCATGTCTCTCAGGTCGGTGGGCTTCAGGCTCCTTTTCATTAGACACTCGCTGATGTGTGGCATGTGTGGAAGCTGCCGAAATAGACACACAGAGTTATGTAGGGGAGAAAAAACAAGAACAGAAAACCCGGTTAGACAATGTGTTTTCCCTAATTGGATAGTGAAACCTCACGCTAATAACCAAAGCACAAAATGCACAACTGACTTCTTTACTTTTTAAAAATATTTATATTTGAATGTTTTCAGATGACAAACTGATCAAATTAGCAGAAAAGTGATGCATTTAATATTCCTTAAATACAACGTGCAAAAAGCTCCATAAAGGCTGTGACTACAGCTCATGATCCTGACCCTTTAAACCAAACAGTCAAACCTAGAAACAAATTGCCCTTCACACCCTCACTCCACTGGAAAGTGGCTCGTCCTCATCATCTTATATTTTATGTTTATACGTTTTATCGCTGTAACGCCAAGTGTATCATATTTGATACATCAGTTTTCGAGACCTCTACATCATCAGTGATTTTTTAAACCCCCTTATATGTTTATGTTAGTTTAAAGAAACGAATGCCGAATGCAGCGAAAACTCATATATTCAAATTGATATTCATTTTTTTGGTTTATTTCCAATTTTTCAGAGGCTTCAATAAACGTTCCAGTTTTTTAAAACAAATGTGATTTTTCTGGCAATTATCTCATGGTTCAGACTTTAAAGGGTTAATTATATTTCTATGGTAAAACATGGCAAATGCTGTACATGTTTTCAGTTCCTCACCGCAGCTTTTCTACACATTTATTTCCTCGACAGAAACCGAAGGACTGATTGTTTTGTGAACACAGAAATTGCTTTCCAGCGATTTGCTCATTTGCTCTGTTTTCAAACACTTAACTCATAACTTTAATAACTTTTTGACAGCAGCGATAACAGAATTTTTGATTCGTGCATTATTTGATCCAACTTAAGAATTACCAGCTCCCTACATTTTAAGGTTTTTAATGTTTAGACGTGTTTTCTTTTTCTTGACAATCTCTTTTAAAGTACAGTATGAACACTGAATAGGTAATAGCTTTGTAAGTATTTACCCAAACACACATGAAATACATTATGTACCCCATAGAATTAAAGCTGGTATTTTATCTTTGATATAACTTATAGAAGTATAAAATTTAACTTATGTCATTTCAATTTCAACATAATCTCCAATGAGTTTTATTAAATCACCAAAGATTATAAATTCAGTTTTACTAAAAATCCTGTGTGAGTTTATTGTAACTTCACTGTGGAAGCTTGTTTCTGCCACTGAAAAATAACCAGAAAAATTAATTTTCAGTTCAATATCTCAAAATTTCAATGGATTTTCTCATTTTTTTAGTTATTTACTCTGAACGTTGATTTGAAATTTTGAGTTAATAATGCAACATTTTGACTTCTGGATGACAACGAATGCTTGTTTTGTTTTCCAGTTGCAAAAACCCTGAATCCAATTGGTAATCCTTAAGTGTTTGTGTCAAATGATTTAACTCTTGCAACAAAACAGACTCTGTACTATTTGAACCTGAATGTCTTTTTTCATGATTTAAAAGAAAAGGGACACATTTTTATATGGATAAGAACAAGTTCTGAATTATGTTTCATTGAATCTCTATTTTACATTCAATCTTATAACTATTTGATCTGTCATTCACTGCTCCCAGACTCTTAAATCTGACATCTGAGCCTGATTAGATTTACATTTTTTTGTGTGTTCAAAAAACAACCTTAAGAAAAACAAACGTGAACCCGGTTAAACCCACACTGTCAGGAATTATCAGCAGAATAAGGGCAGTGAAAGTGAATCCGAGTGGGAAATAAAAGAGTCAGCTGTTTTGCTTGAACGCTTTCCGTTTGCATTCTGCAAAAGGAATGAATGCTTCCCAGCTCCTGCTTCCCTGGTGAAACAAAAGGATATATTTCCCTTTGTTTTTCCTTTGAGCGGCAGAAAAGTTGGGGGATTTCAAGTAGGCGCTACTGTTTGTTCACAAACATGTTGACAGCACCTTATACAAGTCCACAGCACATGAACTCGGTGTCTCTGTGGGGTGCTGTCTCTCCAGCAGGGGCCAACAGTGAGACCACTGAATTATTTTTACTTCACAGAGTCATCTCATATCTCATTTACATTTATATCACCTCTCTTTTCTTGGAACCTTTTGATGCTGCAAGTTAGCAAGAAATCACAGTCGGTTGCATTGGTAGTGCAAACATCGAGCACGTAATCAAAGACAAGTGACGAGAAAGAGATGAGAAATTAGATATTTAAACTCTCCCTTCACTATTACTTTTAACATGCCAGAATCTGTGCTGTGCATGTATATATATTTTTTAAACCTTTTCAGGCACTTCTGCTGGTTTTGTGTATATCAGAATTCTGCTTGCACTAGCGCCGGTTCCTTCAGATGCAATAAAAGCACTAAAGCATCACGTGTGCTTAGTGAGGCTCACCTGGGTGGATCATTTCCTCTCTTTCTCTGCCTCTCTTAACAATCTGTCTCAACCAATCTGCATTCTTTATCTTTGCATCCAGTGCCCGTTTCCTCTGTCGTGGCCCACTTTCACCTCCAGCCTTAGTGGAGATAAACGCGAAGAGAACGCACTCATGCTCTCTTTTCGTAAGGCGTGCGTGGGCTCGCTCTTCTTGGTAGTCTCATTTCACTTTCACATTAATACCGGAGCAAGTATATATGAGGCTGTCATGCGTCAGTTTCAGTTTCGGGAAATTGGCTATGTACAAGAAGGTCACTTGAGAGTGACATAAGGAGAAATGTGATGTCAGCATGCGTGGGCCATGGGAAAGGCTTGAGACTGGTATTAGGCCTGACTCAACTTCTGAGTTTCTGTGGTAGACTGACCGTACTGCTAATTGTCATCTGAATATTCAAAACCAGAAAGATAATTTCCAGTGATGACTCTGTGTCATATTGAGGAGCTGTAAAGCTTTGTGAATGAAGTCAAGAAAGAAACTAGAGGCTTTACAGTGGAAACAAATTATTGCCCCCATTTCCCTCACTGATTTTCTCACTTTCTCTCAGTGATTCTGCTTGAAATTTTAGGACGACTCTCTAACCAGCAGACAGACGTTTAGGTGTAATCTCACTGCACAAGCCACAGTTTCCGTTCTTTTCTCTTGCCCAGCGGCAGGTCAGGCCACTTCATCAGAAACTTAATCACTTACTTTAAGCGTATCATTCCTGTTGTTTATCCAGTAGTATTTTCAGTTGGTAAGTAGTATTAGCATCTAGTATTAGCTACAAACGCAGTAGCTTTAGCTCATATTTGAACTCTTTATGGATTATCTTTAATTTTTTATTCAACCTGTCACCTGTAGGTATATATTAAAACTCTTTGTATATATTTTAACTGTTTGTTAGTAATGTAGCTTTAGCTTTATTAGCTAACTAATATTTTACCTGTTTATCTTTAGTTTATCCACACAGAGCTAAAGAAGGATAATGATTTAGCAATTAACTATTTCACCTGTTTATCCTTAGAGTTTTAGTGCTACTTTAATTATCTTGACCCATTCTTGCTTTGGAAAAGCTAGTTTTCTTCAAGATATCTTGACTTTAAGGTTTTGTAAACAGACTTTGTATAAAACATAAAAAGTCTACACCTGACTCGGGTTATTGAAAGCTGTGTATAACAAAAAGTTTTACATATCAGGGCATAGTACAAACTAGGCCTTCACGGGATCATTGCAGCACCTTGAGTCATTTCTTTTTCAGTCTTTTGTTGTACATCTGCACTGTGCTTGGGATCATTGTTCTGCTGGATGACGCTTTATGCCAAGCTTTAGCTGTTGGAGAATTGATCTTTTTAGATCTACAATACTTTGGGAAACACAGGAGTTCACGGTCGACTCAATGGCTGCAAGTTGCTCGAGTTGTGGGGGTACCAAACAAATCCAAATCATCACAGTATGAGGTGTTTGTGCTGATTGTGTTGATTTGCAGTGTTTGGACTTCCCCAAATGTAGTGCTGTGGCCAAATATCTGTCCAAGGGACACTGTTCCACAGGTCTTGTGGTTCGTTCAGTTGCAATTTTGCAAACATAATCCATGCTGTCGTGTTTTTTTTTTTTGTTTGTTTATGATTGATGGGGCTTTTTCTGTATAACTGCAGAGTCTTTACCTTACAAAATAAAACGCCTTGAGGCGACTGCTGTTGTGATTTGGAGCTATATAAATGAAACTGAACTGAAAAAGTGCATTTCCCTGTTTTTTTTTAAGACAGAAGAGCCTTGCTGCCCAAAACCCTTCCAAATAAGCCGTACTTGTTCAGTGTTTTTCCTGATTTTGTTGTGATGAACTTTAACATTTATTATGCTAACTGACTGAGTTTGAGCTGTGGCTTTGGGGGTTTTACAGTTTCTCAGCATTGCACAGTGTGACCTTGGGGTGAATTTCCTGGGACATCCACTCTTGAGACGACTGACTACTGCCTTCAGTATTTTCCACTTGTGAATAATCTTTCTTAGAATGATGCATGGTCATTCCTTATGTCTTTCCTCCTTGGCATTTCTCTAACCCACACCTGAAACTTCACAGTCGTTAATCGCATGCACCTTGCTGCTGCTTACAGTTTTAATTCCTATGGAAGCAGTAAGGGTGTTCTTACGTTTTCACACACACTGCTTTGACATGTTGGCTCAGTTTTATATTAAATACATACACAGTGTAACATGTCATGGTTTGTTCACCTGAGGTATTTACCTAAATTTAAGAACTGTTAAGGACCAGATTATTTTTAATATGTAAAACCTTAGAATTTAAACAGGGTGTAATTTATTCTGACTTCCTCTGTCTCAGCTCACTAAGATAAGCATTACACTAATTTGTAAAGATAACTTAAAGGACGTCTTTTTTAAACAAATTATAATTTTACACTTTTCAAATTAGTTGAGCCCTGCAGACGAACCACTTGTGGTAAAAGCACTCTTAGCTGGGAATCACCGTTCACCACTTTACATTTGTAATGAACGCAGTTTAACAGATCTCTGGTGTTGCGGACAGGGCGGGCAGCTGTAGTCTTAAAACATTTTAAAATTCACTGCGGGTTGTGTCCGCGTGTGACGGTGATGTCTTCTGACTGCTGAGCACTGCTACATCCCTGAACACCAAAGTCGATGCTTTCTGGCATATGAATTATAGATGGACCCGGGCGAGCTGCCCTTCTCTTTTCTGAATAAGTAAAAAAGTTCTGCCTTCAAGTGCGCGTGGAAACACAGTGTGCATCTGTGACACCGTGGATGTGTGAGTGTCCCTTGGCGTGCGTGCTCCGGAGGAGGCAGCGGGGCAGACATAAATGAATGAAATAATGATGAGCAGGGCTGTCATCACCTTCCTCTCTTTAAGAAGAGGAGAGGAAACAGAGGAGGGGTGGGAGGGCTTTGACTGGTATTTGTTTCCATTACATCCCAGCGTAAGCCGTGTCAGAAAAGTGCCACTGAGAGAGAGCATTTACAATCCTAAGGGCTACAAGACGCGTCTTCCCCTGATTATTAGCAAACAGTAAAAGTGTCAGTCCTCAGGGACATCACCTAAACTGCTCATCTTTCACTTTCTCTAGGCTTTCACTCTTGGATAAATAAAATTATTTATGGCTCATATAAAAACAGGATCTGGCCTAGACATACTCTAAACCTTCTCTGAGCAAAAGTAGAAAAGCTTCTAATTAACTAAGGTTGTTCACATGAGCTTCACGAGCTTCTTTCAGCTGCTACTTTAGTTAAAAAGGGTCACTCCAGCATGTATAATGTCTTAAACAGTCTATCTTACAGTTTACATGAGTCAGAAGTCAGCTGTTAGATCCATACACTGTTAAAAATTGTCTTTTTAGTCCTGTAATAATAATATTTATGATGTTTTGGCCATTTTGGACCCCAGAAGAGAAAGTGTAAAATACACTGACAACATCATCACCCTGTTTTTTTAAAAACTAATTAATTTTAATCAAGAAAGTTTAAGTCTAATAATATCTGTATAGCGCTTAATCACCACTCCGTCATGCCAGTCTGTTTAAAATGACTTGTGAAAGGTCAAAGATTGTATGAGTAACACGCAAAAAAAAGGAAATAAATGAATAAACAGCTAAACAGACAGCCTCAGATTTCTGGAACTGACCAGGTCAGCCACTGGTGACTTTTTGCGGTTCTGTTTTTCAACCTCCACCTGCATCTTGGCCATGGGCTTGGCCATAGCCAGAGCCAGTTTAGCCTCTGCCTGCAGCTTCTTCTGTCGACTCAAGAAGTCCATGTCCTCCAGAGACTCCGAGTCGTCCTCTGTGGTGTCCCTGTCCGAGTAGGAAGAACTCTGTTTGGACTGCAGGGAGGAGGAAGGTAGGGAGTAGGTAAAATGGGAAAAGGATAATTGAAGGAGAGAGGAAACACAATTGGAAGTTAGAGGGAAAATAACATATGGATCACACAAGAAAGAGGAAGTAATAAGGAGTTAACGCTCATGACTTCTTGGCATTTTGGTATGCAGATTTTAACACTGATGAGAGTGTCATTATACACATGGGTGCGACACAAGGCTCAAATTTGATCTTTCTCCCTCTCATTTTGTTAAGTATGTCTCAGTGTGATAACAGGTTATCGCAGCCAGTCATCCGTGGCCTCAGCGAGCACCTACCAAATTGCTTTTCATTGGAACTGTGAACTGGTGAACTGGTGAACAGCGCAGAAAACATGAGCACAGAAATTCATAAAGGTGCTAAACTGCCAGTTATCTCTGTGATTCATTTTGAACACACTATTCCTCCCACTAATCTGCTTTCATTCTTATTATTTCTTGATTATCTGTTGATACAATCAAATCTTTACACTTTGCTACTTTCACATCATCAGTAATAAACATCGCATAGTGATATCAGGATTTAAGTCAATTTTGGCATGGGCTTCAGTGGTGGACGTGTGGGCATCTGTGCATACCATAGGGGACAGAGGTGTGTCCAGGCTAGTCTCCGTCTTGCTGTCGTCTGCATCGCTGTCCTTATCGCTGCCACTATCGTTGACAAAACAGATTTGTAGGTTCATCCCACTCTGCAGCCTGAAAGAGAGGCGTGAAAACACAGAGAAAAACAATATTAGCACAAAGCGGGCGAGCGTTAAGTTGGTTCACTTGTTAGTTGATTCTGCAGTGACTGACGCAGACTTGGAGCAACACCAAAATGAACACTGATGCACTGCTGCTCTTACAAGGAGTGCTGTGAGTGTAAGAGAGCAAACACAAACTTTGATGTGCTAAAACACAGAAATACAGGAATAGGAAAAAAGATCCCAATAGAAACGAGTGCCCTTCATCAGCAGAGAAAAGTGCCAGCTGAAGATACAATTAAAGAGGGCTCTTGTTTTTAATCATCTCCCCTTTGCATCGATCCAGGTGGCCTCAGATAGGTCTGCTGCAATCTGCCTGGGAGCAGAGGTGGTGTATTTGTGCCATGGAAGAACAGAATATCGCAAGGTGTAGCTCCATCCCACTGTGGATCAATAATCTGCTTAATTCAATAGAGTAATTACAAACAGAGGTGATTGATTACATAGCATAGATCCAATCAGTCCCAATAAAAATAGGACCTGAGTGGCTGGTTGGTTTTTTGAGAGAAGGAGAATCAAAACACTCTCTGAATTTAATAGATTGCACAGGCCACTAAAGTGACTTTTTGACAACCAGGAGACGATAAACTGAAGTTCAGCAATAAACAGTGTAGGACCTGGCTGATATATATATATATATCTATATCTATATATATATATATATATATATATATATATATATATATATGCTTGGCAATATAAATCTGGCTCAGACATATTAGCATTGGTTAATATATCAGCTGACAATTAGCACTGAATAGAAAGAGATGGAAATGCCCGAGACGTGTGTCATGTTGTAAACAGTCTTTTGGTACTCCAATATTTTGAGTTTCATTTTTAAAAAAAAAAGAAAAGAAAAATTCATAAATGTACTAAGCTCCTCATTTCAGGGTTTTCTCGAGAACATCATGTTAATGTCAAACTGATGAGCGCATCTTATTTTGCACAATACTGCCCTTTGACGATTAACCACAAATAATGAGAAATCCACTTGATTCGAATCACGGGGATACGATGAGCACTGCAGTTCCAGTAAGGTACAAGTAGGAGGTTGTGTGTGTACGTGTGTGTGTGTTTCTGTGCATACACATGTTGGTATTTTCTTGGGAAGTGAAAAACCACAAGGTCTGACTATATGACATTACCCCACTCAGCTGCCAATGACAGTAAAGAGAACTTGATAGATATACATTTTTATTCAGCGCACTTTCACATTTAGAGAATTATGTGACCGCATAACATCCCCCCCCCTCCACACACACACACTTCAAAATAAAACAACAAAACAAACAAACAAACGAACAAAAGACCGCACACACACAATCAAACACTTTCCAAGTGTTAGTCACACGCTTATATGAGAGATGTCAGCTGTGTTACCTTGAGGACAAACTGGGTTTGCCACTCTTGCTACAGCTGGTGTAGATGCCCGGCCCATCATCGAAGAAACTGCCCAGGGCCAACTTCTGCCTGATAGACTCCCGCTCATTCTTCTGGGCCTGCAACAGTAAATTAACAGGATTTGGTTACTTTTTGTAATCTTTTTGATGACTGATATTGCAGTTTCGAAATTAGGCCAAGTGTCTTCCCCTTTAGTAAGCCTCATCCCGCAGGACATGCACAGATAGAAAGCAGTGCCACCCTGATCACTTTCTGACTGTACAAACCAAAAATGCAAGCATATCTATAGCAGCATCTGTCTTAGCCAACTTTGATACAAAGCATGGTGTAGGCTGATTTACTAAAAAAAAACTGTTTTTGAAATATTAGACCTTTAGAAGTTGACAGTACCAGGATTCACCAGGAGGTGGTACTGTTGATTCAGAGAACAACACTTGATATCACAGATGACGTGCACGGGTTTATATAGGATAAACCCCTGAGAAATTACTCTAATGCACATTTCATACATAATTAAAGGTGCAGGAATTCCAAACAACGCAGTTTCAGAGTTTCTCTTGCCTTGCCTCTTCCCGGTCTAGCTCAGGACAGCTTCAGCACGGGTAGTGCTCATACAAAATCGCACCAGCTACCCATCTCGCCTCTGCTGATAACAGGTGAACACAGCAGGCAGAGATGCACGCTACTAGTGACCCACTCAAACTGTGGCGTCACATTTTTGAAGGACAAGCTCTGCAGAATTTTTTGCAGGTTGTTTGATACACAGTTGCCCCAAACACTGCAGTGCTTAAACGTCCTTCTCTCAAATGGGAGTCTGAGGACCTGAAGGGAGGGAAAGGTTTACAAAACAAAGCTTTACATGATTTGAGGTTAAATCAACTATTTGGTTTGTGCACAGCAAAGCTATCCATAATGATGACATATTAACGTCTTATGGGAACCAGGGTACTGTGCTAAGATATATATCATGTAACTGCTACACTCCTGCTCTGTCTGTAGTCTCTTTCTTTCCCATATTTCTGGCCTGTATTTCTGTCTTAGAAAAGGCAAATTGGCAAAAAGGAGAGCGTAAGATTGAGGTGAGAATGTGCTAAGCAGGAAAGAGATACCTGTGGTGTTTGCCTGACTGATAGTCACTATTCCTGTCTTTGCGAGTTTGTCCATTACTTTATCTCCTTCCTATTTTCATGCAAACCATCTTAAAAAATTTCACCTTGCTCATCTGTCTTGTTGTTTCCATTTACATGCTTTCTTCTTCATCTTCATCCTCAGGCCCATCCTAACCCTTCCATCAAACTATCTCTCTGCGGTTCACTCTGTTTGTTACGCTACTCCAAATCGCACATCACACCTTCACCTCTCTCCCACTCATTTTCTCAACTCCTTCTTTCCCACCTTTCCTCTCTCACTGCCTATCTCTCTTGACAATTGTGTGCAGGCGTTGGTGAGAGTGCCTTCACTAAGGACAAATTAACATATTAACATAATCCCACTCCACACAAGAGGCCGCAAGACACTCCTTGTGCAGCGAGCACACACACACACACATAAACACGCACTGGCATGTTGAGGAGCGGACCTGGCACTGCTCTGTTTGAGACACTCCCTGGAGAACACACTTGAAAGTTTCAATTCACTGCTTCAAAGGTGCAACAGCAGCCTGTGTGGCACAGTGCAGGTCAAACACGTATACTACACATCACTCATACTGACTGCAACAAAGCTGTCACTCATGTTACTCCATTGAACAGTAGCTCCAAGCAAAGGTAAGAATCAAAAGCAGCAGGCTCACTGAGCATTGGTAACTGCATGCTCCGCTCATGTGGTGAGAGCTAAGAAAAGACTAAAATGAGGGATGGGTGGGAAGGAATTCTTCACGAAGGCTCAGGGGATATTTTGGATGTTATTAATGTCACCTTAACAACAGGTAAAAACATGTTGAAGACCTTATGGGGCGTCTGTTAGCAGACTGTATGTGGACATAAAGATGCAGATCTATTTAACAGCTTTGTGTTTATCCAGTTTTATAACGTTTTACTATTCAGCTCAGCAGCACAGATTTACATTTAATGTCCAGTCATCAGAGTTCAGAGTTATTTAAATACATTAGTGATGCAGAAGACTAAGCATATGCTGCAATAATGTGCAACAGGGATGCTCAAGGACACGCTGGTTACTGATGATATTCAAGAGCAATTATTAACAGCACTGCTGATGAGTTTTACTGTTATACTCTTAAACTGGTTCGACTCCTTTATATAATGCAAACAACGAATACAGGAAAGCCAGGGTTGTTTTTAATCTGAATATTTGTCTAAATAAATAAGTAAATCTGTATAAATTCTGAAATCAGTAAAGAAAATTTAACAGCCTATTTATGCAAGATAGGGGGGTTATATTGGCTGGGTATGATTATTGGGGGGGGGGGTCATAACCCCCCTAACCCCCCTGGAAATTACGCCCCTGGCAGGTATAGTCGTGATGCACTGTCAAAACTGATATGAAGACACACAAAACAACATTACGTTCCCTAAAGAAGTGGGAAAATCTCTGGGAGTCAAACTGTAACACTGATCTGCAGTTGGATTAAAGCCGGATTAATGTTGCTGTGTTTGTGTCCGTAAGCATAGCTCTTTGGCTACACAGAGGAAGGGATTATTACAATCCAACCAACGCAGAGGCTATGGAGACGCACATGCGTGTTGCTGGTGGTGATAATGTGAGGTGTGGATCTGACTGTAGAACCGGGCGACACTGCGTGGTCACTGGCTAACGACTTGTGACCGATAAGTTCTTATCTGGTGAACTTACCCTGACTTATTCTCATTTCTTCGGCGAGCACCACAGCGCACTACAAATTGGTTTCACATTTGTTTGCCCACATTACTGGCTGTTATATTGTTGACATCGCCCCCTGGTGACAGTAGACAACTACATCACGCAGATGTGGCTCTGCAAAGCTCTGCATCTGACACCTGCCTGACAAAACAACTTCCTGTCATTGAATAGCCGTCATCTGTTATACTGCTTGTTTGCGTTGTGCGCTTGTGTGTGCGTGCAGGTGGCAAAACAGTCATCATGAGAGATCCATAAACCTTTTAGAAAGGTGTTGAATATGCAACTAACAAGAGGAAGTGTGAAATGGGCAGAAAAAAAAATACGTGCATGTTTTTTTCTCTTTAAATGTTAATATTTCGTATTAGTTTCAGTTTCTCCCTTGACTGAAAATCAGTTTAATCACATACTTTTCAAACGCAGGAAGCTATCACATCCTGTCACAGTTTCCATATTCACTTCCACCTCTTACAGGTGTGACAAGCAAACCTTGCAAGTCACAGGCTCCAGGCACACAAAGCCTCCTTTTCATTAGGTTTGCTATTCAAACATTCTTCTGTGCGCTTTACTCTGTAATTTTTCTGCTAAATATCCTTCCAAAGAAAGAAGAAAAACTAAAAATCCACAGAGCGCAAATGAGCATTTCCACTTGATGATGACATGGAAAATTGCTGGATCCATTACATTAACATTTTAATGCATGAAACGAGTAAGAGACACCGAATGAGAGATCATCCTAACTACCTCCATCAGTTCCTGGCCTAAACACTAGAGCCATCACTTTCCAAATTAGATTGGGACCAACACAATTGGACTAATTTCTGTTTTTCCTCAAAATCACCAAGCAATTTCCTCTGCTGAAAAAACCCTCATTGACAAAAGCATTTCCCCCTCTCCACTCCGCAGTACAACCATTCATCCGCAGGCCTAGAGGGTGATTTAGGCCTGGCAGTGGATGACAGGGTGCTTGTTTTGAGCCTTCAAATCTTCCCTGAAAATCTATATTAGAGAAGGGAGATGAATTTAATTATCCGCGCCAGCAAAGAGCATCCTCCTTCTGCCTCCCACAAAATTGTTGGCTCTCGTGGCCAGAATTTTTTCAGTGGTTAAGATCTGAGACGTGTTTACATGTAAATGCGGATGTGCATGAATCAGTACAGCTGTGCTTGACTTTTCTCTGATTTCAGTCTCTGAAAGCCTTCTTTTACTGTAACTTAAAATATGTGGTAGATAGTGTTTCTTTAAAATTTATAAACCCCTTCACTCCTTTGCGAAGGCGCTGGCTAAGGAATGTGATCAGTGCTGCATTATCTTTATTTTTTTCATCAAGATTAACCCAAAAAACTAAAGGCTGAGTGTCTGGAGACTTGGTGGACAGGTGGAGCAAGGGAAGTGCATATTAAAGTTTGGAACAGATGGGGATCACTTTTGTTGAATTTGAGACATATGGTATTGGCTTTGGCTGAGGAGTGCTCTACAAGGTTTCTTCATCTCTTTTCACACAATTCCTTACAAAGTGGTCTCTCTTTTTCTGCACAATGGAGTCTTTTCAGTGACCCGGACCTTACTCCCTGACTGAGAACAAGAACCCACTGTTATCACACATGCACTTGCACAAAAATGCCGTTCTTGTGAGCACAGACTTCAGGTCTTCATGTATATTATTAGTAAATGCACGACAGTGGAGCACACCTGGGCATGACTAAGTGCTTGTTTTCAGCGAAGGTGCCGTGTCGATGTGCGTGTGCGTTGCTGCGTTATGAAATTTTTGTGTGATGGTGTGAATCCAAACAGGGATGACTTCACTCACATATATTTTCCAGGACTAACAGTGGGATGCTGCTGAACCCTCAGCTTTACAAACAGAAACAAGGCCACAAAGTCTTCTGTGTGAGCCAGTTGTTATGACTGTGCTACATACTTTCACATTTCACACAGATGTTCTTGCAGGCTTAGAGTAAAACTGGATCAACTTGACTATATTTAAAGCCATTTAAAATGTAACATTTTTGTATTTTTTCCAGGGGAAAATGCTCATTTCTGTTTTTGCTTTCTTGCTTGTCCACACTGTCTGTACCACTGTAATGTACAATTACAGTTCGAAAACAGCGAGTGCATGTGCAGCAGCTGGTAATCCATTACACAGCATAGCTACTTAGAAGCATATCTAAAGTAAAATAGCACATGAGATTTTGTTTAAGTAACCCCTAAATAAATCAAAGTGAACAAAGTGTCAAATCTTCGTGGTCTTCTTGGCATAGAGTTATATAATGACTTTCTGAGGATGGCACCTGCTTCACAGCTTTATGAGGACAGCTTTACACCCTGTAGGCTAAACTGACTGACTACTGAAAGAGCCTTCCCATCTACACGGCAGTGATATTCTCATCTCAGCAGCAGAGGAAGCGCACAGATTTCTTTAAATGTCTCTAAAGAGGTGTGTGTTTGTGTGTGTGTAAGACTGTCTTCTCTTCTCATGCTATCTGAGACCCGTCTGTCCAGGCAGTGGAACATTCCATCCCAGATAAGAGACCTGACCTTTGACCCCCCATATAGTTCAGCTGCAGGTCAGTGCAAGGCTGCTCCTGTCACTCAGATTGGAAGGGAACAACTCAACAAGTGGCAGTGGGCTACACATGAATGTTCATGTGGGGTAAAAGAGGTGGGGGAGGGTTTTGGTGGGAGAAAGGAAAAAAAGAAGGGCGGGGGTGGGTCTGACAAAGGGAGGCAGAAGAGATAAGGAGCATGAAGTGGGTTTGGACAGGACAATGGGTCCACCATGTGACACTAGAGCATTCTTTCAAGCAGAAGGGCCGAGTATTTGTAGAGCAAAGTGCAGCAGAGTTACAGAATAAAATCCTGGTTACTCATACTGTTTTGTCATAACAATGGCCCAAATATGTAAGTGCTTCAACGCCAAACTACATCAGCCTCGGTCTTTGGGCTGCATTCACAGCTGTGCACAACACGCAAAAGTGGATTAAATGGAAAGTTCAGCCATTTGGAAAAATTTTTTTTATTACTTTTCTTGCTGAAAATCAAATCAGAAGCTGAAACTCACTATCACATCTCTGTTCAGTATGAAGGTGAGTTAGTTCACCGAGGAGACTGGGAGCTAACAACAACTATTAGTCCATTAGCTCTCTCTCTAGCAAATCCTTGAACTAGTTATGTCAGACTTACACAGTGCAGTGTTGCATTGGACTATTTCTGGGCCAGTTGCAGTAAGAGACATTATTATATTACAAAGACATCAAAGCACTCAAAGAATCCCTGAACTGAAATCTGTGGGAAAATTCCACCAAAGATTGAGGTGGAAGTTTAACTTTTCATGGCACATAAGCTTTTAAAAATTAATTTTGGGCCCAAATCAGGAAAACGTTTGAAGCATTTTTATCAGATTTTAAGCAGATTCTGTAGAGGTTTTTTTTCTCCCCATGACCATTAAAGTTAAATTAAGGCCTCCAAATAACTTCCCAAATAAGTGCCTTTAAAGGTGTAGAAGACTTGTTTCTAGAATGACTTTGGTGGAGTCACTTTATGAAGGCTTTTACTCACAGTGAGGTTAATGGGCCATCATAAAACGCACAGTTTAGTGTATTCATTGGATTGGATTAAACAAATAAAACATTTCATACTGATTATAAATAAATTACAGATGCCTGCATTAGGAACTGAGTTAACTCCGAACTCTGTAGTAGCGCTTTTACACTTTGCATGAAGTTTGAACTTCTATTTTTGTCATAAAACAGAGCAAAAGTATGTTCAGTGGTTTAAGTTGGCAGACACGAAGTAGAAGAAACCTCCAACATAACCACGAGCACGGATATTACCTAAAATAATCCACCTGCTGACTTTCAAATCATGCAATTAATGATCAAAATTTGATTCCATGCTTTTTTTTTACCTCTTTATAATCATCACTGAGGTAGAGACTGGACGCTTGCCTGATGACATCATCCACCCCTCCACATACATCCGTTTTATCCAGTGCCTCCCTCATCCTTCTCTCCTTCTCCGTTTTCCTGTCTTTTCCCTTCTACGTCCCAGTCAGTAGGTTGTAGTCCACACTGACTCCTGAGCTTTAGTCCAGTCAAAATGCATCATAATCCCAGTCAACTGACCCCTATCTACTCCTCTACTGGTGTCTTCTCCTCGTCTTACCCTAACATGTTGTGACGCTGTTTCTCTTTCCCTGCACTTTCTGAATACTCTGCTTGCTCGGTCTATAGGTTCATTCCGCCTCTCCCACAGGACTGAAAAAGCATAGTTGTCAGAGGTAAAGCCCCTTTAGACCCTCCCTACCTTCCACCCTCTGGCCAGGGCAGCCTCTCACAGCTCAGGACAGGAAAGAGAGAGAGAGAGCGAGGAGAGAAATTCAGATGGGTGTTTGTTTCATCTTCATGCCCTGACATGAGGACAGCAGCTGCTCACCACCAGTCTGAAAAGAGACACCTCAGCGATGAGACAGGGATAGCCGCAGTATGTGTGTAGGGGACTGTGCTTGCCCATGTGTGTTTTTGATGGTTTTTGTTGTGTCTAAAAGCCCTCCTGGGCGTCATCTCTCGCTCCATATATCTCTTTCCAGTCTGTCCCACCTAGGATTTCTGTGTATGATAAAACTTTGCAAATCAGACTATACACTGGAGGTGAATGAATGTTTAAGAGTGAGCATATGTAACAGAGAAGGTGGTGTACTCCCTTCCTGCTAAGGTAAAAATAGTGCCTGGTCCAGACTCCAAAGCCAGCAAACCCCACAGCTCCGGCCAGCTAAATAAACCCTGACAGAGCACAATAGACCATTAGTCTGGCACACAAGCACACACACAGTCACTCACTCACTCATACACACAGAGATTGCTTGTGCCTTGTATCGGTGACTTACAATTTCAATCTGAGCTCTCCACGGTGTGTAATGATCTCATCTTTGTGAGACGTTATTGACCCGTGACTCATATATTTGTCATAGCTGCCCAGACAGAAAATTATATCCAGATATGGCTGCAGCTTCACACTGCAGGGAACATGACTTCACACAAACACACGCAGTCACACACACACACACACACACACCGTCAGCCGGTTACACAGAAAAATGGCCGGTATGACAAGAACTTAGAATGACAAATCAGGTACTCACTTATATTTTTACATCATAATGACAAAATGCCAGCACATCTCTGACAGATTGCAGCTGATGTTATTGTTTTTACTCCTTCCTGTTATATTTTATTCAGGCAGAATGCATTCAATACACAGTTGTATTTTAAAGGTTTGTTTTATTTTTTAATGGAAAACAAGATACAAAAAATATTGTATTTCCAAAGGTAGAAATCTGAAGTATCCCAGAAGTGAAAAGTATTTTACACATGCAATGTTACCTTCAGTTGTTTTAGATTTAATGTAAATGCAGATGAATCAGACATAAAGTTTATAACTCGCGTCTCCTGAAAGCCAAATCTGTGCAATGTGAGGTTTTGCTCATCTGAGAATAGAGCAGGTCATTTTCTAAGTGCTCATCATGTGTGCTGCTTCTCATATACTCTATAAGGTCTTCCCAGGCCACGAGGATCATTTCCAGTAGTTAGTGTACTAGATGAGAAATAAGATAACTTGGATACATTTCCAGCCTGATTGAAGGTGGAGGGTGTTAGCTACGATCCAGTGCCATCCTTAGTTACCTTCAGAATCTGTATGAAATGAGAGTCATCTCAAGGGCACAATCGCCCGGGACCCTCAGCAGGTTGGGGGGAAGATCATAATCACCATTTGCTCCATCTGACATTGTAATTTGAACCTTTTTCCTCACAATTCAAGGTCACTTTTTGTTTTGTTTACTGTATTTCATGTTTTGTGTGTACTGGATTATATGTACTCTAATCTTTCAAACATTCTTTGTAATTCATGTGGGAAAACAGCTTAAGATATTCACGATGTATTTGCAGCAGTATTTTAAAATCCACTTCATTATTACGTATTAGGAACAACAACTGAAACTATGGTACTCTTAAAAGCCTTGTATAATTAGACAAGCTAACCCTGATCTCAAACAGAGTAGACATGAAAGTTAAACAGAGTTTTTTTTTTAATTTTTGAAGCATTAAACCACCGCCTACAGGTGGGTTCAGATGATGTATCACGCTAAACAGTGAGGGATCTAAAGGAAAGATGAAGATATCAGATAAGAAATAAAATACCCAGCCAAGGACAAAGGGGTACACGAGGATTGTGAGGAGAAGACGAGAGGGAAGAGAATGCCAAGTGTTACTGATGAACATGAGTCACATTCATCTGTTTCTCTGCTCAGAGTGAGAGAGCACGCAGATGAGAATAACACGAGAAAAAATATCAAAGAGGAAGACAGTTGGGGAATAATGCAATTGGATGATAACATCAAAGAGCTTTTGAACACACACACACACACACACACACACACACACACACACACACACACACACACACACACACACACACACACACACACACACACACACACAGAAGGGTTAAGTGGAAAATATAGGAAGTGGATTTGATTCAGCGTTGATCCCTGTGGATTATGGGCAGAGTACAGCGAATTGTCTGGCTGTCTCCTGAACCCACCCACACTGGGGTGCTGCTGGGGACAATACATGCAACACACACATACATGCACAGGCGGATAAAGCCAGTGGTAGCCGTCAGTGAGAGCGGCCTGTTTGGAGCTAGAGGGTGGGGCAGAGTTTGCCCCGCTGGATCTCTACTTCATTACTGAGGCTGACTTCATCGTGAAGGTGAAGTCACCGCTGATTCAAGTTTGATAGGAGGCTGGGAGGAATTGGTTACCTGGTCTACCTAGGCAAACAAAGCACATCCACTCACTAGCGCAAACATTCCCTATTGAGAGTTCAAAGGCGAAGTGAACTGTGGGTACTTTAAGCTACATTTGAGACACACACACGAGCCTGCACACATGCAAGTTAGTTCTTCTAGTATAGGTGATGACTTGACTTTATGGTCAGCTGAGAGAGCGAGTATGAAAGACAGAGAGACACATACACACACAGAAAGGCTTATTGTTCCAAGTGAACAGAGGGTGACTGTGGGAGAGGGTTCCTGGCACCTCCTGAGCGCCTGGGATCCAAGGCCAGTGGCGCTATGTGTGTTTCTGTACTTGTATATCTATCTTTGTGAGGACCAATACAGAATTGAGAACTCAGGGGTGAGGACACTTGCAGGAAGTGAGGACAGTCTGGTTGCTCGTCATTTTCTGACACACTTCACAAGGTGTGTTGAAGGGGTAAGACCTGGCTTTAGGATAAAGGTTTTGCTTTACGAAATACATAATATGCCAATGTCCTCACAAAGATAATAGTACAAACGCATGCGTGTGCACATGCTGTACAATCACATCTTTACTGTTTATTATCTTTCTAATATCTGTATGTCATTATCATACCAGTTTTACTGACACGTTTGAAAGTAATGCCACATATTCTCATCTGATCTTATTTTGGAAAGACGAGGAAAAGAACGGGGTCTGCTACCATAGCAACGTGGTAAGAATTTCTCCATGGCGATGCTCTGTGTTCCAAACAAATTGGGCTGTGAAAGGAACACAGGGCAGCCCATCGGGAAGTCTGCAAAACTCACACTGAGGCATGCTTTTGAGGGAGCTCCAATTCTGGTAAATTGCACAATACTGTTAGAGTGATGTTAAGGAACTCAAAACTCATGCAATCCCATCCACATACATCATGATGCAATGCAATTAATCCAAAAATGATACTGTCTGGGTGTCTTTTAGGGAAAGAAATGCTCTTATTTTCCCTTCTGATCTTCCCGTCCATATAGGCAAGGGAATATGAGTTATGACTCTTATGTTAATAATACGATACGCACAAAAGTTTTTAGTATTTTTTTTAATATAATTTCATAACATTTCTCTTTTATGTGTTGGCTCTGTCCTGAGTTTAGTGTGGGCTACAGTATAACCTGCCAAATCAGTGGTGTATTTAGGTCAGCCAGATAAATCGAAAGGTATTTCAAGGGCCACATGCAACCTAATTTGATCTCAAGTGGGCCACACAAGTAAAACCTTCACACGGGCTACAAAGAAAAGGTCTGAAGACGTCCACATCCGAAAATCCAAAACACATGAGGAAGAGCTCGACATGTCTTAGGAAAAACAAATGTGGTTTTGAACTATCAGTGTCAGTTTTTCCACATTACAAAGAAACACTACGCTTGTGAATCAAATAAATATATCAGGACCACATCTTGGCTTGGGTAATTACGACATTACCCCATGGGTGATGTTTGTCAGCAAGAAGGCCTTAAAACCGACAATGACTCAGACCTCTGCTTTGCACCAAAATGCATCGAAAGTCCAAAAGTTAAGCCTTATTTTCTGCAGTTTGCACAATTTTGAAAGCCAAACCGTGAGCTGGACTTAGGGCCAGTACTGCTAAAGGACTGATTAAAAGATAAATCAGAAACATGCCCAAAAAGCAACATGAGCACTGGAAAGAAGTTGTACAGCATCACATGCTTGTGCATTAAGTTTGGGCCTTGAAAAGAAGCACGTAAAGCTCAAGTTAGTATTAGCAGAGAAAAGGAAATAGGGTTAAATACATATGTTTATCTCTGTGTAAATGTATGCTTTTCACTTACATTATACAAACATAATGTATTAAGGTCTATGGCCTGGTGAACTATGGAAAACAATATTGACAGTAATTCCATAGATTTTTGCTTATTGCACCAACTTATCGATTGGTTCTGTCAGGCTGGAATGATCTACCAGTGCGATCTACTGTACTGTACTCTCATTTATAATTCATTAGGCCACACCTCATATACAGTTACACTTGAACTCTCTCCATCGTTTTCCAGTCAAGCTTGGAAAACTGCATGAGCTCATGTAGCCCCAACATAAATATACAACAATCTTCGCACATACATATGTACATACAAACACTACATGTGGGAGTACTCAGCATTCAGTGAGAGTGCCCCCCCCCCCCCCCCCCCCCACACACACACACACACACACCTCCAGGCCTTGGCAAGCTGACAATATTCCTCCAGCCCAGGATGACACACTGTGGCCAAGCTGATAAATCTCCCCATCACCCTTCACCCTGCTGGTTATTGCTGCTGCTGCTGACAGCAATACGGTGCTGCGAGATTTATAGATTTACACGAGAATCTGAAAACAGGGCGGCATACCGAGACCTCAGACTCGAGTAAACAGACAGAGGGTCTGCGTGCTTTTGCTCACTTAAGCACTTAATGAAATGAAGTGCAGCACAGAGATAAAGGAGATCTAGCAGATGATTGGTTATTAACGAGACAATGTTTTCCTCTTTTTGGACTTTAAACTGACTAGAACCTTAATCGATTGATGGCTTCACATGACTGTGGGTTAAATGGCTGCTTTTCTTGTTCTCCCAGGGTCAGCCTGCCTCCTAATTGGCTAATGGTATGAGACATTAAGTGGGAGCTTGCCTGATATGGTATGTGGGGAATAGAAAGGGAAGAAAAGAGGATTAAAACTGCTAACCTCCAAACACAGAGGACCACACCTTATTTAAAGCAGGACAAAACACTGATGCTGATCTTAAAAAAGAGATGGGCACATACATGGCCACACTGACCTCTCTCTATTTTCCACTTCATCTACTCTCTGACAATTTTATGTCTTCATCACACCCCTCACTCATTCCTTCTCTTCAATCCTGTCTCGCCATTGCCCTTTGCTACTTACCATCCCTCTCTGTGTGTGTGTGTGTTATTCTGTGTGTGAGGGGCGCTGTCTGCCTGCTGGTTGCCAGGTTACCAGTCTAATTGAGAGGCCTCTAGAGAGTAGCTGTTATCAGAAGAGCTTGAACCTCTTCTTCCGCTTACCGCTCGAATTCTTTCTCTTATTTTCTCCATCTCGCTCTTTTCCAGTATTTTTGCCACATTAAAGCCATCTCTGCTTTTAACTTTTTTAACATCTCCTTAATTTTCCCTTCCTCTTTACTGGAGATGATTATGATTATTTTTTCATGTGTATTATCTATTATAGTTGCCTTGGAAGACTGTTCGTCATTGCTGTCTGCACACTTCTTATTGGACTTTGCTCAGCCAGAGGTGTCAATTTTCTTACTGTTTCATCTCTGCCTTTTATCTGTCATCTCCACTATCCCTTTGGCGTCTCTGGTTATCTTGTGCTCTTTCCTTCATTCCTGCCATTTCTCAGTCACTCCATCGAGCCTTTATCTGCCACAAACATGGCAGGAAATCCTTATCCCATTACACAACCATTAACCCAACACGAGCGCAAATCCACCCTCCTGACACGCAAATACTGATATGTGGAGGACGCATAGGGAATAATACAAATATTATATCTCTTTAAGGGCAGTTTATTGATTCCATAACATAATCTTAAGAATACACAGCACTTGCATGAAACAGCCAAGAGATCAGACTGCACAAATGTGGATAATTGTAGAGACTTGAGCATTTGGGAACTGTTATTAACCCACTTGGGACTACGCTTGATCAACTCAGCTGAAGGTTTCATGCAAGTGAATTTGAGCTAAATGCAAAATGTTGCAGTTAAAGGACAGAATATGGAGTTTTCATCTTGAAGTTCCATATTACATGTTGATGAAACACTTTAAGTACACCCACAAGGCCCATCCATCTCTCTGGGACTCTCTACACTTGTTTCTTCTCATCAAAGAAGCTCCATCTTTTCCTTCCTCGCAGCCTCCCCCGGCATATCCCCTCATTTCTTGTGCCTTTCATCTACCTCTCTGCTTGTTTCCACTCTCCATCTTCACTGCATTGCAGATTTTCTTCCTGAGAAGAGCTGGTTATAGAAAACCGGATGCACAGCTGTGATGTGATGCTTGCCTTTAATCACAGATGCTTCATTTCTCCCAATTCTTAGTTAGATAAAGTGGGACACTGCTGTCACATGTCCCACCAGGGTCACCCACACGGCCATAAACATGAATCCACACACAAGCACACTCTCCAAGCATTATCATTTAAATTCCATTTATCACTATGTTGTCTGCGCCATACAACGAATATTGTTGCGCCGCTATATGAATCTCATAGCTTTGAAAATCCTTTACATCGGCTAGTTGTGAGAATATAAACTTGCAGTTCCATGCAAAACTCATGCTTCCATGTTATGGGGGTTGTATGACGAGGAGGTGGATGGGAGTTAGGACATTATTCCCTGGAGTCAAGTTCTCTCTTAGCAACCAGACAGCCATCAGATTCACAACACAATCACGTAACTGCAAAAGACAGAGCAACACTCCCACACAGGTCTGAGTCTCGGTAGTGACACACAAGTCCTGCACATGTGAACTGAGTGTCCTATTTTCAAATGTGACATTTAAAGCTTCACTGAAGGGAAAAACTTACGATTTATAAAACGCTACACGTAACAAAATAAAATAAATAAATAAAACATCATCAATTTGTGCCTGTAAGACTGCCAGCTGAGGCACAGCAATGTTTGTTGTGTCATTTTGGTCAGACAAATACCTGGTACGAACAGTTTTCCTGGTGGACCATCCTTCACAGCATCCTAGAGCGGAGCTGCCTGAGCTGGGGGAACAGGAGCGGGACTGGGATAAGATTCCCAGCCCTGCAGTGGTATTCCAACGGAGAAGAGAGGAGAGATCCCACTCAGCGTTTGATCCAAACTCAGAAAAATCTGTCACTACCACTGCTTGCCTCTCGTTGTCGGTCAGTTCAGTCTTCACCTTCTGCTTTTCTGTGTCTTTATGCTTGTTTTCTGCTCTGTCTGTTTGTTAACAGAAAAGGGCAGGGTCTGATCGCTGCTTCCCCAAAGCTGAAAGAGGGAGGGGAGTGAGAGACTGGAGGAGGGGTGTGAGAATAAGAGAGGGAGGGAAAGACGCTGTGAAAAGCAGAGTACACTCCCGCTCGCCTTTCTCTGTCTGCTTTGGACTGAAAAGGGGGAGGAGCTGTGGGGCTGAATGTATGCCCAGTGGGGAGAGGGGATTGTGGAAAAGGGATGAGGGAGGGTGCGGGTGGTGTGGGTCCGGGCCAGGATGTCATTCAGCTGTTTTATATAAAGTCATGCCAGACACGGAAAGCGGACAGGAGAGAAGGGCAGTGGGGAGACTTTCATACCTTAACCTTTATCTTAATCTCCATGTGTGTTGCACAAAGTGGCACTGAATAAAAGCTCAACCTGAAATGTGTTGCAATCAGAAAGTATGCAAAAGCTGAAAGTATCAAAAGCTGGCACTGAATGTTTGAACAGACACAAATCATTCACTTATTTAGTTATTTCCCCCCAAACATTCCTTATTTAAAGTGAAGCAGTGTGTCTCTCGCTTAATTTATGTGCACGTTTTTGTGACTTTTGCCTCACTGTGTGAAAGTATACATGTTCATCTTTAGCTTCCCTTCATTGTCTTTCTCTCCCTCGTTGTAAGATTATAATCCCACAGTGGCAGATGGCCGGTCTATAATCCACATGCAGGTCAACCTCCTCAGATAATCTGTTCCTTCTCTATCTTTCCCCCCGTTCCACTGGCATCTACCCATAACCTTTATATCTCCATCTATTTGTTTTTAATTCCAGTGAGATGGATGTGTCCTTCTCATTTTTTACTGTAACCCCACTCTTTTTTACTTTAAAATGACTGCACAAACACTCTTAAATAGTCATTTTAAGCTTTTAACTACACAAACCAGCATACTGCAGCTACAGAACTGTTTGGACTCTACAGTAAGTATCTGCTTTCTGCTTTTTATAAACATTCCCATCAGAGGAAGTGGAAAAACTTCCAACAGCGGTTTGGAGGATGTGAGATTCTGATGCCGTTGCAACATGCATCTGTTTCAAGTTTCATGTTTTTCTTTTGTGGCAAGGTAGCTAGCCACACACTAACCCTGTTATCTCATCCGTCCTCCAGGCCAAATCTCTCTATCTGATATTGATCTTTGTTGGGTGACGCTGCTTTTCCGATAAGACCACTCTTGGGTTTAATGACCTGGATGTGGATCGATGAGCTCCCTGCTCTGATCTCGCTGCTCAAGCCTGCGCATCATTGGCTCTGGGTTAGCTTTCTGCAGGGTGCCCAGCTGGGGAGGGCTGGAAGAGCGCCCATACTGTGACACTCACCAATGATATAATTATCTTTGTATGATAAACCCGTTTTTTTCTCATAGAATACCAAATGGGCCTCATAAAAGCACTTTTAAGCTTACAAGCATACATTAAACAAGCTCAAAGTGGCTAAATATGAAGAGGGTCAGGACATCCCAAATTATAGTGTATAGTACAACTTCCAGACGTGCATTAAAGCAAACAACTTTAAGCTGTTACACAATTCAAAAGAGTGGAAAAAAAGATATAGAAATGTGCAGCTGTAATGAAACCCAAACAGTTTTTGGTGTGCATTTGGGCATAAACCTATTTATTTGTGCTCTTAGGCTGGCAATTATAACAGTCTGTGTGAAGACTGGCTTGCTTTTTGGAGTCAGCTTTAAAGTACAATGTTCAGCACACAGATTCATTTTTCAGGCCTAGAATAGGTTGCAGCTTGATCAGAACTTTATAAAAACTGAACAGCTATTGTAGGTTTGCTTTGGTAGTTACTTTCTGCCCTGTAGCAATAAATAAATAAATATATAAAGAAATAAAAATAAAAATCAGTAAAGAAAATACAAATAAATTATATTTAAATTCTGAAGAATTGTTTTGAATGGATGGACAGATACATGGATGGATGGATGGATACATGGGTGGCTGGATGATGCTCCCACGACGCTTGTCAGAATTTGAACTTCTCTCTCACCGACTTTTGTATAACATATTCATTTTAAGTGAAACCATGAGTGCGAGCCTATGTTTAGGCTCCACAGGAAAAGAACATCAGCATGAAACAACTTCCCACAAGCAATGAGTCAATGACTTGATTCAGTCCAGTATGTGGAGCTTCAAGATGCTCTTGTGTTTTTCAATACAGATGTAGTCATTTCACTCTCTGTTGCACAAGTATATGCATCCAGACAACACTACAAAGCAGTGAAACAACTTTGATGCCCAACATCACGAGCCTAGCTTTGATAGAGGAATCCACAGCCACCCCCTTTCCCCTCCTCTGTCACCATGGCAGCAGTCTGTCTGAAGACACCCCCCACTGACCTTCACAGGGTTGTCAAGGTTACAATCTGAGTCACAGCACAGGTGGAGACGGAGAGAGCATCTCTTTATTCACACCAAGAAAAGAAAACAATATCAGACTCCATCCAGACTGCACACCGTGAAGACCCCCACTCTCAAATTACACACACAATTATATACACAGAGAGTAACAAGCACACAGAACAAACAAAGTTTCAAAAAGCTGTGATTATGTAAGTGACCTAAAACACCACAAAGAAACCCAGAACAAAAATTATTAACTTGAGTCGGGCAGACTGCAGTTTTGCCTCCCACTCACTGGCCACGTTATGAGATGCTAAAACTAACTCACTGGATCTCCACCAGCAGTGACTTTCTGCTAAAATACAATAGCTGCCTGCTGATTCTAATGTAAACTCTAACAGTCATATGTAATTTATGCCTGCACAGAGCAGAGGGAATTGCTGTTGTGTGTGCCACTTGCTGCGAGAGTATGTTGTGTACACTGAGGACTCTTCGCTCATTCTTCTTTTCCTCATCTCATTTTGCACATCAAAACAACACTTGTGTGGGGGATGTGTGTATTTAGCTTTGCGATGTGGGCATATCTGTACAGGAAAACAGCAGGAATGAATACTTCATCATAAGTAAATGATCACTGAGTGAATAATACTGCTGTTCATTCTTCTAGTGGGATACAGAGAGGACAGGAAGTGGTGCTGTAGGTGGGAAATAATGTCCCGTAACACTCTGCAGAGCTCATGGAAAATACATGAGTCTCAAGCACGCTGTGACACCTCCTCTCTTTCTCCGACAAACAGCTTGTCCTCTCTCTTTTTATCCTCTGTGCCATCTACCCCTCCTTCCTCTCTGTCTTTGGCCTTTCAGCGTAACTACATTTGATTTCTTTTGCCACTTTTCTCCATCTTCCCCCTCATTCCCCCTAGTGCTCCTTCTCTGCTACCCCCTCCCTCTGGCTCAGCGGGAAGAGAGGAGCACAGATGCTTTTAGCGAGCTGACATTTTGTGCCAGTGTAAAAACACTGCATAGCAAAGCAGGTTGGCTCAGTGTGAGGGCCAGATTCTGGCGGTAATGAGCTCACTCTGACAGGGAGGAACTGATGTGGAAGGCCAAGGAGTGCGTGTGTGTGCGTGTGTGTGTGGACGACCAGCCACTAGAGGTTGTTCTAATGAGGACTCTATGCCTACGGTTTGTGGTGGAAAGACAGGGCCTGCTGTGATCACTAGCCTGTATTAATATTTGCCTTGCATTTTTAAAGGCGCATCAGTGCATTAACATTCAAATACCAGCGAACTAAATGACTAACTGACCACCAGTTACACTTGTGCAATGATGAAGTCCATTATGAAACAGCAGTTGTGAGTCACAGAGAATAACAAGCAGCTGAGACAGAACTATGGCATGGTATGTCTCCTTGGCAGCAGATAGAAAGTGGCAAAAGCAAAAAAGATGGCTTGAAAACACAGAAAAGAACGGAAAAGATTTTCTAACCTCCCTCTCTTGGAGGTTCCAGCTTCTTTAAGGGTGTGTGCAAAATAGTGTAGAATAAATATGGGGAGGGGGGCAGACCAAACTGAACATTACTAACTAGTCCAGACTAGTTAGTAATGTTCAGTTTGGTCTTCTGGAGGCAGTTCTTCACTAAGAGCATATGTCACTATGATTTGGGTTGTTGTTGTGTTGGAGGACAATGTTTACCCGTGTTTCCCTGTGGAGATCTTTTCATCTCATCTGACCAAACTCTGGGGTCTTTAGACAGTTTGACTGCAACTTCTTTTATGATTGTAGTAAAATATTTTTCTGTAAGAACTACAGATGCCACAGCACCACAAGCAACTTTTAATACATTTATTAAATTAAATGAGCAACAGGAGACAAAATCAAGCACTAGTCATCTAAACATGCAACCAGCTGGTTTTCATGCAAGCTTCTGTTATAATTTACATGACAAACATCTGTTGTAGTTGCTGTCTTTGAAAGAAGTACCATAGGAAATATTTCCTGTTGTATATCCTTAACTGTCCAGTTAGTATACATTTACACAATGCTAGCACTTTGGAGGCAAAATTATCTTTAAAATAATCAATACTATATTTGGGAAAAGCTTTTTTTTTGTTTTTGTCTGAAAACAGCTGTTAATAATTAGCGATTTAGCTCGATTAATTCCTGATTGATGACTACCTCACTCTAGACCAGTGATGAACTTATTTACATTGTGGGCCACATACAGCTCACTTTGATTGCAATGTGGTGGCGACTAACCAACCGGACACAGTAGTGGTAGACAAGCAGAGGAAGACGGCCGTAGTGATAGATGTAGCGATACTGAATGACAGCAACATCAGGAAGAAGGAACATGAGAAGCTGAGGAAGGACCCAGGGCTCAGAGAAGAGCTCAAGAGGATATGGAGGGTGAAGGTAACGGTGGTCCCTGTGGTAATCAGAGCACTAGGTGCAGTGACCCTCAAGCTAGGCAATTGGCTCCAGCAGATCCCAGGAACAACATCGGAGATCTCTGTCCAGAAGAGTGCAGTCCTAGGAACAGCTAAGACACTGCACAGGACCCTCAAGCTCCCAGGCCTCTGGTGGAGGACCCGAGCTTGAAGGATAGACCACTTGCAGGGGCGAGAGAGGCCACATTGGTGTCGCATCTGATGCCTAGGGCCAATTTGTGTTCCCGGCCTTATGTTTGACACCCCTGCTCTAGATCTATTGTAGCCAGCTTTGTTATAGTCCAATTACAAAGTGAACATGCTCTTTGTGAATCTCTCCAGTCAGTCAGTCACTCTGGAGTTTGAATGAGTGAATATCCTAGCAGGATACACCCTGGATGACTCATCGGCCCATCACAGAAACACAAACAACCACACACTCTCATACTCACACCCACTGCCAGTTTAGAGTCTACCTGACGAGCATGTCCTTGAAAAACCATCCTGAAACCAAGAACGTCCTGGCTGTGATTTGACAGCTCTAACCACTGCACTGCTGTAATGTATACGGGGCACTGGAAAAGCATAAATATCCAAACCTTCCCCCATTTTTAGCTACTGATTTTCTACTTGCCTCTGTCTTGGCTGATGGTGTTTACTGTTGGTTGGAGCAAATAAAAGGCAAAAAAAAAAAAAAAACATTATAAAGAGGTCATCTTTTGTTTTAGGGACTCGACAGGCTCAAACTTTATTTTTGTTCTTTTCTTTAACTTCACAACCTTCACAATGAAGTGTTTCATTAGGAAATTATCAGCAGGTCAGTCATTAGCTGCAGCCCTCCCTTAATCTGATGAAATTGTTTTTTTTTTTGCTGTTGGTATGTGAAGGGATGAAAATGTTCTGTGCTCTCCAGCAACAGATGAAGATCTCAGCATGGCCTGGCACAATATCTCTTTCTCTGTCTCTCACATGAACAGACTAACAGCTTAGATAACACACAGTCATGGAGACAGAAAACCTCTTTTATAAGTCTGCCTCTTTCTGCAGACGTGAATAAACACGTTTCGTATTTTTAGACTTCGTTTACAGCCCACATCTCTACCTCTTACACATGCACACATACACCCAAGCACACGCTCTATAATTAGGAGCAGAGAAGACCAGTGTTTCATGTTTCAGCTCCACCCATGTAAATGCACAGAAACACAGGCTACTACGTATCTCTTTGTATATGTGCATCCATCTCTGACCAGAGATGGATAGGTGATGGATAGGAGTTTTAAATCCTTTACTGGGAGCAAAACACCCTCTTTTCTTAAAGCAAACCTTGTTTTTATTTCCGTCAGCCCTGTTTTTACTTATACAGCCAGCCTGTGTGTAGTATATGTGTGTACTCGGCTCAGCTCTGAAGTGGCTGTGTCGTATGCATTCTGACACAAAGCTATGACATTGGAGGCCATCTCCTCGCTGCTACATAAACCTCTATTTCCTCCACAGCACGCTCTGCCACTCACAGCCTGCGCCTCTCTTTGATAGTTTTCATATAGGGCGGAGAGGGGGAACCAAGCAAGGAGGGGGGAAATGGTCTCCTGCTGTAACTTTGGCTGTGTGAAAACATTAGGCTATAATGCCTCCTGACAGCTAGAGGAAGAAAACAATTAGCTTGGAATGGGAGTGGGAACAGTAGTGAAGGACAGGGGACGTCTTAAACGGCGAGGGAAAGGGGAGAAGGTGAAGATTTGCAGCAGTGTAGTAAAACGAGTCAGAGCCTAAGCTGACTTCCATGCCAGATAGGATATAACACATGCTGAAGAGAGGTTTTGACTTTGCATTTTATCCACCTTTCTCACACTGTGGTGAGTCACGAGTGAATAAATCAGTGGAAGGGTGTGCTCGCGTGAGCTTTTGTGAATTCATCAGTGTGAGACAGAAGAGGCAGAGGAATGTGTAGCTGTAGGCTGTGAATTTCCACCTAAAAGTGCCATTTATCTCCAGTCACAGCGGTGCCTCTGTCTAGTTCCTGCTTGCTCGCCTGGGTGACATCACTCTCTGGATCATCAACCAAACTGGTAGTGCTTCCTCTTTAAGTACCCAGATGGGATGCCCGTCTCTGTCAGTTTAGTCACATCTATACTATCATATTATTATTATAAATACACATAGGTGGTGTTTTTGTGTCTGCTTTCTGGTTCTGTGGAGATGTTATCAGGCAGCTCATTAAGCTGTACTTTGACACCAGACAAGAGCAGTTTAGGCACCACTCCCATGCACGCCGTCTAAGAAACTTGAACTTAATAACGTGTGGTTTAACTCCGATGTTTGTGTTGCCTTTGTGCGTAGACTTTGCAGGTAGATAAATCTAAGCAGCAAAACATCTGATTTTGGTATACCAGACTAACTAAACTGTCAAACTGACTTCACTTATTCACTGGTAGTTGGATGTTTGAGGGTGTGGGGTCAGTGTGGGCCTACTCAGTAGACAGTTGGCCAACAGGCACATTAGGATGAATGAACAAGCTGAATCACCATTAGTGTTAGAGTTAACTGACTGTTCTTGTGAATCACTGATTTTTACCCATTTAAGGTACTTTATTCTTGTGCTTTGCTTCTGTCAGCTTCCCTTCCTCTTTCACCAGGAAAAAATAGAAGAAAAAGAAACAGCCCACTGATAACACAGGTGAAATGCATTAACCGTCTGCACTTTAGCTCATTCTTTTATTCTGTGTTTACAGAGCAGACAGAAGACGTGGTTATCCAGAGGCAACATAAAGCTTTTGATTGCCTGGCTTTTTGTCGTGGCTAGTTCTTTTAGCAGGTCTTTGTGTCTCACAAAAACTTTCTCTGCCCCTTCATTCAAAACGGCTGTATGGTGCAAACATTTGCTTATTTAAAACAGAATTCAAACACACGTGTGCAGCATATTGTGTTTTGACCAAAAAAAAAGGGCAACAAAGAAGGCAGCATGAACCTGCTCTTTGTTAAAGGGTCACAACTTCATTCAAAGGAAAATGAGATCTATGGATGTGCATCTGGTTCTGTTCTGGTTCTATTCTCAAAATATTGAACTTTTTGAGTAACGCACAAAGTCAAAAAACAACATCTCCCAGCAGAACTATGTCGTGCACTCAGTTATAAATACACATAAAGCTGCTTTCCAAACAACTCATTCAACTTTGTGCATAAAGATTTGTTTCCACCTCACAATGTATAAACACGGAAAAGTCTGAGAAGCTGGAAACAGAGCACACTTTTACAAACTGATCACATTCTTCTTTACCTGAGTTAAATGCCCGACTTGCTGTGAGGAATCCAAGGTTAAGCTGAGATGAAAAATATTCCACGGGAAAAAAAAAGAAAAAAGGAAAAAAAAAAAAAGCATCTGCCAGCACTGGCAGACTTTCAGGATACTATGAGAATACAAATATATCCTTTGATATGATTTAGTGAGCTGAGTTTGTGCATGTGTGGACTGACAGGAGACAGAAGACTGCTTTACTTTAAAGCACAGACAGTGCAGTGAGTTGTATAATGAGTGAGTGTGTGTACGAGCTTTGGTGTGCGGAGGGTTGGGCATGTTTCAGCGGGTATCTGCACATGGACACACACTCAAACACAGTGCTGGAGCAGTGGTTAAGCCATGGAGGCTGAACCAGACACTAGTGCTCCACCACGAGTTCTCTACACCTGGTTAGAGCCCTGCCCCCAATCTCTAAAGTTTCCTCCTACTCATTTACATATTAACCATTTTTATCCTTTCCTATTTGGCTCGCCTCCATTTTTATTCAAACCACAATTCTGGACTTATGCACGTCCTCTGAGCTCATGTTCACTTTGACAGGTTCTTGCTTATTACAGCTATTGCTCATTTCAGGCCTCACCGATTTGTTTCCCCCATTCAAGATGTAACTCTAGTGCAACCTCTTTATACAGATTGTTTGTACCTATTTATAGCCTTTATAAATGTGCTCGTGACTTCCCGAACCCTGTAATTTCTTTCTTCTTTTACCCGCCGCCTCTCTCCCTCTATACGTGGCACAGTCTGAGTTGTGGGTGAAGGTAGTCGTTAAGTTGTTAGTGGAGGCTGGCGAATGGTTCAACTGCTGAACTTGTACATAAACACAGAGTGCAAAAAGAGAAAAAGAGAAAGCGATCTCTTCCTTTGCTCTTTTCTCTAACCTCTCTCTGATTCCTCCACATTCTTTTATTTTCCACAGCCCTTGAGTGCTTTTCTGGGGCAAAGCACTCCACAGTTGTACAGTTTCATCTGGCTTGTGGCCTTTTTACTCTTTATATGGTGTGCCTAAGCGACACTTGCGATACAAGGTTCTGTTCATCAACCTATTACTTCTTCCGACAGCTGGGGAGGAGCAAAGGTGAATCATCACATCTGTCCTAAGATAACTGTTGGCAATATGTAATCTCACACATACTGATAGTTATGCAGTAATAAGCCATTTATGATTACATTATCAATGATTTAGAAGCGAACTGTAGCAATTTTGTTGAGAATTTACATAAGGATGGAGCACATTCACGGGACATATTATTAAGTTCAATTCAATTTTAATTATATAGTGCAACATCACAACAGCAGTTACCTCAAAGTGCTTTATTTTGTAAGGTAAAGGAAGAAACTTCCAGCAGAAGTAGGCTGGGGGGGGGGGCATCTGCCACGGCAGGCTGAGGGTTAGGGGAGAGAGATTCCAAAAACATGGCAACTATGCTTCCTATAATGCAACTTCATAATTCATTTTTCCGTTACACCTTTCCAAACTCAGTGTCAAGTATTCAAATCAGGATGTTGCTAAAGTAAAACATAGACTGGTTTTCCTTGAGTTGAGAAAATGCTGTGAAACTGCACTAACATATGAAGTAAATGCCTCAGCCTTATCATGACCGTGTGTGTGTGTGTGTGTGTGTGTGTGAGAGAGAGAGAGAGAGAGAGAGCATGCCCGCACTTTTAAGCTTGTGCAGGTCTCAGCACAGGCCCTATCTTTTTTTCTTTTTTTTTGCCAGTTTGCCCGTGGGGTGTTTTCAAATTGTGTGAGTAAGTCTGGGTGTGTGCACTCTGAGATTGAAAAAGAACTAGCCTGTAGACACAGATTTAATACTTCTCCAGCACGTACCTCAGAAAACACACAGGCAAATTTCTGCATGCAGATAACCATACATGTAGCCCGAGCCCATTTCTGCTTTTTTAACCTCAAGTCCGGATAGGAAGACTAATATTATCATTCACCTTTCAGGAGTGCAGAGCTAAATGCGGGGTTAGAGGTAATTTACCCCCAGTGTACTTGAGGTCCCTGTGGAGCCGTCTTTGCCACGTGCCTCCAGATTTAATTAGAAACAACTTTTGAAAAATCCACCGGGCCCCTCATCAACATGAATCCTCCGGACGCCACACCTGTAGCCCAAAGGCAGACGCTGAGATTACAGGAGCCAAAAGCCACACCCTAAGTAAACACACCTGCAACAACAAGACTTAATACAAAATAAAGTGGAAATAAAACAACGTGCTCAATAACTGTAGCTTTTCATGGCATAGAATACAGTGCAGCCATCACATTTTCCATAAATCTACAGCTTAATAGTAGCTAATACAACTATTCAGCTGTAATTTTCTACCAGAAAAGCAAAGACACTGAGAACTGAGCAGGATAAATTTGCAGAAAAGCCTTCTATGTGTCCAGTCTGGTGCACTCAGTGCACCATTGATTTTACTGACACTTGAATGTTTTCCATATTTTTTATATATATAGAAGCAAAAGTCAGTTCTGTTACTACAGCACATTAACTAACCCAGTCTTCAGGCACAAAGTGACCGCTACAGATTATTAGCTCTGGACTTTACTGCGTCCCAGTCTTTTTCTGAAGGCTTAGATGCTTTTGAAGCTCAAGTGAAGCATGAATATCTCCGTCCCACTGGACCTCCAGCGACATACCAGACAGACCCACCCCTGTGTGCACCAGCAGATGCACTGGTTCACTGGTGGGTTCTGCTTGACAGGACGACTAAATATTTAACAACATTTTAAAAGCACCAGTCTCTCTGTTCTCCTGAGTGTTGGCCAAGACCAGCAGGTTTCAGAATTAAGAGATCTGAACAACCCCAGACACAGAAATAAACCGAAGATATCTCTTGGGAGTGTCAAATTTGCACTTGACTCCTTTTTTTTGCTTGCTAACAGAGTCTGGCCTTTACTGTATGTGGAAGCTTGGAGATACAATGAAAGATTAAAGGAACCAAACCATCAAATTATTATTAGTTTTTAATTAATGTGGTCAAATCTGATGGGCATAGTTCTGCAGAAATAGCAAAGGCAGAGTGGGATATATTATTTTATATCTCCTGCCTTTTCCAGTGTTTCACTTCTGCTCCCTGCTCTGGTGGGATTACAACACTAATTCCAATTTCTTATCTAGAGCACTGAAATCTGAGGCCCGGTTTTTCTCAGGCTTTTCCTGGAGAGATAGTTGGATGTTGTGTCACTATCATCATCAAGACCACTTGATCTCTTATCTACTACTCTGAGCCTTGATGTACTCATATCTAAGGCACAAGCAAAGATCAAAATGTCTGAGGAGCATATGCATGATTTCATGTGCTTGTGCAGCTGCATGGAGAAAGTAGTAGCTACACGTGGACACAGAGGCCCTCTTTTGAGAGATTTTCCTCCACCCGGGTCAATTATATCACAGCCCACTGCCTGAGGGGATCGAGAGACAGGGAGAGAGAGGGAGCAGATTTTTCCCATTCTAAGGAGGTGATCTTCCACTTTAAGCTGGACAGCAGGTAATGAACATTGACACAAATGTGGCCCTGAACTGCCCGGTCCTCCTCCTGTCCTTTTACTCCCTCTTTCCTTCCGCTCATCCCCCACTTCTCCCGCTGCATTCCTGACATGCCTCAGGGAGACAGAGAGGGCCTCCAGGAGAGACAAACAAAGACGCACAACACACACGACACACTCACAATAGCACTAGGTTGCAGCCATTATGTGTGCGCATCAGGGGAAAAGGCCTTGGTGCTTGCACATCAATAGAGAACACCAATCCAGCCTTTTCATTTGCCCTCACTTAGTTTTAGTCTGTGACAACTGGCGATGGAGCTCTAGCAGCTCTAAACAATTTTCTCCCACTCCCACCCTAAATATTTTAAAGTTACACCCTTTTGGACCCATAAACTGACAACAAACCATGAAGCTCTGGCTGAGACTGTGATTTAAACTGAGTAATGCAATAAATTAGCAAGTGAATCATGACAGCTTCTCCTGCTGGTGCTGCTGGTGAGGCATGAAAGGCCTACGGCACCTCTCTGCTTAATGTCAATGCAACACTGACCTCTTCTGGTAGAAACACTACATGGCCACAACTGTTTTTTTTTTTTTAGAACTTGTAGAAATTAGGCTAGACAGACGTAACTCTCTAAGGTCAGCAACAAATCGTTGTTACAATGCTGTCAGGACTCATCAGTATGAACTCTTAGTCGTAGATCTATAGTTTTAAAGTTGTCTCAGCTAAATCTGTGCACTTCCTGGACATCCAGTTGAATCTGAAGTAAGATGAACTGAAACCCTGTTGCTTTGCTGCCCCACTTCATTTCCTTCCAGCTGTACAGACTTCCATAATGGATAGGAGCTGGGCCACATAGCTTAGCGCTACATTAGCTGACTAATCTCTCGACCTTCCTCCACCTAACCTGACCTCATGTTTCCTGGGTCCGTCTGACACAGATAACTGCTGGATTACAGCTGCCCATCGGTGCACTATGTTTGATGACCTCTGACACACATAGATAAAAGCGGACAAAATCTTAACTCCCAAAAATAACATACAAAAAAAAAAAAAATCCTTGCACACTCACTGAGGTGTAGTTGGTCTTGCCCATGTTGTGGTTCTGGTTTTGGTTGAGGTTATGGTTCTCCTGCTCTCTGCACTGCAGCCCAGCCAGGTGTCTCTCCAGGGCTGCCCAGTCCATGGTGGGCAGAGGCTCTTCTTCTACCCCTTCCTCTTCTCTGTATCCTCGCATTATCCCCACAGTCCCCACACTTCCTCCTCCTCCACCACCTCCACCACTGCCTCCGCCACTGCTGCGACTCCCCCTGCCTTGACTGGTGCTCCGGTGGCTGGACTTAGGAGTCCCCGTGCCTCCCTGTGGTGTGCCAGGAGATTGGGGCTGGTTGTTCCTAGGCAAAATCAGATTGCCATTTTGCTTCAGTTCATCGGGGACGGCTGCGGCTGACGTGGCAGTGCGTCCGCTGGGGGCCGGTAAGGGCGGGATGGTCTTGACATCCTGGAATTCTTCAGCAAGGCTGCGGCTGTTCACTGTCTTCCTGTAGCCTTCACCAGCACTGTCAGCGCTCACAATGCCTTCTCTGCCGTCCCCCTCACCAGAGGGCTGTGGAGAGGTATAGTCCTCTCCATACTCACTCTCCCACTCTTCTATCACCTTCTTCTTATACTCTTGGTAGTCCTCATCTTCCTCATAGTCCTCTAAGGTAACCAGGTCCAGAGAGGGGGAGGATTTGTAGTCCTCTAAAGTAGCCAGGTCAAGAGAAGGGGAGCAAGGTGTGACCTTGTTGGAGTTGGACTCTGAGCTGGAGCGACTGGATGCGTCACTCCCCAGGTCCATGCCATCCTCCCTATAATCCTGTAATGAAAAAAGAAGAGACAAAGAAAGAGATTTAGGACTGGGGAGACAGTACCCTAAAGAAAAATGTGGTACAGGGAACATGGGCCATATTGTTGGTCTGACAGAATCAGCGAAATGACATAAAAAAAGGAGGCGGCAAAAAGAATTTAGGGAAGTGTGTAGACTTAGATTAGTCACACCGGTATTGTGGTTTGAGTCGGGCAACCACAAAAACTTCCTGTCCTGCAGGGAACTTCCTTTCTGCACAACATTTTGCAGTCACTGTCTCTTTTGTACTTGTTTTCCTCTCGCCTTTAATTCGCAGTGCTCTGGACTCTCCTACTCTTGCTTGTTTGCCTAACAGATAATCCCATTCCTTTTACATTCCTGTACATTGTTAAATGTGTATGCGTTCAATGGCTTGACACACATAGACACAGCGAAGGCAGAGTCTGTGCGGCCAGAGATGTCAGAATAATAAATGCTGCCATTCCCTCCTACGTCTGCCAAGCTCCACAGGGACAAAACAGTGAGGAGCTGAGAGTGAGTGACAACGACATGTCAGTACACAACACACCAAACTGTGACACGAACAGATGAGTCTGGAGCGGATCTCTAACCTTGACTGCGATGCTCCCGCAGCGCCCCAATCTCCACCTGACTGATTAGTTCCCAGCTAATGAAAACGTCGACGGTGTTTACAGCCGTCCACAAATATCAACTTGATCTGAGCCTTCTCTCACAGAGTTAGTCTTGTCTCTAAAGGAGCACATTATCATGGAGCCTCAACACTTTTAAAGCATAATGAAAAGCAAAGCGCACCAAAATCTCTCCCAGGGCAAAGAGAAATTAACGACACATTCCTACGCGACCGCATTATGAGCTGAAATTAATTATGAAGATTGCTGATTACTGGTTTAGACCACAAGGACTTGCAGTAGTTTTGCCTCTTGCAGAAGACTAATGAGAGAGAAATGTTAACACAGTATTATCTTAATGACAAAAAGCTTTCTAGAGACATGGCCACTGGATCACACCTGTGCAGACACCAGGCATCACAACACGATGCAGAAAATATCTACACTGGGGGTGGGGTGGGGGGCAATGTGACTCAGCATCTTAGAGACTAGATATAAAAAGTGCTGATGTGGTGTAGAAAAATAAAGCCTCCCTCCGCTGAGGACGTTGCATTTCTGTGTGAAATACTAACAGGTCAAAGAGAATAGGAGAGGAGCTGCAGGGATGCTGTCTGCACCAGATACACGAGCGGGGACACAAAAGAAAAGATTTTTGTCATGAAGCACAGCAGGTGGTTCTTACCTATTTAGAGCAATGTTATGAAAGAAAACTTTGGTTGTGTAGTGCATAGCCACTGAGGTGTTGAGACCTTCAGTTTGACTGGAAGGAGAGCAAATTTAGTATTAATTCCCTGCCTGATGAACAAGTTCAGCACAAGAACGTCTCATTAGTTTAATTTCCCAGACAGTAACAACATGTAACATCCCATAATCAGTTTCCTGGCATGAAAAGCTCCAGGAGCTTCTTTGTGTTTACAAATGAAGGGGGAGGACTTAAGGGCGCACGACACTATACCTGCGCACTTGTGGGCTAATGCTATAGTAATTGATTAGAGCCGTTTTTAGCAGCCCAATGCGCCATCCGTCACTGTTATGAGATTGTAAAACACAGTGTAACATTTAGGCTTGGAAATGTAGCAAGGCTATTGGTATTTTCGGATTCGTGATCAGTTTATCAGGAGCTTACAGAAGACAACAACCTTACCGGCTTGCTCATGAAAAGCCTCACCAGGCTTTCATTTTGGTTTTGCCACCCTTTATAAGTAAAGAAATAGATTCAGGAACTGGGTGGGCTTTCCTCTCCAGCGTGGAAAGACCGCTAAGCAGAAGCAGAGTAGCCTATATCCAAGCTACGATCGCGTTTCAAAATCCCGGTCACCAATCCTTCTCTTCAAGTGTTAATTCTCATTTCCTGCAGCCTCCAAACACCGCCGGGTGTCTGCGCGTTAACGCGTCGATACACGACGGTCAGGAGAGCCCGATTAAAAATAATTTAATCATTTAAAGTGTTTAGAGAAAATATAATCGAGAAAGAGGGAGAAGGCGCTGTATGAGGGCAGACTGGGGCTGCTAAAGCTGATCCGCCGTGGGATTAAGCGAGCGCAGGCAGACTATAGGCTGGATTCGGCCAACAAAATACGGGAATGCATGCAAATTGACAGCTGCACCGATTCCCTTCCATCCCGCAGCAGCCGGGCGGGTGTTTGGGTGTTCGGGGTGGGTGTGGGGGCTGGCCTTTTAATTTATGCCAAAGACTACTCTCACAACTCTGTCGGTCGTCCCCTAGGTTTCCAAAGGGGCATCATCGCATACGCCCAGTCTTTTGCGTGCGTCGAGCTCAGTCCAAGTGACATTTCTCCACGCGTGGCAGCCGCACGATTACATCTGGCAACATATAGTTTATTGAAACAGAAACACCGACTGGAACAAGACAGCACTCACGTCATAAGAAATAAATAAATAAAGGCAACCCGCATGTGTTTCTTCAATTTGCACAGTCATTCATAGGCTACTCAAATGATGTAATGTTCCCAAAAAAAGTCCCAGGAGGAACCCGATGCCCCCGGCAACAGCGGTGACAGAAACGCCCAGATATCACACAATCACACCGCGGATGTCATCCGCTACTGTGACCAAGCTGACCCCTACTCAGTACCACCATTATCGGTCAAAATTAAAGCCGAAGCCGGGAGATGAGCTAAAAGTAGCCTCGATGCAACATCACTGCCATTTAAACGAATCCATACTCACTGTCATCATCTTTGCAGCTTCCCTTCCACGTCTCAAGACATGGTAAAGTGTAAAATCCCAGCTGTTAGACAACGGCGACGGTGCTGACTCGCTTTACAGCAGCTTTATTCTAAGGGCGGGTGGCGGTGGGGCTGGTTTCGCTGGAGAAATTACAGACAGCCGGCGGATAATTCAGTACAGTCATCGCAACTCAGTGTGTAGTCTACCCACAGAGGAGAGAGCCGGAGTCTGAGACCTCACAGAAAATACAAACAATAACGCGGATTTCTTTAAATCCCAGCAGGTCAACGCTGCTTTCTGTCCTCTTCTTCCCGGCGCGCAGAGATGCCCAGCCGACAGTTTAGCCAGCGCTCTCTCGCTCCCACGTCAGCCGGGAAATAAATAGCCTCTGAGTAAAAGTGCGTCCTCTTACACTGTGGGTTTGCTCACGTTATAGAAATTCCACACAACCGGGCGGCGTTTATTGCCCAGTTATTACTCAGAAACAAGACTTAAAAACTAAGCGCACTACAAGCATGCCGCTGCTCCCCGACAGGCACAGATCTTATATTTGTGGAGACTCTCTCTCTCACTCCCTCCCTATTTAAGTCTGTCGCAGCCTGCCACTCTGAGGAGTGACGACGGAAAAACACAACTAAAGCCCAACCTTCTGCACCCACTGACCTTGCAAATGGTCGAAAGAAAGAGAGTGAGCGAGATGGAGAGATATAAAAAAGAGAGGAAACTATCTAGGTGAATTATTAAACATACTTCTGGTGTTGTGAATATAGAATAGTTTCAGACTTGTTTTAGAGCCCTTATAAAACTCAAGGATATCAAGAACACCCCCCACACCCTGTTGTTACATCTTCTATTTGGCTTCAAACATTTACAGCGAAGACTGTCATTTTCATCTTACACTGAATTACCATTTTATTGGTACACCTAGTGCAATCCAATGCAACAGCCCGGCAATAAATCCAGCCTCGTGAAGGTTATAACATTCAGTTTGTGTTGAGATCATGCCACACAGGGGAGTATTCAGGTGATTTACACTAAAGTCTGCATAGCCCCACAGCCAGAGAGCCACGCAAAACGTGTTTAAAAGGCCATTAAAGGTATAAGCAAAATCAAAACACACTGTAATAACAGCACTTTTACTGTAAAAATAAATACTTATTCAGCTACAGCACAAAAGGGCAAGTTGACTACCAAACACTTGATTGCATATGGCTATGCTGCACTACTGGAATCCTCAGGTATGCTCACATCTATACAGCTTTTCCAAACAAGAGAAAATATTCAGTGAATGGCAGTTCTTTTGTTGGGGTCAGAGGTCAGAGAAGATGTGATAGGAAGGCAACAGTAACTCAACCATTCATTACAAGCAAGGTATGCAGGAGAGCATCCCCGAACACACATGTGCAACTTTGAAGCAGATGGGCAGCAGAAGACCACACCGAGTCCAACTCCTCTCAGTTAAGAACAGGAAACTGAGGCTTTGATTCATATCGGCTCAACAAAATTGGACAGTAGAAGATTGGAAAAATGTTGCCTGGTCTGATGAGACTCTGCACTGCAGCATGTAGATGGTTAGGTCAGAATTTGGCTTAAACAACATGGAAGCATTGATCCATCCCGCTTTGTATCAACGGTTCGGGCTGCTAATGGTGATGAAATGGTGCGGGGAATGTTTCCTTGGCACATCTTGGGCTCCTAAGTACCAGCAGGATAACGTGCCATCTTAAACTGGTTTCTTGGACATGAAATTAAGTCACCGGTCACAGTCCAGTAGAGCACCTTTAGGATGTGGTGGAATGGGAGAGTCACGTCATGGATGTAGAGCCAATAAATTTGCAGCAACTGTGTGAAGTTGTCATGTCAATATGGACCAAAATCTCAGAAGAATGTTTCCAGCACCTTGTTGAATATATGCCATGAAGAATTAAGGCATTGAATGTGTTTTGGGCTGTTGGATAGACAAAGAAACACATCAGTGACAGCTCTATTTTCATGGGCAATCACATTTTCAAGAAAAAAAATCATCAGTAATGAAAATAATTGTTACTTGCAACTCTAAATTGCACTAAATCATATAATTAACGACATCAGTCAGATGGATGTAAGACAACTTTCCACTGTGATTGCAGCAGATGCTCACTTCTTTTTCGGCATGTATTAATCTGTATTAATGTTTATTTTATTTTAATTGATTTATTTTTTTCCTTTCACACACACACACACACACACACACACACACACACACACACACACACACACACACACACACACACACACACACACACACACACACACACACACACAGATGTCAGCTGCAGTGTCAGAGCTGAAGAGGGGTTAACACCAACTTGGCATGATATCTCCATGTTGCATTCTGTTTCTTCTTGCAGCAGCTGGTAATTTACATAGCATGAAATCGAGATCAAGCTAAATGTCAATGATAACCCAATCTCATCCACCGCAGGAGTAAAATGCAGTCCAAAGCTTTTTTATAATGAGTGTTTTGATTAGAGGCCGGTTCTGTGTCTCTCGAGTGGTAAGCCAAACATTTGAAAATATAAAAGCACTACAGCGATGATGTCGAGAATCTCTCAGTCCCTCACAGCTTTACCCTTTCTGCACGGCCGGCTGGGCTCTGCAGAGATTTGTAGTTTTTTTTTGAAGGATGGGAGCTGTCTTCCGATATGGTGCGTTGCATATATAATAGTAGCACAAAGGAGTTCATCCATATAATAAGAGAGCAGTACTTCAAAGACCCCTGGCTGAGCCTGTCCTTACACTGCAGTAGGGACAGCACTAGTAGGGATCTCCCTAAAGAGGAGACAGCAGGAGTCCTGCCTATTGGTACCACTCCATTCCCCACTGCTGCTTTCAACTCTCTTATCAGCCCTTCCACTCCACCCCTCTGCATTTCCTCCCTAATTCCCCAAACATTAATCGGTCATAGTCAAGTAAAATGAAGAGTTGTAGAGTTAACTCAGAGCCTGTAAGGCGGATAAACTGCTTTGGGGGGTTGGGGTTATCCTGTAGAGAATTTGAAGACTGTAAGTTCACATGCTCACCAGGCAATTAATTTATCATTAATTTGTCAACAGGAGGGCAGCATTGTTTAGGTCACTCTTGCACTCACGCAGGCACACACAGTTTGCTGTCTTTGAAGTTTCCATTCCTCTTTAGCGTCAAAGACTCTAAAAACAGTTTTGACATGGCATCCTACCCTTCAGTGGGTTGTTCCACAAAACAATAAAAGCAGCAACAAGCTCAGAGCCAGGAGGGCCAGATGAAGATGTCCATGATCTGTCACATCAAAGCTCTGTGATGCATGTCCTCATCACACCTGGCAAAAAAAGATGCCTTTTTTCTGTACTTTTGATTGAGGAGGTGGTCAAAGATAGTTCACCATGCAACACTTCCATCGCCTCAGATCATTCATTCCTCCCGCTCTTGTTTTTTCCTCCTCTACTTTACTAAGAAGCAGAGGTGCGGTGCCTGTCAAACTGCCGGTCACCCGGCTTTACCAATCACCGAGGGGCAGGAACACGTGGAAAAACAGCCCCTTCTAGATCTACAGTATCTGGGAAAGCTTTGCTCTATCTGCCAGCATACCAGTCCATCCGTAGCAGATATCTGGCAGGAATCACTGAAGGCCCATTACTGACAGAGAGATAAGGCTGGAGAAAAGAATGCCCCTCAGATAATACTGAAAAGTCAGGCAACATCTTCCTCTGCTTATATCTGTCTCACAGGCATTTAAAAAACAGGGAGCTCCTGACAGTCAGCGAGAAATTGAACCTGTCTCTGGCTTGTCAGGAACTCACTGACTCCAATGGAGAGACACCAAAAGTGACCTTGGAGGATTCTCTCTTCTCCCTCTCACTTCCTTCTTTTCGGGGACTGAGAAAGGGAGTTCACCCTGAAATAAAACTCTGACTGAGCCAGCTGACAGAAAATGAAGCATCAGAAACATGACTGTGGTACAACCTGCAGATGGGAAATGTCCTGCCTGGTTATGAGTAACACGGGGCAAAAAGAGGCCAGACACTCAACACACAGTTCTTTCACAGTGTCATGTCTTTTTTAGGTGAAGAAGACACAATCCTGGCTGTCATGAAATCTTTATACTTCACTGCATACCCTGTCCACACTTCTACTACCCACTTAAAGCTTGTGTGTCAAGAAGTTGTGTTCTTTACTACGGTGAGTACATATACAGATTTCTACTGATACTTCGGGCTATGTTGTTACCTCCTCCTCAAATCTGTAACTATATAAAAACATTAGCAGCTCAGCTTAGGTTGCTAGTGGAAACTGTTGAAAACAAAGACAACTTGAAGTAAGTAAGTGGTAAGCAGTCTTCAGTAAAACACATCTAGCAAGGCCATTATCATTGCACAGCCTCTCTTCAAAACACACTGCTCTCTGTCACGGTGAATAAGTTGTGACATTTACACAGAAACTGCGTAGCAGTATAAAATGATAACAATGAAAAAACAGGAAATGTTATAAATAACTATAGCTGTATGAATAGTGACTCTGCATCACAAATAAATGAACAAATATGAGCAAAGTCACATCGGAGAATATAATCAAACATGCAAGAACACAGCAAAAATTGTAAATGTTTAAGACTTCAATATTTCCAAATTGCTGCAGCTTCCTAAGAGTGTCTATTAACACATCCAAAGTAAAATGTTCTTCAGTGTTGGCGTCATTTGAGTGAGTTTATAAAATCAGCTCAACTTGTTAGAGATCTCATTACACTCAAATTCAATTTTTTGGTCACACCAGCAGTGATGAGTCTGTTTGTGAACTGCAGGAGGAAGGAAACAATGTGCAACACTCGTATGTAGTTGGGTGGATTCGTGGAAGCTGCCACTAACCCAACATCATAACAGCTGGACAATGCCGCACTATTTTCGAGACACTAAATTATAGGTTATCACTTAACAAGGCACGGGCAGACATATAATGACATACATTGCAAGCCTAACTCAAACCTTAACCAGCAGGTGAGCAGACCTTTGGTGGGCACACCCGCCAGAAGTCTACTGGGCACTGCCCACATTGTTTTTAAAATGGTTTTGAAGTTAAAGAAGGAACCCTTGCAAAGCCTGAAATATTTTATTATTAAATTTGAACATGTTTGAAAAAGTGTTGAAATAACTCCACGAGCAGGTGCTGTAATACGATGACTGGGCAGCCCTTAAGCTTAAAGGAGCTTGGGTTTGAAACCATCCCAGACCAGTTCCTGTATGTCATCCCTGTCTCTCTACTTTCCTGTCTCCTTTCGTCCATCTTATCCCCAAAAAATGAACTTTAATTCAACACTGGACACAAATTTCAATATAAACCTAAATATTGTTTCAAATGTAATAAAAAAATACATATTAAATTACAAAACACTGATGTGAGTTATGTTACTTTTCAGGCATACTCCTATTCAAATTACACTTCCATTCTGCAATTTAAATAAAAATGGTGACAGACTAAATTGTCTGGAAAATCAGTTAAAAACCTATTAACGAAAGTAAACAACAAGACAAGAATATCTCCAGTAAACGCTAAATCTGATCATTCAAAATATAAGCATCATATTATTGTAAAAGTTATATAATAATATTATTTTTCCTTTACAGAACCTAAATTACAAAATGTATTAGGCAAGCAACAAAAGGAGCAGATAATAAAATAGCATGTATTCCATACATCCTACATTACAATGAAGCGTTAAACTCTCCTGTGCAGTTCTAGTCAGTTCAAGTCATTAAAGGGCGAGTTATTTACATTTTAATACATCAAAAGCCTCTGAGTACATACATCTTTTTGCCACATTTCCTGCAACATGCACACAAAGTGCCACACAAAGCAGTTTGTGCCTTGAGACAGCAGCGGCAGGATGCAGTCTGTGTGATGATGAATAGAGATGTCAGGTGGCAACAATAGAGGTCGGATCCGTAACTGGCCGACTGACCCGCTGTTCTAAATAGAATGGGTGGCCAAACCATTGAGCCTGGCCATCAATCTCCTTCCCAAACACAATGATGATTTACTCCATTCAAATTACTGGGGGACTGAAAGAAAAAAGTCTGTGTGTGTGGTGTGTGTGTGTGTGTCTGTGAATTTCTGGGTGTTCTTTATTTCCCAGGAAACTATATGTAAGTGGGTGTATGTGTGCTGTGAGGCATAGCACTGCACTTCGTATCGTGTTTCTGAAATGGTGTTTACACAATCTGTCGAACCCCGATGCCCGTGTCTGACTGCAGCGCTAATACCTGACTGTAATATATTGATCTTCCCTCCTATACTGTATATCCAACCAACAATTTCACTTGCTAACGAAGTGTGAAATGAATTGTGAGAGCAACATCTTGTCCAACGTATATACAAGCACTCACAGCTATTAGATTCATTTAAATGGGAAGCACGTCAGGTTCCAGTCTGCAGTGTAGCATGTGCAGTGCGGACAAACTGAGACCAAATTTGTTTAATCTAGCTTGGTTTATAGGATAAATGGCTCGCTCACAGTGGTAGGCAGTGTTTTGCACAGCTTAGCATTCATAAAGAAGCTTTAAATCCAAACTAGCAATTACAGAAAAGACCAGAATATGTGCATATGGCCATAACCATAAAGAGAGATTGGGTGGGAACTCAGACAGTGATAAATGTGAGGAAGGAAGAGTATATAGTGTTACCGAGGGGGAGGAGGAAGACAATTACAGAGATGTAGATGTTGAGGAAGATGAGAATGTCTCTAATGATAATCACTGGAGAAATCAGAATGATTACAACCATGCTTGTGCTGATGAAAATGATAGTTTCTAACACCATAGTTATCAGTGAGAGGATGATCATGATAACAAACATGATTAATCAAAACCAATACGGTTGGCATACATCTAAACAGCTACAAAGTAAAACTAGAAGCCTGCTAAATCTAGTCAAAGATCGTTATGCTGCAGGGAAGCAAATTTCAGACGTAACCTCCCCAGGGGGACTGCGACCAGCAGAGTTGGAAAAAGTCATCCAAGTCATTAATGAAGTTATGACCATAGTCACCGCTGTGGCAAAAGATCTTAATCGCTTGCAAGAGTCGAGGACCGAGACCTGCTCCCGACCTATTTAGTTGACGGCGCACTAATGCTAATTAGAGTGAAAGAAGGAAAGGTCTGTAATCTGATCAATTAGCTCAGCCTGGGGAGGCGTCCTGTGGGGCCGTGGAAAGAATCAGGCTCAGGACTGTGGAGAACATTTTCCTGAATGCCACAGAAGACACTTGAAGGTTTGCATGATGGTCCTAATGCTCTCACTCCTCTTTACTTTTCCCTAAAACACATTCAGCTCTCTTCTTCTCTTTCTGCAACATGGCAGAAAACATCCACGACAATTTAAGAGTCAGATTATAGAGACAGAGACTCTGAAACTATGTCAGGTCCCAATCCTCAGTCTCTTTCTCTCACTCGCTCTCTGATGCCGCCTGGCACCCCTACTCTGTGGTTTCTGTGCCCTGTCAGCAATACAGCCAGACAGAGATATGCATCCACACTGCCCTGTGCCCATCTCCACGCTGTGCACTGTGCATATGTCCACACAATTTACTGCCCACACCAAATTCAATCACTTCTCTGGTGTTTTGTGCAGGCCTCGCACCTGCTGTTCCCAACCTCCTCTCATAAACGAATAAACATCCAGAGATTGGAGAGGAAGAGAGAGGAGAGGCAGCGGGAGGTGATTTAAGGAGCAAATTAAACTAGGAAGGACTGAACGAGCTGGAAAAAAGAAAGGAAATAGGTTGATGGGTGATATGACAAAAGGAGGCTATTCTATTCTTTGCAGTGAATCTTTTTCACCCAGTCGAAAACAGGCCATGTATTTCACACTAGTCTGCAGGTTTTAGAACCAGTCTGGCACTAAAATGAGCACTGATGATCTTCAGCTTATACACTTTGAATGCATACGTATATAGCCAGCCAAAGTACTCTTAAGGTCAGCTATACTTAATTAGAAAGTTGCAGTAATACACGAATGGTACACTGTCTAAATTAGTTATTGATGTCTCCCAGACTCATTCGTAATAAGAAAAATAAGAAAAATAAGAAAAATACCACAACTATTAGTAAAAGTATATATCACTGTTATAAGATATATAAGAACCAAAGGGAGGCAGAATTGGGGATCCAATGACACAGGCTCTAACCTAAGTACCCGCTATAAAAGCAGTATTTCTGAAATGTTTTTCAACAACAAAAATAAGAAAAAAGATTCATTTTAAAATTTTAGACAAAATAAAAGTTGACTCAAAAGGTGTGTTTTCTGCATAAATCATATTAGTTTAACTTAGTTCTGCTTCATATATCTAAAATGTATACCAGAGTCCATCCACACACAAATTCCAAGAATCCTTGTGGTGATTAAAGCAGGTAATTAATTACTTTGTCTAAACCCCAAAGTTCACAAATTAATGACACACTGAATGACTCTAAAATTTTATCAAAGGATTTATTTCAGCATCTTAAGACAAAAATCTGTGCTTGAGTGCTAATTGCCTCTCAGCAGTTCTTTAAACACGGATTCCCTTTTTCTCTTTTTTGATTTTAGTCAAAAAAGGTTTGGAAGTTTTTAGACAAATATATAATTTTTGTAGTTTTGCCTGTGCACGTCACCACACTGGTGTGCAAATCAAGCGGGATACGATTAAAGTGCAGACTTTCAGCAGTCCTTGTTTTGCATATATCATTTTCCAAGGTTCAAAAGTAATCGGATAATTAACTGATGAGCAATTAACTGATAAATTAAGTAGATAAAAGATCTAGAGTTAATGCCAAGTGTTGAGCTTGAAGTTTTGGACTTTTCACTGGAACTCTCTGTATGAGGCCCAAAGAGATATTGATGCAAGTGATGGAGGCCATCACTGAAAAAAACATAAACTTTTGGAGAGACAGCAAAAACTGAAGCAGACAGATTTAGAATCGTTCTTAAAAAGAAGGAAAACACTGATCAGCTCAGCAACACCAAAAAGCCTGAAAGACCACAGAAGAGTGAGTGAGTGATAGCAGAATTATTCCCACAGTTAAATGACACAACTTCACAATAGCCAATCAAGTGAGCAGTCTTGAGGAGTTAGGCGAAGTCTACAGTCAAGAGACACCTTCATGGATGTAAATACAGAGGGTTGCAAGGTGCAAACCACTGGTTACACTAAAGAATAAGAGCTCAGATTCGACTCTGCCAGAAAATATCTGAACGAGCCTGCACATTACTGGAAAAGAATTCTTTAGACAGATCTTGTGCCAGAAGGATGGACAGAGAAAAGTGCAGCAAAGGAGAGAAACAGCTCATGATCCAAAGCCTTCCACATTATCTGTCAAAACTGGTGAAGGCAGCATTATAGCATGAGCATGTATAGGTGCTTTTGGAACTCAGTAGTCAGTAGTAATTACTGATGAGGTGATTGCTGATAGAAGATGAATTGTGAAGTGTACAGGACTATACTCACTGATGAGCCTCAACCAAACGTGCTTCACAGTACACATGGATAATGACCCAAAGCAGAATGTAAAAGCAACCCAAGAGTTTCTCAAGGCAAAGATGTGATGTTCTTCAATGGCCAAGACTGTCACCTGATCTAAGCTCAACAGAGGATGTTTTTCAGTTACCCACAGGCAATTCCAAGACTAACAAACAAGCAGCAACTAAAGGTAGCAGCAGTAAAGGCCTGACAGACCATCTCCCAGGAAGAGAGAGCATTTGGTGATGTCCATGAGTCTAGGATTTCAGGCAATCAGTGACTGCAAAGGATTTTCATTTAACCAATAAAAACAATCCTGATATGTTAGTTAGTCCAGTTACTTCTGAGCCTCTGAAAATGGGAGGCTAGGTATAAAAATAACTTTATTTCCTCAACAATCTGTTCCAATTTTTTTATTAAACTCCTAGAATGAAGCTGAAAGTCTGCACTTAAAGCAGACCTTGAATGTTTGATTTGAAATCCACTGTTGTGGTGTATCAGTGTTCAAATACTGTGTATCGGGTAAAACCAAAAGCAGTCTTTACATTTAATTTAACTATCAGCCTCTTCAACAGACAAGCTGCAATCTTGGGCCTCTTTGTTTATTACAGTAATTACAGAGAACAGCCATGTGTTTCCCAGTGACTCAGATGGTTAAGTATTATTCTGATTGCATATGCTGCAGGGCATCATGCCTTTCATACTTTTTACATATTAATAGTTTGTGTCCTTAAAAGTCTTCTTCAAGTTGTTGTAGGAGAACATTGGCATTTGGACGATACAAATCCCGATACTCATTTTCAATAACATTCCTAACTGGACTTCATTTCCATCTTCTAAGTCTTGTAATTGCAATGGCGTCTGGCTTTGATAAAGGGGATTGGTTTAATTTTTCTCTTATCGTGTCTTGCCAAAATTTAATTGATTTTTGTTTAATATATTATTTTTGTTTGGGGAGCATTGCTTCTGTGTATATTCTTTCACTTAATAGCTTATCTCATTATTTTTCCAAATTCCTAAAAGCATGCAAATCAAAATGATTACCCTTAGCCTATTAGTGTGCACAAACTCATTTACGTCTTCCCTGCTCTTTCTCCCCCAAAGCAGCATTAGATATCTATGTAATGGCTCTCTAATGATTGGTTTTTGTCCCGTGAAGGATAATGGGGTCAAATTTCCCTTCAATATTTTAATCTAAAATTTCACCACAGTTAACGGTAACTTAGTTTGTCTTTATGTTATAAATGCTATGAGATCTTCCTTAAACTGTACTTTTGAGGATCTTTAACACATTATTTTTCTTATAATCTAATCTTGGTTTCAGAAGTTTGAAAAGTCAATATCCCCCCTGAAATACATCTGTGAAATACATACGAAGTTTAAACTTATACTGAGCTGTCCATTATTCAGCATCTGTGAATGGATGTATTTTGACATTTTTAAAAACGGTAGTCAGCAGGCTTTTTTGATTTAATAACCTTTCCTCCCCACAGGAGATCATAGACTTTCAAAAAAAGGAGAGTATTGCACAGCTAATGGTCCATATCATCACTCCACACTTACTGTACAGCATTTATGGTAAATGGATTGCATTTATATAGCACTTTACTTGTCTTACTGACCAATCAAACCACTTAGCACTACAAGTCACTTATGGAACCGACAGCTGCAGTTTCACTTCTTTCATGTCTTTGGCACAAACATGTGGATCATCAAGGATGAGATTTCTAAACCGGAGCTGTTGGAGCCTCTGGTGCTGCTGGCCAACAGGGCACCGTTGCAAACTGATATAGAGGGGGTTAATGTCAGGCAGGGTTAGGGTAAGGCCACTGTTGGCTGAAGATTAAGCAAGAGGATGTGATGTGATTAAGGCATGTGATGAAGCAGTGAGATAGGAGGAAAGGCACGAGTGTGGGAGTGTAGGGACTTTAACCCTTTATTGACCAAGAGTTATACAGGCCTAATGGACTTATTTTGTAAACGTAAAATTACAAATTACTTTCAGGAACCATTTGAATTTTCTCAAAATGGTTATGAAGAATGGTAATGGTAAAATCTAGGTGGAACTGACTTCTTCTGTCTGTGTTTAGAGAGCAGTACCTCGACACACCAAATATCCCTGTATAGAGGTTAAATGTTGGGACATGATGATGGCTGATATGATGGAGAGAGGGAAGGTCGATACGTGCAGAAGATCACTTGGAAGGGAAGCAACGCCGGGAGCATTGGAGATGGATCCAAACTATTCTATCACTGTGTAGAGAAAGAGAAATGAAGAAAAGGTAATCTTTAAGGAAGAGTATGTAAGAGTAAGAGTATATTGTGGAGGTGAAAAGAGTATGTGTGTGTATGGGGTATACATATTAAATAAGGTGGATGCGTATGCTCCATCAGTCTGAAGAGAAAGTAAAATTCTGAAGTAAGCTGGATGAAATGGTAAAGTGTCCGCAGGGAGGATAGGATGGTGATTGCAGCAGACTTCAGTGGACATGCAGGTGAAAGGAACAGAGAAAAGGACAGATGGTTGTAGACGTTGCAAAGAGAGGGTTGGTGTGACAGAGGGTGTGATGGATTCAGATGATCTGCTGTGGTGACCCCTAAATGGACCAGCTGACAAAAAGCAGTATCGTGTTTGCATCACAACGACTCCTGTAACTACTGAAAATCTAACAGAACCTAACAGATAATTTAATTGCAAAATACTCACACACAGAAGATGCCTTAAGAAAGTAGCCTAATGATACAGTAATTGAGATGACAGCGAGGAAATGAGATCAGATTATAGTAGTTTAAATTATAATGGACTTCTCTTTGAAGTGGATTACATAATACAACAGCGATGATTAGAGCTAATCCACGACCACAGTGCACGGATAATGGAAGAATCAGTGAATGGATTGCCAGAAAACTGCCAGAAAACTGTGGTTTGGTTGCTGTAATTACATCTGTCATTTGTTAATAAAGCCAATCTGAGGAGATTGGGTTAAAAAAGAACAGACGTCCACAAACCTCTGGTCATCTTAGTTTTGCTATTAACTAACAGCAGGGGAACTAGTAGGGCAGATAATCATAGGACTGCTTTCCATGAGCAGGATTCCTCTGTTCGTGATTTCAGTGATGCTATGACATGTATTTCATTCGGTCAAAATACATTCATCAAATGCACCTGCAGAAAAAAAGTTACTTCAAGGTTTGAACATTTTCTCCACATAAAAGTCATTAAGTCCGCAGGGTTAGTCCAACCTGAACCACTGAAAAGCCATAATGGTAGCCCGCCACTCCAGCAGAGAGGCATGCCCTGTTAGAGGCACTGCCAAAAGCAGCACCTCAGCCATTTGGCAGAGAATACACCACAAGGAGGGCCTTATCACGATGAGCACCCCCTCGTAAAACTACTCCCTTTCATTTGTCACATTCTTCCTTCATCAATGAAGCACTCATGTCTTTTTTCATCTTCCATAGCCTCATTCCTTTCTCTTTCTGCTCTTTTGTATTCTACATTCACCATCTCTTCATCTCTCCCCTCCAGACTCTCTGTGCCATCACTGATGCTCTATGCACCATCAGATGCTGCTGAAGAGGTTGGGAGGGTAAATAGGCATGAGGGCATCAAGCCCACAGCTCCTTGGCAGAGAGAGTGAAAGCAGTAGGGCATCATCAGCAGAATATCGAGAAAACTACCCTGACAGAAGGAATCAGACAGCAAATGGACCTTGCGATAGAGCGTGTTGAATCATTCAAAAGCTACGCAACAGGATACGACATTAATACGGGAGCTGATAGGTGAACGATGTGGATGTGTATGTGGATGACTTTGCAGCTGTTTACTGTACTGTACACAATACTATCCAGCTAAGGAAAATGATTATAAGCAATGTGGAAGAGCTTCTGATCTGCAGCAAATACTGCATATTCTGACTGTTTCAATTTACAGGAAAGGGGGTCACTGGGAGTTTACGAGAGACAGGTCTGTACAGTGTCAGAAGGATCGAGGATAAAGGCTTTAAACTGCATGTTAATTTACATTTGAAAGCATTTGCTGTACATCAGTAAATAAACAGAATTCTGTTTTTGTACGTGTGTGTTATGTAGGAGGGTGAGATGAGGTAGGAGGTAAAGACAGCACAAGCCTGTGTTCGTTTTATGTAAACATGCTGCAATTTTAATGGACGCTAAGGTCCTTAGCAGGCTCCCCTATGAGAAGCGACAGGGATGCAGGAGAGGGAAGGAGGGAGGATGGGGAAGGCTTTCAGACCACTTTGCTCTTTTGAATCTGTCAATTTTGCCCCGCTTTTCCCACCCTGACTCTCGCCTCATCTTCCCATCTCCTTTCACCTTAGGTGTAGTCATGCATGTTATCACTAAGCTGGCAGCAGTGGGAGGCTACAGAGGAATTCTTATGCCCGAAACGCTCCCCTGGTGGCATCCAGCCCTCCACCTCTCCATCTCCATTTTTACTGCCATTGCTCCACAGCTGTCCTCACTACTGTAACCATTATACCATTATCTGTTCCCTCGATCCAATATATGTGCGTGCCATGACCTCACCTCTCCTCTCCTCTCCTCTCCTCTCCTCTCCTCTCCTCTCCTCTCCTCCATAGTGACATAGCTTCATAGCTATGTCTCTGAGCTGGAAACCCCCCGATAAGCAGAGCGGACATCAAACAGGTGTGACAGGTTTGCATGTCTCCCACCACCAGCAGCCTCCTCCCCTTAGCGGAACCAAAAGGCTGCAACTAAATCCACAATTCTGCAACCTTCACCTGCTGCTGGTGCTCCATTATACCCCCTCCCCCTAGTTCATGTGCCACTCGGGGCCATATCCTAGATATGTGTGCCAGTCACCCAATGATCCTGTAGTGAAAATGATGCAACCTTGAACTGCCATGCTGCAGTTATTACCCTCAGACAGGTAACCACAATTCAGTAGTCATGGGCATGCCACCATCATGTACTAAGAAATACCACTGAGTGAGCTCCAGCAAACAAGCTGCAGTACAAACAAAGTTTTAGTGGCTTATGCCACTGAAGTGAGTGCTTCTCAGCTTTGCTTATAAGCACATCAATACAGTAAGTGCAAATGGTTTTGGAAGAGTGGAATACCAATTTCTCTCAGCACATGGTAATCATTGATTATCCTCTCAGTTAGTCATATTATTTGTTTCAAACCTGCAAAATCAAACTGTGCTTTTTCTGAACCCACCTGTTGTTATGGGAATTGGACCAAATAACCTGAGTGGAAATATCTTGCAGGCCTTAGATCACTATGTAAGGGTTTAAAAGCATTTGTGAATAACAGGTACTGTACTTTAACAAAATTGTACATCAGTCTTAAGCAGTGGGAACTTTGTAGTTCTCCCACATAACAAAAACACATTTTCTCCTATTTAACCTCGTAAACTCTATAACTTCAGAAATATGTTTTATTTGCTCAGCTTCTGATATAACTGCTGCAATTCAGTGGCAGTGGCTGAGATTGTGTCTGTGGTTATAAAGACGTAAAAAGTACATTTGACAAAACCCACCAGCAATGCCTTGGTCAGTGAATAATTAGCTAATATTCATGAATGGCTTTGATCCAACACCATGCCTTCATGATGCTCCACTTTTACTTTTTCTTTTCATCTATAAAGGCTTCCACCAAACGGCACAGACTGAAAGATCTGTGATTCCTACTAGCAACAAGGAGAAAAAAACAGGTGAGAAGAGTAAACAAAATATTCAACACTTTTTTGTAAAAGCATTGTTTTTCTTTTTATTTTATCTTTTCTTGTTTCTCACCTTTTGTGTTTATTTGTAGGTTATGTGGAAACAAAAAAAGATCAACACAAAAGAGTAATGCAAGTTTGCTTGAGTATCTTTGTGTGTGCTTTGTATTTGGAGATTACAGAAGGGTTAACTAAAATAGACTGCATATAAATAACATGCCTCATTGATTTGCTGAAAAAGGAAATAAAAAGTTACAAAAGTACAGTTTTATGTCCTTGAGTCTTTTTTATATATGTATATATTGTGGTCCACACACTCACACAAGCCCTTCTGCACAATGCCACACAAAAAAGAGTAACAATCTAATAGAAGCTGAACATCTTATGACACATAATCTTGAAAGTATAGCATCAGATTGAGTAACATGTAAAGAAACAGGGAAAAAAGCAGAAACAAGAAACAGAAAGATGTTATTTAAAACACACACACATATATATGTATGTATATATATATATATATATATATATATATATATATATATATATATATATATATATATATATATATATATATATATATATATATATATATGTAGCAGCAGAGGATGTTTCAGAGGTTTACAACATCAGCGAGGAATAGGAAGGAGGAAAGAAGTAAGTTTTGAATAACCTCCAGCATCCCGGTGCAGTGTGGAACAAGGTGAGGTCATCTCTGGGGGGAGCTGAGTCTGAATTCTAATCACAACAATAAGGTCAACAGAGTAATCCCTGTCCGCTGAAATGTCACTGTTTCCCTGCTCCGACACGGCTCCCCATGCACAGCATCACAACAACCAGCTATCGATAACATACTAATTAGAAATGCTGTATGCTGTATAGGATACATGGGACACACAAGTGTTCACAAAGCTGCACACACAAACATGATTTTAAGGACACGCACACACACAGGCACACTTACAGTGGGGGAAGTAATTATTTCAGAGCTAATGACTTGCTGCAGATATTTAAGACTGAGAATATTTATTTTCTGTTTAAACTACAGTAATACATCATATTGTACAAAATTATATGTTTGTAGTGGATGTGTGAGGACCACATTTCTCTAAATAAACAGCTTTTAATGAACTCAGGCCTGTTTTTCAGGCCTGAGTTCATTAATTTAGAAAAGTATATTAAAGTATACAGTGGGGGAAATAATTATTTTGATCCTCTGCTGAATCTGTTAGTTTGCTTACTTACAAAGAAATGAACAGTCTCTAATTTTTAAGGTAGTTTCATTTTTTTTTTTACCAGGTTCATTCATTCATTCATTCATTTATTAATGCATTATTATTTAATGGAGAGAGGCAGGATACCATTATTATTTGCATGTCACTGAGTGAAAAGAGCATTTGAGACAGAAAATTTAGCTCTAACAGACTGGCTGAGTGCCCATGTAGCACATAGATTACATTCAATCAATTAGTCAGTTACTCCTGATACTTCTGATTTCAACTTGTTGAGACTAAGTTGTCTATCATACAAATTGTACAGACATTTTCCTGGGACTCAAACCTGGGTGTGTAATGTCAACCTGAACTGGGAACAGCCTCTCAGAAAGAAGGTGTGGGGCACATAAATGAAGATGAACAAAATAGCATCGCACACATGGACAAAATGCTGAAAGAGGTAATAGGAAAGAAAATCCAGATGCACAGTATGTTATGTGGATTAGTGATGCGCCAGGGAAAGATTAGCGTGTGACTAACTAACTTACTGCACTGAGAAACTGGGATTATACATTTTCAACAGACTAATTAGGCTTAGAATGCGACAACAGTGCAAACTGCTAACCTCAGCTCGATGGAAACCTTTAGAGTAGAGTAGAGCATGTGTACTGTGTACTTGCTTTTCTATACATGTACTGTGGAAAGATATTATACCATAAAAGTAGATTATATGAATAAATGTTTTGTCACTGTGTAACGATGTTAAGTGGGTGGAAATGCCAGTTTCAAACATATTATCCTCTACTGTAAATATAAAAGATTAACTTAATGTTTTCTTTAATGTTTCCAGGTACAGGCACACAGGAATCTGGTAATCAAATTCACAAATGTAGTGACTGGTGTAATCTTATAATAACAGTTCAGTCAAGGTCTGGGATTAAGTCTTATTACTATAACTACACACCATTTTGTCAGATGACCTGCAAAATGGTGTGAGTCTTATAGAAAATTCTGATCTACTGGGATTTTCCCACACAACCATCTAAGGTTTACAGAGAATGGTCCAAAAAAGAAAACGTCCAGTGAGCAGCAGTTGTCTTGTGCTGTACTCTGATGCCAGAGGTCAGAGGAGAATGTTACATACTTGTTACAACCAAGATATGCAGAAGAGCATCTCTAAATGCATAAGATATCAAACCATAAAGCAGATGGACTCCAAAAGCAGAAGACCACACCGGATGCCACTTCTGTCTGCTAAAAAAAGGAAACTGAGGCATCAATTTGCATGAGCTCCGATGAGTCTCCATTTCTGCTTCAACATTTGAATGGTAGAGTCAGAATTTGGAGTAAACATGAATGCGTGGATCCATCCTGCAAATGTTACAAGCTGCTAATGTTGGTATAATGAGTTGAGGGACATTTCCTTAGCACACTTTGGGCTCCTTAATATCAACTGAGCATTATTTAAACATCCTACCCGAGTGGCTTCCCTTAACTTGACAGTGAGTTGTACCTAAATAGCCTTCACAGTCACCAGATCTCAATCCAAAAGTGCACTTTTGGAATGTGGTGGAATGGGAGATTAGCATCATGTATGTGCAGCTGGCAAATCTGCAGCAACTTTGTGATGCTATCATGTCAATATGGACCAAAATCTCTGAGGAATGTTTCCAGCACCTTGTTGACTCTGTGCCATGAAGGATTACAGCTATTCTGAATGCAACCCAGTACTGGCCACTTCACTATGTGCTATACCTTATGAAGCACCCACTGAGCATATTTATGACCAGACAAAAGGAACAGAAATCTATTCAAGGTCTGTGGGGCTCTCTGAGACTTAAATGACTTAAAGGGGAAAAAAAGGACATCTTCAGGGGTCTTGTAGAGTCCATGCTTCAGTGAGTTGAACACACACACATCGTCATGTTTCAATCGATATTACATTTGGCTTATGTTCTTTTCTTTTTTTTTCTTTTCTTTTTTTTTTTTTACACATACCCTGCCCACAACCATAAATGAAATAAACTTAACTCCTAGATAAATCATCTCCTTCCCCTCAAATGCAATAAGTTACAATATGGTGATTTTCAAAAGGTCCTCAAAATGTGAAATTAATGTACTTAGAACATGAGTATCAAGCACAGGTACACACACATGTGGTACATGCTCATCCATAATCACACTGTCACTCAGAGTAACAGTAACGAGGACCAGAGAGGTGGATATACGCTCTGCCATCTTGTTCAACCCATCTAAACTAACATCTAGATGGAAATGACAGTACTGTCATAGTAACAAAGACTCAGTCTGCAACACAACTGCTTGTGCGTGTCTGTGTATGTGGTATGTGTGTGTTGTACTGCGTGTGGGGAAAAAAAACGTGAAAAACTCAGCACAGGGGGCCTTGTCAGATATTAAAGGAAGAAACAGCAGCAAGTTACAGCGCAAAACTAAGAAGGGAATGCCTGGAGAGAAGATGCACATTTAAAAGAGACAAGCAGGAGAGCAGCAATAGAAGTTGACAGGGAACAGAAGCATGAAAGGAAGGTAATAAAGGAATAAGAAGGAAAGATAGATGAACGTTATACTGCACACAAAGAAATGTATAAACACGATAAAAAGACGTTTTTTTTCTCTTTAAAGCTGGGGGCATAGCCTAATGACTTCATTTGCGTCGAGTCTGCATTCATGTCAGCATTATAGCAGCGCATATGAAGCCATGATTGATGAGTCTAGCTATGGTGACATTATTAAACTGATCCAACTCATTAACATTTTAACTACCTGGGCTCTTTGATCAGAACAAAAAGAAGGAAAAGGATGCTAATGTAATACAAAGGTATTATACAGTCATACGTTTTATTGACTTGGGCGATACATTTGCATCCTACAGATTGTATGAAAGTGTAAACTCATATCCACTTTGGATTAAGATATAATGTGCAAAATTTTGATGGTATCATCAATGAATATATTATTCCCAATAAAGCTATATCTTACAGCCATATTTTTCTGTCTCACCTCCTTTCAGTCAATTACCCCATCGCAGTTTTATAATATACAGCCACTAGTCTGCTGACTAAGACATGCATTTGCTATGCGTCCACGGAGGATCACAAACAACAGCTTATTGCTCATAAAATGCAGCCAGGCTTTAAACCCCACATGCACACACACCTACCTACACAAGACCTGTTTTTCATTCAATTATCAGCATGTCTGCGCAATCTAAAACAGCTTAGAGAGCGAACTGAGCACTGTAAAAATGGGCTGTGAAATCCGGCCTCCATAGCCGTGAGAAACAAAAAGCGGCTGGCAATCCTTCTAACACTGAGCACAATTATACCACCTCCGTCTACCTCTGCTGCTCTCAGGCAAATGGATAGGTAGATTAGTTTTTCACATGACTGGTTTTGTCTGGCAGCACTAGCCGGTCCCCGTGTCACACGCTGACGACGAGTCCACCACCTCCCCAGGTCTGATCACGCCTAGACTTACTTTAACTCGGCCTGCTGCATCGTCTTCGCCATCCTGCCTTTTACTCACTGCAAACAACATTTTACAAGAATGCAGAGAAGGCTATATGAGGGAAATATAGCTGGCACAAAGGCACTATAAGGCCCTATATAATGTTTTCATAAGAAGGGATGCAGTTATGGAGGAAAGGGATATCAGGCTGAATGGTGACGAGCTGAAAGACCGAGGGTAACGGAGAATAACGAGAATGTAGGCAATATAAAAAAATGTATATACCATACAACAATAAAGAAAAGGACTGTGAAACTCAAATATTATTTACCATAACCTTATCCCCAACAATACAGTGACAATAAAGCACAGCAATTACTACCGACAGACTGGGAAATGACTGCAAAAGGAAATGTAATGTGTATAATAATCTGTTTAGCAGAAAGTTTTAAAGGTATAAAATGACATGCTTGTTGGAGGGTCAGACCTCCTCTTTCCACACCTCTTTACCACTATTGTTTGTTGGTGTGAACTTTTTTGTTATTTTTTGTTAACTTTTTTAATTGTTGTTTTCTGAAAACAACAATTCGCCATTCACACTTACCTGACACGGTGACAGCACAGCGGTGTGAAGGTTTGACAGGGTTGAACTTCTCTCCTAAGCTCTCTTTTTTGCATTAACTCATGATAGACGTTTTAATGGAGAATATTTTGACTTGTCAAAGCAAACTAAAGCCCTGTGCACATATAAAGCGTTCTGCCTGTCACTTGTAGCTGATGGCTGCTTGCTACTGGACAGTCGTGGCTCCCATTGAGTAGTTAACCCTCTAATGTATTTAAAACCGCTGATATAAAAATGATGGGTATTATTTGCCGTCCACTAGTCCTCGCTTCAGTTGCTCTGGTAGAACTGACACTACTTCAACTTAGGACCTGCCCACTTTGCAATGCTAATGGGTATTTCACCCATCCTCGCTACAAGAAGCTGAATTTCATTGACATTTCATGGTCTAGGGCTCAGTCTCTCCCTTCCTGCGTCCTCTTGAACACCTTAATTTGTCACCATCTTGTCTTATACAGGGTTCAGAGTAGATTAGCCAAGAATAGTCAGTTACAAAGTTATAAAATATTTCCTTCTTGTGACATGACAGATTGTGCCGCTCTCCAATCAATCTCGCCTCCACATCAGCATGGAAGCACAAGGTAGCAATGTAAGCAGATGATGGCAACTGAAGCTGTGTGTATATGTTACTGGCTTGTGTTACTGTAATTTACAGTTCTACCTTGCTAAAGAAACTTCATTCCTCTTTTGCTTTTCCATGTTTACACAGTTGTACACAGCTAAGCGGCAGAAAAAAGCTCTCACCAGCTGGCAGATCACTCTGTGCTCAACCTCACAGATGTGACAGAATCACTGTGGAGCACCAGCCCTCCCCCCAAAAATTTCTGTCATGCTACTTTTTCTTTTTTTTAGGATGTGGTGATTTTTACCAGGTGCATTGCTGGTAATCTTTGATTATGACCCACTGTACCAATAACTATAACTGTAACTATTGGCTCTTGTGTGCACACATCCTATACCACGGGCCATAACTGGGCTGATAGTTGTTTTAACTGAAACTGACATTATTCCAGTAGTTTTTAAACCTTTGCTGGAATGTGTCACAGAAATGGAAAGGTTCACCTGACAATAAGTATAAAAAAGTAATAATTTTTTTTTTTTTAAAAAAAAGGACCAATAGCATATAAAAACATCTGTTTATTTTTTCCAAAACCCCCCCTCAAACAGCCTTCTTACTCAGATTAGTTTCAAAGTTGGAGGATCCCTGCATTATGTTAATCAGTCCCAGACTATACTGAATTTTATTTTCATTACAGCGCCAATTATATTGATATATTGCCCAGTTCTGTAATAATGATGATGAATAAATACTGAATAAAGTGGCAGAGAAGATGCATGGACATGTGACAAGATAAAAATGAGGAAAAATAACGGCGCTGATAGCCGCACTGACAAATTGGATGGGAATAGATAAACATAACAGAACCAGAAAAATGATTCATAATGAATGACATGGCCTAAAAAGCAGTGCATAAGCATATATGTCAAGGCTTGCTCTCTTTGTGTGTGTGGCTGCCTCAGTTCCAGAGCAGACAGGTGTAGCTGCAGCCCAGTAAAGAGTAGGTAGTATTTCAGTGTCTTGTCTCGATGCTAAGAATAGTCAGCCATGTGTCTGAAGCAGCGACCCACTGAGGAAGCCTCATAGTTCACACATGCTGAATAGCTATAGCTCACATTTATCTCGCCGCATTACCCATGGGTAAACAGGATTTTTGTTATATGCATGCACTTTACATTCATATACACATGTGAATGCTCACATTGTGTCTCTGCATGAATTCTATTTTGGCTTCAGCCTCAGCCAGATCTCTTTCCGTTTCCCTCCTCAAGCCTATATGTAACTCTTCTATTTCTCTTGCACTCTTGGCCCCTGGGGGACAACAGGCTGCTGTGTTGTCAGGCTGCAGAGCCCTCAGAGATGGAAGGGATGACAACGCGTGTCCCCTCAGGGATCAACTGGGGACAGACGGAGGAAAAGGATGGCAGAATGGAAGGACAGAAAAAACAGAGAAATAGATAAGACAGTGTGGACATAAGAAGAGTTATAGTCTGTAATGTGCTTTAACCCCACGATGTAATGCAGTATGCGAGTGAATACACAAAAGTCCTAAACCATCTCCCCTTACCCCACTTCCCTTTTCCTCAAAGCGATTTATTCTCTGGCTGTCCCTGTGGATATGGAGCACACACCAGCGATATCGTTCACTTTAATGCTATCTCTACTACAATTCCCTGATGAGGAAAGGGACAATGAAACTTTACAGTGTGAAGAGAAAAGAGCTTGTGTCTGCCGTGCTGTTATAAGCCATATTCTATAAGGTCTAAAGGCTCAGTTAAATACACAAAAACAGACAGGACAGGCAGGCAGGCACAGTGAGACACCTTTTTCGGCACTTTCATTCAGAGATACCGACTGTGTCAGTAAACATGTGACAATATACGTGGTCTATCAATTTATCTGTATTACATGTGTTTATGCGTGATTTGCCTCAAGACTCTAGGCTGGCCGGCCTCTCTCTGGGGCCCATCTGTGTAACCATAGTGATTGAGCAGTCTCCATCTCTTTGTGTTAATGTAGTCTTCCCTGTGGGCTGCGTGTGCTTACGTGTATGTGTGTGTGTCAGAGTTTCTGTAATATTCCCATAGGCAACAGCACACAGGTTAGTTGATGCGTTCATTATAAGAGCTCATTAATTTCCCTAAACTGCCACTGGCTACCATGAGTGGAGGTAGGATGGAAGGCTGTGTCTGGAGGATATTTGCACTGGTCTGTACTTGTGTTGTTGTAGTGTGGTTATTGGTAGCTCTGTGCCATTTGTCAGGGGTGTGTGTAAAGATGCACAGAGCAACTGCTAGTTAAACTCAGCCTGAACAAAGTGACATGCAAAATAATACACACAAATAAAGACACGAGTGTGGTTTGTAATGGAGGCATGGTTCAAATGTGTGTGTGTCCACGTTCATGCTAGATAAGGCTGTGAAATAATTAACAGTAATTAACCATTTTTAGTGAGAACTTTCATTATAACAGTAGCAAAAAAGAAAAATAGGTCATAATCAGACAGGCAGAGAGAAACTGTATATACTGCATTGATGTGTATTTGTGTGCCATCAACCTTTGCCCTGTCTGCCAGCAAAGCCTCATTCTCAGTCTTAGTGTTGTTCCAGCTTGACTCTCCTGTGCAGCATAACTATCTGACTGCAGCACTGTAAGAATTCAGCACCAAGTATTTCTTCTGTGTTACAGTATCAGCAGGATGCTGCCGTGGTATGAAAGTCAATGTTGTCAAACTGTGGCAACAGATGAGAGGTCAAAATGAAGGGTGAAAAGAGAAGGAAGAAGAACTGAAGAATGTATGTGCCATGCTAATGAACAGGTCCATCTCTGCTTCCTGATCGCTGTCTTATACTCTAAAGATGAGAGATGTTACTTTTGGTAACCCACCTTCAATCTTCTACTTACCTATAGTTCTGAAAAGCTATTTCACCTTCAGAGCCTTCAACTATAAAGAATAAGTTTTGAGTTTCCACCTTGCTGCTCATCTCTTTGGACTGCTAACTCAAACTAGTCGATCTCAACCCTGACTCCCACATTTCATTTTGTATGTAGCTTACTTTTTCAACTTTTTCTTAAAGTTTCCTCCTCCTCAGAGTCCTGTATCAGGGAAGTGATGGACAGATCTGTCATCATCTTGGCATTAACCCAGCACATCGATATGCTAGCAATGCCAGGGTGGACAGGCAAAACTCATTCTGCTGAACTCTTTCTCATGTACATCAAATTACACAAGCTTAGGAATGTTTATGCCAGTATGTATTGAATTTTTACATACGACACAGTGCACAAGACACCGTTACGCCCCTCATGCACAAATACACACAGAAGTATAAAAAGCCCAGTGTGTATTAATGCATTTTGATGCAGAACAAGCAACTAGATCTGAGATACATCATAACTCTGCACGCGTTCAGTCAGCAAATAATTTGAGATTCAGAGACTGAGATAGCTCTAGAGAGAGAAAGAAAGAGATCAAGATCAAGACAATAAAAAGGGAGACAACGGGGATATGAAAAGGAAAGAAAATACAGAGAAAACATAGCATTTATCATTCGTAGTGTGAAAGGTGACAAGATCCCTCCTAAAAGTCTGACTCACTGACTCACATGGGGCCCTGCAAAAAAGAAAAAAAATGTGTCTGGAGACATTGCCTGACAAATCAGTCATCCTTGGACTACCGGGATGGGACTTCGGTGGCATAAGGACGGGAGAGGTGGCCAGCAAACTGCCTGACATATCAATCATCTGAGTCCTATGGGACACAAGCTATATGAGAAGACACAGGTGGCTGAAAGGCACATGCTGGCAGGTTCAGTAACCACAGAGAGGTCGCCAGAAATTTCCTCATCCTTTTGTCGAATGTGGGATAAAAAGCGGAACACTTTATGTTTGCACACAAACTCACAGAGAGCAATATCCAAGACACATAAAACTGAGACAGCTTGGCAAAATTCATCCCTTCATCCATTAAGTTTCAAGAAAAACACTCAAAGACATATGTAAAGGCAAACAAATGTAAGTTGGTCCACATAAGCACGCAGGCAGCCGGCCATATGCTTCTGGGTTCTTCGAATACACTGGACCCCAGGGAAATTAAACAATATCAGTAATCTCTCTTCGTGTTCCCATGAAACTCCTAAGACTCGATGTAAAAACTTTAATATGGCTGCACAATTACAAGTGCAGAAAAAAGAGGCCAGGAAGAAGGAGAAGCCAACACTAAGAAAGCAACTATTAATGGATGGATGTATACTGCATGAATATGCATTGTATAAACAGATGGGCTGGGTGCAGTGTCAGAGGGTGGACACCATGACTTGACGATGAGCAGCACATATTTAAATGAATATGAATTTGCATACCACTGACACATCTAGACCAGTGTATTAGTGTGTCTGTCCCAAGCTCAAAGCAGAGCATATGTTTCTAAAAGCTGAGGAGATAAAAGGAATCACAACTGTTTCCCTCGCTTCTTCCCGTACTTTCTCTTCTGTTCTCTACATGGGTCACAAACTTTCTACTACCCAGCAGCTGGGTGCTGTGGGATTTTGTGGCATGGTAGTTAGTTTTTGTTTCCTTGAAGGTTTCTGGGGAGGTACTTGCCCAGAAATAAAACAGATGAAATGCAGTAAATGAAAGAGCGAGGCTCAATATCAGATTTTTAGGTGCACCTGTTCAAATTATCTTCTTCTTGTAAATGTACGGGTTCATTAATTTATCTGAATCATTCTCTTTTTAATGTGGAAAATGGAGGGAGGGATATGAGGGATTGCAGCTCAGTAATGGTGCCCCATCCTCTGCCCACAAGGGGTTCAGCTAGGCGTGGAGAACCCCACAGTAGTATTGTAGCCTTTTAAAATGGCCATCATACAGAGAGGCATTTAGAAGCAATGAATGCCAATGAGTAAGTACATAATACATTCAGCAAACTGGTAAATGAATGCCATGCATCACGGTGACGGAGTATAATCCATCTGTTGGCTGACTGGAGCTCAGCTGGAGCTCAACATGCTGGCTTCACTGCAGCGAGACTGCGACGTGTCATTGAGTGGAGGACCATTATTTGGTTTGCAATGGAAAGCGACGTGAATGACTGAATGAAGCATGTAAACAATGTTGAATCTCCCCCTCTCCATGATAATCTGGCCATGTTCAATTTCGGTAGTGGTTCTTTTTGTTGATATTGTATGAACTACTTCCTTTCATAAGCATGCTGATTGTCTGTTTTTTTCTGGATCAGGTCACAGGTCTTTAAAAAAGTGGGTCAGTTGGCACAATAAAAAAAAACATTTTAATCTAATTAATTTTGAACCAGAGAAAGATTTGGCTCCATAAACACGGGGGTTGAAATGCAAATAAGGACTTTTAGCCGTCTAAAAAGATTATATTGGTTAACAAGCTACAGCATAATAAAGACATGCATTAGGGTAAGTCTTCGGTTCAGCTTACGAAAACCTTTGTTTTCTGTATTTTGTGGGTAATGCATCCAGCAGACTGAAATGACAAGAAGGAACATTCTTGGCAAATATAGAAGGTTTAGTTTCTGTATTTTCCAAGCAGTTTGCCTCTTCTTGGAAAATAAAAGGAGCAACCATCTCGGAAAGGTCGCTTTTTGGAACCTTTGTGTGGAAAGCCTGATTAGGTGCAGGAGTGTCTCTATAGGCACAATATAGAATTTGACTTGACTGATCTGCTTATTTACTGATCTTTTAATTCAAATTAATCCTAGCAGGTGATGGTTTAACTAAATTAATTGTACTCACTGTCTATGATCAACAGAGAATGTTACATATGTGCTTTAACATGGAAGCATCACTGAAAGTCAGTGAGGGACAGGATGTGAGAAGCAGAGAGGGACAATGATAAGTGTGGTTCAGCTGCATTAATAGTTCTGCCCTGGCTGGCCATCTCCTCCCGCCATGACAAACCTCAATGATTTATGGGCTATTTGGAGAAAGCTGGGCTTCTGAATGTACACAATCCCTTACACACACAGAGAGAGACAGGGACAATGAGAGAGAGCGAGAGAGCGAGAGAGGCTTGAGGTAACATGGAGGAGATAACTTGGATGTAGACCATTTCTCAGATGGCCGAAGTGAGTAGAAAGAGAAAACAGAAGGAATTCAGGGGTAGGCAAAAGATGGAAGTGATGGAGAAGAAGCAGGAAAATTTGGTAGAAGAGGCGAATACCTAGAGATGAATTTAAAGGCATTAAAAGATTTGGAGCAGAGACAGCAAAGCTGAGTGAGTGGGAGGGGAGGATAGAGTGAGTGTGGAAAGAAGAGTGAGGATGGGGAACTGATGAGCAGAAGGATAAGAGGAGGCCAGCACTTTGATCTGGACCACAGAGCATTGGTATTCACCTTCAATCTCTTCCTTCTCCCTCATACTAGGCCTCTGTCGATCATTTCATTCCCACTTTTTAGTTTTCTATCCCTACATGTTACATCCATCTACAGCCAAAGACAAATGATTGTTTTGTGTGAGATTGAGAAATCCATAATTCTTGAAGGAAAACTATGCTGAATAAAGGAAAAGGCTAACTATAATATTGTCTATCACATTGTCTTCTGCTTACTGCAGACATTACATAGTATATTTTAGTTAAAATGTTGCACAAGATGTGGATGAAGTGTATGAACAAATAACAATATGCATTTCCATAACTAGCTTTATGATTTTTGTTTTTTAACATTTATTTTACTGAAATTAAATAATTATGTAAGAACCAGCAGCTCTGATTCATTGTTGTCTTTTTTGATGGTTTTTACCTGTAGTGGAATACTAATATATATTTTTTTATTGGAATAAACATACACTGAACACTTTCTTGCGATGCTTTAAAAGATCTCCACTATCACTTGACTTCTGTATAAGAATATTTTAAAAAAGCACAAGGATTCAAATTTATGGGGTGACTTTTACAGAAAGCCAAGCAGAGATAATGACTTACTGCAGATATCTAAGGATGAGAATATTTAAGGTCTCTTAAAATACTTTATATTTCATTAAAACTGCACTAATACATCATATTCTATCCACTTAAATGTTTGTAGTAGCTGTCCAGTGTTTGTGTCTCTGAATAAACAGAGTACAATGATATCAGAAAAGCAGGCCTAAGGTTAGTATGAGAAAATCTGTTAAGATGATAAATGACAATGTAACTCACTTACTTGCTAATGCTCCTTCTGTTTCCATGCAATGCACAGGCTCTTACTGATCTAAGCAGGGTGAAAACAGAGCTAGCAGAAGCTTCCCAAGCACACTAGCCTTCCATCAATCTCCTGCCAAAGACCAAAGGTTTATCTACAGTGAAACATTTGCTACAAAGTTTCTAGCCTTAGAGCCTGCCCTCTGTGAGGACGACACATGATGATAACGACAGATGTTACAGATTCCAATGGATAGTAGTCAAGCGGAGTTAAGCCTGCTTCCAGATACAATAGCCAGCTGCAGCCACAAGATAGGAGTAATTTAAATGATGGATGCAAACCATTTATGACAGAACGCTGGTCGAAATAAAGGGAGAGAGACCGGTAGATGTATACGTTTAGATGTCGCTGGGCATGCACTGCTTACGTTATTGCCCTGACAGAACATTACTGGCACATTTACTGTCTAAATGATTGTAACACAGGACCCACACACACACGACTGGTTTATGCTTAGACTGTCTTTTATCGAGAAATAATCTGCGGTTTTTGGCACCCGCCTCGGACGCAGCCAATCCGACTCTCTCCCAGCATCATCTGCTCCTTCTCACTGCCGACACACATAATACACATCTCCCTCATTAAAACAGTCCTGTACACCTGTTCCGTCCCTGCCTCCGTGCCGCCCAGAGAGCTCATTGTGTCACCCCTCCTCTGCAGCAGGCCAGCAAACCATGCCCCTGCCACAGCTTCCCCACCGCCCGACTGAGGCCACACCCGGCTGAGCCTACTCCTCCCCCACCCCCCCCTTCGAGAGGAAATCAGCCACAACCATCTGCGTACCCGTCCTGTGGATAACCTTGAACTTAAATGGCTGCAAAGCCGGATACCAGCGGGTGATCCGGGTGTTGGCATGCTTCATGCGGTGGAGCCACTGCAGTGGGGCGTGGTCCGAACAGAGAGTGAATGGGCGCCCCAGGAGGTAGTAACGAAGGGAGTCGACCGCCCACTGGGTCGCCAGGCACTCCTTCTCGACGTTGCTGTAGCGCGTCTCTTGATCCGAGAGTTTACGACTGATGAAAAGAATGGGACCCCCCCACCTGCTGGGACAAAACGGCTCCCAGCCCCCTGTTCGAGGCATCTGTCTGCAGAATAAACGGGAGGGAGAAGTTAGGTGTGAACAACAGCGGCTCCCCACAGAGAGCCTTTTTTACCTGCACAAACGCCGCCTGGCACTGCTCCGACCACTGCACCAGATCTGGGGCACCTTTCCGGGTGAGATCGGACAAGGGGCTAGTCAGGTCCGCAAACCCCGGAATGAACCGGCGGTAGTAGCCTGCCAACCCCAGAAACCGTCTCACCTCCCTTTTGGTCTTGGGGCGCGGGCAGGACGTGATGGCCGCCGTCTTCTCCACTTGGGGGCGCACCTGCCCGCCCCCCAAGTGGTACCCCAAATACTGTACCTCCCTCTGTCCAACAGCACACTTCTTCGGGTTGGCCGTGAGCCCCGCCTGCCTCAAGGATTCCAGGACCGCGGCCACCCGCTGCACATGCTCTGCCCAGGTGTCACTGTAGATGATCACGTCATCCAAGTAGGCAGCAGCATACGCGGTGTGTGGACGCAGCACCCGGTCCAGGAGGCGTTGAAAGGTGGCTGGGGCACCGAACAAGCCGAACGGAAGTGTGACAAATTGGTACAACCCGTATGGAGAAGGAGAAGGCCGTTTTTTCCTTAGACTCTGCAGACAAGGGAATCTGCCAGTAGCCCTGGCAAGAAACGAGCAGTGCCCAACCGGTACAGGAGTTCGTCGACCCGGGGCATTGGGTACGCATCAAACCGTGACACCTCATTCACCTTGCGATAGTCCACACAGAACCGTATAGACCAATCTTTCTTCACTACAAGAACTATGGGGCTACACCAAGCACTGTGCGACTCTTCTATTACACCCAGCCTCAGCATCTCATTCAATTCCCGCTGAACAATTTGTCTTTTATGTTCTGGCAGCCTGTAGGGCCGTGAACCCACCAGCACGCCAGGCTGCGTTTCAACATGGTGCTCTATGAGAGCTGTACGGCCGGGCAGGGGGGAGAACACATCAACAAAGCGCTGTTGCAAGGCAGCAACATCCGTTCTCTGGGCCTGTGTGAGATTGTCGTCATAATGGAGGGTGGCGGGAATGGTAGAATTTGGCACCTCCAGCCCCAACTCATCTCACTCCTTAACCGGGCTTACCAGAGCGGCAGTTTCCGCCTCCCTCCACGCTTTGAGGAGGTTGAGGTGGTAAATCTGTGTCGCCCCTCCCCTGTCCGACCGGGCAACTTCATAGTCAACGTCCCCCACCCGCCGTGTGGCCACGAAGGGCCCTTGCCACTTGGCGAGCAATTTAGAGCTGGAGGAAGGGAGCAATACAAGCACTTTGTCTCCCGGTGAAAATTGCCTGAGCCTAGCCCCTCTGTTGTACAGGCTCTGCTGATGTTGCTGGGCCTGGGGCAAATTTTCCCGTGATAACCTCCCCAGCCTGTGCAGCTTTGCTCTCAGGTCCAGAACGTATTGAATTTCATTCTTGGCGGGGCTCGACCCTTCCTCCCAGTTTTCTTTAATCAGGTCGAGCACCCCCCGTGGCCGTCTACCGTACAGTAATTCAAAGGGAAAAAATCCCGTGGAGGCCTGGGGTACCTCCCGCACTGCAAACAACACAGGGTCTAGCCAGCGATCTCAATTTCGTTCATCCTTGCGAATAAACTTACGAATCATTGACTTTAAAGACTTATTCAGCCTCTCTACCAGCTCATCAGTCTGAGGGTGGTAGACGCTGGTCCGAATAGATTTAATGCCCAACAATCCGTACAGTTCCCGCAACGTGCGCGACATGAACGACGTGCCCTGGTCAGTTAGTATTTCTTTCGGAATACCGACCCGGGAGATGACCTGAAACAGTGCCTGCGCAATGCTCTTCGCTAAAATGGTGCGCAGCGGCACTGCTTCCGGGTATCGCATTGCGTAATCCACCAGGACCAACACAAAGCGATAGCCGCGTGCACTACGATGAGATCCATGCCAATGCGCTCAAACGGGATCTCCATCAGTGGTAATGGGCGCAATGGCGCCTTTGGCACAGCCGGCTGGTTAACCAGCTGGCATTCTGGGCACGACGCACACCAGCGGCGCACGTCGGCCCAAATGCCCGGCCAATAGAATCGGGCCATTATGCGCTCCGGAGTCTTCTCACAACCCAAATGCCCTGCCATGGGGTTCGAATGAGCCGCCTGGAAAATCATTTCCCGGCGGCTTTGCGGCACCAACAACTGTGTGCGGATCTCATTAGTGTGAGTGTCGCAGCTCACTCGATAAAGCCGATCGTTCCGCAATTGGAAATGGGGGTAAGTCTGCGCGGCGTCAGGGCGCACCAAGCGACCATCAATATCCATCACTTGGCCGTAGGATGAGCGTAGGGTGTCGTCCCGAGACTGCTCCAGTGGAAAATCTTCCGTGGGGTGCATAACGGGAGGCAGTGGGGCTTCCGTAGAAGTCCCCGCCACCTCCTCCCCCCAGAGTTAGTGTCGGTTGACCCCGCGTCACAGCTGAGCGCCGCGCCAACGTTACACAAATTTACAGACCGCGATCGCATCCCCGTGTACTGCCCCAGTAAGCTGTGGAACCCCGGCCAATTCGTGCCTAAAATTAGGGGATGTGACAGCCGCGGGCTAACCGCCGCCTTCACTCTATGCGTTTTGCCCCTGAATTTCAGCAGTAGCGACACTACCGGGTACTGAATATCCCCGTGCACACATTTCACCTCCACCCACTCTGCTTCCAACAATGCCCTGGGGCGAACCTAGCTTTGGTGAACCAGGATCTGCGTACAGCCCGTGTCCACCAAAGCGTGGCGTATACCCCCTCGACACCTTACCGGTATGCGGTATGTCCCTCCTGGACCGGGAGCGGGAGCGGGTGCTGGAGCCCCAGCGACGCGGAACACCTGACCGACCTCCATTAGCGGGCAGTTCCGGCGCAGATGTCCCGGCCATCCGCACTTCCAGCAATCCGGTCCCGGCGTTTGTGCGGCTCCCCGTGGCTCCAGACTGGCGTCGGGTCTGTCAGCATTTGCGGCTGGAAGCAGCGCCGCGAACGGATTCCTCGGGCTCTATGCACCGGCTCTCTCTGTCCCACCAACCACGCCTCCCCTCCTCCTAGCTGGAGGTGGCGGCGGCCGCTCTGAGGCCACTCCCCTCGGCCGCGATGCTTGCGGAGCCGGTGGCGGTCCCGCCGCCAGGTGATCTTCCGCCAGTGTCACGGCAGTGGTCAGGTCCGGAGGCCGGTGACAGCGGACCCAGCGAGCCGTAGCCTCCGGCAGGCCCTCCACAAACTACTCCAACAGCACCAGGTTCAGCAGTCGCGACTCCTCCTCCGTCGGTCCCGGACGCAACCATCTCGCTGCCGCGTCCTCCAGCTGACGAGCCCAAGCGAACGACCGCTCCCCCTCCAACATCCGGCTCACTCGAAACCGCCGCCGGTAGTCCTCCGGGGTGAGCCCAAGCCGATCCAGCACTGCCCTGCAGACATCCACATAGACAGTCCGGGACGCCGGGGCAGACTGAGGGCCTCCCCTGATAGCAGCGGTAGCAGCCTGGGAGCCCACTCCTCTTCAAGCCACTGGCAGGCAAGCGCCGTGGCCTGGAATGCCTCAAGAAACGTCAGAGGATCCTCCCCATCACCCATCTGGTGCAGCGTCACAGACAGCGGGGGAGGTGGGGGCGGTGCGGCCGGACCTCCCAGTAACTGTTGCAGCACCGCCGTCTGCTGTGCCGCTTACTGGCAAAGCAAAGCCAGCTGCTGGTCCTGGGTCGCCGCCTGGCACACGGACATAGCAGCCAGATCATGCAGCATCTGCCCCAGAATCTGCAACGGCTGGACAGGTGGCTGGGCGGCAGGCTGGGCGGCGGGCTGAACGGCAGGCTGATCCAGCGGGGGGCCCGACATGACAGCGCACAACTGGGTTTCAGCACCACTTGTAACACAGGACCCACACACACACGACTGGTTTATGCTTAGACTGTCTTTTATTGAGAAATAATCTGCGGTTTTTGGCACCCGCCTCGGACGCAGCCACTCCGACTCTCTCCCAGCATAATCTGCTCCTTCTCACTGCCGACACACATAAGACACATCTCTCTTATTAAAACAGTCCTGTACACCTGTTCCCTCCCCCCCTCCGTGCCGCCCAGAGAGCTCACTGTGTCACCCCTCCTCTGCAGCAGGCCAGCAAACCACGCCCCCGCCACAATGATATATCCACATGATGCGATTATTTGTTTATTGTAAACAGATTGAATCTTCTGGCACCATTGTTCGACAAAGTGACCACACTTACTTTCTTTGTGTGTGTTACTGGATGCTATTTAGACTATAGTCACAGCAGCAAATTACATGAACAATTTAAGTTTACATGGTTTTGCCACAGTTGTCCTTCATCGTCCATTTACCTTTGAAATAACAAGCTCTGGCTTACCTAAACACACCTTCCTTTTCTGTCATTTGGTGAAACCAAAACATATCAGAAGTGGCAGCATAATGACACTTAATGACACTGAGTTGCTTCTTGTAAATGGTAATGGTAAATGGCCTGTATTTGTATAGCGCTTTACTCTATTCTTGATCACCTTCCTCACTTTGCCAAAGATGATGCGACTGTACTCATTTCCTTTCTCCTTGTGTTAATTTGTGTTAATGTTATAGTTCACAAACAAAAACATATTTTTGTTTTTTTACTAAATATAGTTCAGTATAAAAAAAAAAAAGAATAATTAAAAAATATTGAGAATGGAGGCATTTTAATGCAAAGGGTATTTTCATCCCATTAAAAGCAGGATTCAGTTGCATTTCAATTCAGTTAACAATCAATTGCAGGCTTCTCCCTCTCTTCTATCATCCTGCCCAGCTGCACACAGTCAGTCCATCAAATACACTGCATGAAGAGCCTGAATGATTGTTCCCCAGCCAAGAGTCAGACAAAAACAACATCAACAACAGGCTCCAGAATAAACACAAGAACACTGACACAACAGTGGGTAGAAAGATCCTCGCCACCACATATTCTCTACTAAATGAAACAAGATTTCCTCTTCATGGTCTACTGGCTGGTTTCTGTCAGCTGTCACTTTCTGGCTTTAGCTGTGCTCTGCTCTTCTGCCAGATATCCCTCCAAACCATAATGGCACATAATGAGGGAGCCACTAACCGTTCAAGGTGAGCTGCCAAGGTGGGACACCTGTCATTTTATGTGGGTGGGTTAGCATGAGACACTGAGCAGGTCGAAAAGGGATTTAAGAGCTCATTGATAACAACATGTCAGTCATAGAGAGCACAGGATACATCCAGATACAGTAAATCATAATAAAGCAGAAATACAAGGGGATTAAAATGATCTGATTAGACACAGTTAAACTGGATTAAAATAATGTAATAGCTTAGCTCAGAAGACTCCCATTATCACTTTTCTCTTGACATGGTGAAAGACTCGGGCTGTTTTCAGGGTTTTCCAGCAATGAGAAACAATTACAGTTTACAGGTGCAGAGGAAAATGTAATATGACCAAATGGTGATAGAAACATCAGTAATGTTTATCTACTGTGCATTTAAACTACGCCACATTAGACCTCTGGCATGTGATTAATTTTCTGCACATCTGTAAACAGTTCCGACTTGATGCTAATGACCTGAACAAACAAACAGCTGCGGGCCTTTCTGTCCTGCTGATGTCCTGATATTCTGTTGGGATTAGAAATGTTCTTGCCCTGTATCTGTAATTTCTATTTCCATGTAATTGCTTAAAGTATGCTGTCAAAAAGGTGACAGAGGGAACTACTAGCCCTAAATCCTTGCAGCCCATTTCCTCAAGTATAAAGGACAGGGTGACGAATAAAACCTTTTCCCCAAAGCACAGGGGAAAATAAATAATCTCATGAAGAAATAAATTCAGCACGCTCTCATCTAAGGTTATTCAGTTTACCACAGCCTTGATAAGAGTATTGGTGTCATCTGTGTGTTACACCATATTTGTCTTAGAGACAGTTGGAGATGCTCCTAACCTTAGTCCCATCTACTCAGGCACTGATGGGATTTCAGTAAAAGCAGAGACAAGTTAAATTGCCCAGCAAAATCTGAGATGTGGGTGGTGAATGCAGAAGTGTGGAAGCAGCCTAGAGCACTACACAAAAATATGCACAGTCTGTCAGACCTGAAATTAACAGAATCAAGCTTACTGTTTAGAGTTACAACAGTATATGAGGGCTGTAACTCAGTGGCAGCGAGAGTGGGATGTTAAGGTGGGATGTGCCATAATGTAAAGAAACAATTTATAATACAATGCATTCATTTATATATAATTTATATATTTCTTCTCTTCTCACAATCTGCATGCCAGTGGGCTTATGTGCATGCTTATGCTTTATGTTACAGAGATTGATGGAGCTCAAGGCCAGTGGGTTGCACAGTTGTGTGGGTGTAAAGCCAGCAGTCCTCTGTCGGCCTGTCAGAAAACTGAGGCATGCCAGCAGCTGTGAGTGTGTGTCACCTTTTCTGTGTGTACATTAGCGAGTGTATATTTGTGTGTAAGCACAGTGTGTGAGTCCTGGTGTTTGTGTATTTGACATGGGTACAGCCTGGTCTACTGCCAGCAGTTCAGCATGAGCCAAGTTTCCTCTCGATGTGACACCTGCTGGCCGTGGACAAGAGCAGGAAACACTGGGGACAACACTGATGGATGTTAGCAACTAGGTGTGTGTGTGTCTGTTTGTTTGTTTTTGTGTGTGTCATTCATGTAAAGACAAATCTATCACACATGTACAGCTTCACACTGCGAATTTATGAATGTTTAAGCAGACATCTGAGTGTGCACGCATGCATAACAAGCGACGAGGATGCTGAATCCCAGAGAATTAGCAGGCTGCTTTGGTACAGGGCTGAAAAAAGAGAGGGAGGGAAGCGATAGGGAAGCCCCAGGCACTTTAACTGCTGCCTCGCAGATAAGTGAGCCTAACTCTGTGGCCTTTTATGCTTTCATCTGTCCATCCATCTCCTCCTCTCCACACTCTGGTCTCTAAACTTCTATCTGAAGCTCAGCCTGGATTGCTCATAAATATCTTTGCTATTCAAATTTCCTCATTCTATTTTCAAATCTCATCAAACCTTTCCTAACCTCATTTACTCAGTGCTGAGAGGCACCTTCTTTTCATTCCTATTTAAAGCCTTCCTTCTCTTATTCATCCAGTCATTTCCCAATATCAGTCAATATTTCCTTTTCCTTCTTCATCACTCGGCAATTTCCCTCCCGTGTCTTTCTTCTCTCCTGCTTTTTTTTCTCTTCGCTTTTCTTGTCTCAAAGCTTGGCCATTGTTTTCACACACTGTGCTAATCTGCTAGCAGCAGACATTTCTGCACGCACACATTGGTGTGCCAGCACAAATATGCACATTCACACACAAATGTACAGACACATTAACACAAAATTGTACAGACACACAAAGAGCACAGAGTGCAGCAGCCCCAGACGCAGGGGCTTAAAGAGTGGTTAATCCTGTGGTACAGTGTTTCTGTCTTCCACAGGGTAATATTGGGCCTGGTGCCATCCATCCATAGCAGCATGTACTCACCTCCCATCCACTAACCTTCCACACAGGCAAGCAAACACACACACAGAGGTCTAAGAAGGGCAATGTGAAAGACAACAGGGAAATTTACAAACAGCATATAAATGAAGAAGATTCTGTGAACAATGATGTCACTTTAGCTAAAGATTTAGTTATACATTTAGTTACACAGTGAGGTCACAAACTAAAAAAATGGTGACACTATGTGGTTCTGGGATTATTATAAAAAAGATGAAAAATCTTTTGCTTACACTGAACGTGAGGGGCTTAAAGTAGCTCTTGACAAGCCTCTGACTTACGCAGAAAGGAGAGAACAACAGAAAGTGGAGAGAGGGAGAAGTGAACAGATTAAATATGGGTCTTTAGAGTTTTGGCCAGGCAGACGGATTGGCACTGCATCAGAAACACAACACATGAAAAGAGGAAATCTGGGCAATTTCTCCATTTGCTATGGAGGAGGCCTGCACAAATGCAATGATCATTCATGTGCACCCCGACAAACTCAGCGCTCTTCATCGCCTTCCAGGAATCCCACATCCCTCCCTCTGTCTATCTTTCAGGCCAGCTCTTCAGCTCTCCGTCTGTCCTCTCCACCTCTAACTCTTGTTGTATCTCAGGTATCTATCTCGCCAGCAGTCCTCGCTCACATTTCCCCCACTCCATATGTTAATTCTCTCTATTTCATTAAGATTATCGGAGAGTTTTTTCTCTTTCTGTTTAACTGTTACTCTGTTTGGCTCTATCAGTGGGAGAATGGAGGTGTTTTAATGAGTCTGTTCTTTCACCCTCATTAGAGGGTGGACAATGATTGATTCAGGGAGGAGGTGAAACCCTGCAGACTGAGAGAATGTCACATGTTCACACAAATACCCGCAGAAATGTGCACAATCAACACCTTAAGCTGAATTACTGTGTGTTTGTGATATCTGGGCAGATCTGATAGAGATGGCCACTTTGCCAGTGCCTGATGAGCTAAACAGTTGGTAATGACAAATTGATGAAAACATATCTCTGTGAATGTGTGTGTGTGTGTGTGTGTGTATCTACATTAACCAGTAATGCCTTTTGATTCCCACTAAATGTGTCTGGTTCCATAAAGGTTTTGTGTCACATCATTTTAAGGAGGAAGTGAATTTCTTTTGCTCAGTAACTCAAAACACACTGACACTAAACTGTGCTGAAAATCAGCGGTTACAAAATCCCTGCAAGATTTCACATCCTCACATATACTTACACACACATTTTTGATTAACCAATCAGCATCAGGCTTATCTGGGTGATGAGGTAATTACAAAGTGCTAATTGGGTGACATTATTTTTAGCAGATGACAAAACCCGCGGTCTCAGCGGCAGTACAACAGTTCAAGACAGGGAAGCCTGAGAGCCAGACAACGATAAACAGGTCTGGTTAAGGCTCATCTACTGCTGGACTTTAGATAGATGCTGTAGTTCAAAATAACAAGGATAATTATTGCAGATGGGTGTTTACATCCATAGTAGCTTTTCAATATACACTCAGGCCACTTATGGATTAAAGATTTGTATTCAAGTACCCATTCACACAGATCTCTAATAATCTAATCTAATGGCAGCATCTTAATGCATTTCTTCACATAACCTGCTGAAGTTCAAACTGAGCATTAGAATTTGGAAGAAGTGACTTTAAATGTTATGTGTTTGATGCTGTTGGCTGGTCTGAGAATTTCAGAAATTGCTGATCTACTGGGATTTTTGCACACTGCCAACTCTAGGGTTTACAGCGAACGGTCCAAAAAAGACAAAACATCCAGTGAACAGCAGTTATCTGGAAAAAAATAGCCCACTGGTGCCAGAGGTCAGAGGAGAATGACCTGACTTCTTCGAGCCAATAGGACCGTAACAGTAACTCAAATAACCAGCCACACTGCACCCACGTTCTCAAAGCAGCTTCCAGCAGGATAATATCACAAAGCTCAAATCAGGAGATTCTACAACAATTTGTCACTAAAATCTTTTGGAATCTATGCCATCAAAATCTAGGCAAAACAAAGGTCCAACCTGATACAAGATTGCAGCTCGAATGAGGTGCTCTTTTTCTTCATTTTGACAAATTATCAACTGTTTATTGTGCTACACTTTCTTTCTGTATGAGTAACCTACAGTTACATTACTTGTAAATACATTGATCGTCAGATAAATGTGCCAGGATCCAGTTCTGCAGACAGAGCTCACATAACCTGAGACACTTGACTAAAAATATACATCGGTACAAAAATGAGAAAGTTAGGGAACTTTTGGCTAGTTCAAATGTAAACACAGACGAGATCTGAATTCATGAATTATCCTGCATTTGACCCCGAATTTCACAAATAACTTCACATTAATTTTTCATCAATATGATATTTGATATCAAAGGAAGCTCTAATAAATAAAATCTGAACTCGGCAACAGCCAGACGGAGATGAAACACGAGCGGCAACATAAAAAGACTATTTTGCTGTTATAGTGGTTTAAAATAAAAGGGTTTAAAAAATTGGAAATGAGAAGGTAAAGGGGGTGGTAATGGATAGGGAGACAGTCATAGAGGTAGCTGGGGTTTGACTGCAACATCAGTCACTGAGATGAGAGGATGAGGCATGAAAAGAGAGAAAGGTTGAGCAAGAGAAAGGTGAAGTGACAGAGAGCTGTTTGATGAGTTCATGGGACTCAGGTCCAGGGTGGCCTGGAGTCAGGGATTAACTGTTGAGGAAAAAGGTCAATATTGACTCACTAGTTGGCTTTATAGATGTAAGGCCACAGTTTTTTTTTATGTCCATGAGGCTGCACTCTTTGAATCTTTAACTAAAGCTTTCTTACAAATCTGAGTAATCAAACCTTAATCATTAAACAGGGAGAGAGACAGAGAAAAAACATTTAGTCTGCAATATACTTAGTTTTTCCTTATTCAGTTAACATTGCGAGGTCAAACCGTTGCAGCTGCAGTGTTAGTGCACACAAAAAGCCAGGTGTGTGTTATCACCAATCTCATCAACCAATCCTGTTTTTGGCAACATTAGACTTTTCTTTGCCTTTTTATTTTCCCATAAACAAAAATGAAAGGAATTTTATCTTTCTCTGGTTGGGATAAATCTGCCACATGAACTTAGCCTGACCCAGGCCTTCTGCCTTTCAGTTTAAAGCCTTCAGACTCACAATATGACAACATATGCTATGAAAAAGTTGCAATACTTGTCTTTTGTCTGCGTCTTCATTTATATGTTGCTGTTTTTACTTGCGGCACAGCTGCACAGCCCACACAGTGAACAATAAGCTGCACTCTGCATAATACAAAGTCTGTAGGCTATAAAGAACCTGAATCACACAGACTTCTTCTCCCCAGATTCTCTTTACTCTGTAAAATGGACAGTAAAATACAGCATGCGTTTGTTTGTGTGTAGCCAAACAAAAGTATAGAGATGTGCATGTTCAATGTCTGCTCATGTGAAAGTGAAAGTAAAGAATGACTGAACCCTTCAACCATTGCCATAAATCAGTAGAACAGATCAATGGCACAGAGTAGCCAGCATTGAAGAAATGAAAAGAAATGAAAAAAACAAAACAAAACATGGTAGCTGTAGATGTGTGTGTGTGTGTGCATGTACTCTATGCTGCAGCTATAGAGTTAGAAGACACTAGAAAACAGTTAAATTTAGAAAAACCCAAAAGGTTGAATGAATTAAACAGCATGATACAACTTCCACATCAGGTGATGTGCTCTCTCTCTCCAGCTCAATGGAGAACAGCATGTGATGCACAAATGACTGTCTAAAAAAAGACGGCCATGATAACAGTGATGATGCAGATTCCCATCTAAGTATGAAAAGGACTACTGATAAACAGTCACATCTCAAATATGTGGGGAACCACAGATCACTTTATTTTTCTCTTTTCATTCAACTCAAAGGTCTATGTGTTTGTTTTTTTGTTTTTTTTAATCTCCTATGTTTTTAGAGCATTTATTTCCCAGACCTGTAGGTGTCCCTAACATCTTTACAAGAAGCTGGGAAAAACTATTTAAAAACCTGATCACAAATGATGCAACAGTATGCACTCATAAAATATGCATTTATACATATAAGCACCATTTATATATATTAAAAAAATAATAAAAGGGAAATTCACTAAACAAAAAACACACACTGCAGTTAATAATGCATCACACTTATTTTTTATTAAAAGGCTCCAAAAACTACTTCAGTGACTCACACTTGGGCTGTAGCTCTGTGTATCAGCAACTTTATGTAACTTTATGTATTACGCTATAAACACTTTATTTGCTAATTTTTGTGGTGCATCCTTCATCTCCTCATTATGCGCCACATGTCCTTTAGCATCAGTGCTCTGACGCTCTGACTGCGGTTATATTGTCCAGTGAGAGATAACAGCCACATTTAACAGGCGTGCAACCAGGCTGGAGGGGTCACGATGGCACACTCAGCAGGACATGCTAGTTTGTGTGCTGTTGGGACCTTTGTGTTTTGCAGTTACTTTCTTTTTTTCTCCTTACGTTTGTGCTTTCAGTTTCATTCACCAGTTTTGGCAGTAAAAACTACTTGATCGAGTTTAGGCACTACATAAAACAGTTTGGTTAAGGTCAGGGAAACATTGTTATTTCTTTTATGGATGGGCCTTTGTTGACAACTGACCAATGTTAGAAATGACCAAAATTTTCAGTTACACCATAACCAAGTGCATCATAGCACACGAATACACATGCACACACATATACACTTTGTGTGTAAAGTAGGAAAAACAAAGTGAACAAAGTGGTCCTAACTGATGCCCCAATGATAACAACTGGCTCTCATTTTGGCCGTAAAATACCATTTTTAGTGCAATCTATAGGGATGTACTTGCTTTGAATCTTTGGTTGCTATCAAACAAAGCTTTAGACCCAGCTAAGCTAAATAAGCAACATTTAACATGTAAATCCAAAGAATGCTGTTTAACTAATCGGACTTACGAGTTAGGTTATGAAGTAAATGGTTAATATGGTAAATGTTTCAGAGAAAGAACAGAAATGGTTTTATTTAGTGGTTCTGTGGACTTTCAACAGCTAGCCTTTTTTAAGCACAATTAAAAAAGGAAACATGCTACTAAATCTGGTTGAATTGTATTATCCATCCATATAAAAAAGCAATATATGCAACATATACACATCTGCTTGTCAGCTATAACTGATAAATGAGCGACAGAGGTATACATCTCATTAATTTCAAGAAAGCTACTGTCATTATAGATGGAAGGCACAAGGAGAAATTTATAAAAATGCATGTGGTTTAACAAACAATATATGTTGTGTAATGTGCTTGAGGGGGTGGTGCTTGGTGTGGTAGTTAAGGGGGAGATACTCTAAAGCTGTTTTAAAGAGCGGGGCTGACAGAGAGAAACTGAAACTAGAAAAGGAGCAATTCTGACTTTGGTTATAACAGATTTTGGGTTTTTCTTTCTGCTTGAAAATGTGCTGTAAGCTATTTTCTGCAGTTCATATTTCAGGATTTGTTGACCTGCTATCTTGTCAGACATGAATGTGAAAACTAACAGGGTCACTGTGGGTGATACACTGAGGCCTATGACTGGAGTGTTTTCTGGTGAAATAATGGGCAGGATTTGGTTGGGAACCCACTGAACGATGGAAAAAGCACCAACAAACTATAGAAATTAATTCTCTGAAAAGGTAAGATAAATCACAAAATGCACAAATTCATCTTTTATTTACTTTTATGCACTATATAATATTTTATGATCTATTTTGATTACAAGTGATTAGTTTTAGAGTTGAGAATGGACAAAACGGCTTGTTGTAGCAGGAGAAATTGTAGCGTGTGATGTCATAAATTTGAATACAACTTATTTGTTTATGGTGCCAGAATGCTAGCTGCCTATTATAAACAGCTCTTGAATTTAAAATATTCATTTAATCAAAAAAATCTTAAGCTGAATAAATTTAAGAGAAATTCAATGATTGTTTTCAATATTTATTTTTTGAAAACTGTTTTTTTGCTTCTCAACTAAAATGAAAAATAGCTGCTCGCTTACTCTAAGGGGAATATTTAATTACAACTTAAATCCATGCTCAGAAAGTACATCTAGAAATTAACTGTAATATCAGCACTCCTCAAACACAAATAAACCATATTAGGGTCTGAAGATTCAACTGAGGGTTGCTCTTTGCAAAGCGAGACTCAAGTGAAATACACAGATATATGTGCAAATGATGGCTTCAGGCTGCCTGCAATTGACTGAATGGATTTAACAACAAGGACTTCTCACATAAAAAAACAGATTACACAAAAAAAAAAAAAAAAAAAAAAATCCAGGCAAACACAGGAGGAAAAGGGGGGGAAGTAGAGAAGTGTGAACAAATGGTAAAGTGTCTGGTCAATCAGAGTTAGACATGACCTTAAGATGAACCAAGACTTGCCTTTCTTCCCGGAATAGATCGAAAAGACAGACACTGAGGTGCATTAGATTGTGGCAGGATGGACTAATTAAATAAATGTTGTATTGATCTTTTGCTAGATGTTTTTGATGTGCAGGCAGCCAGGTGTGAAATGTATGAAAAGATATGGGACACATGTGTTAACAATGGCCATAGATAAATAAATCAAGTTCAATGACCTGCTTATCAGGCTTATTGGTGATTCTAAATTTAGCATAGGTGTGGATGTGAGGGATGTCCGGAGTGTGGTATGCCCTTCATGCTGTGACAACTGTCCTACACTACAGCCACCCCATAAGGCTACATAAGATAGGTAATTAGCAAAAATGGATGGATGAATAAGTTGAAGAATGACTGCCCTGTGTTAAGCATTTCTTCTAAAACACCAAATGGGAAACTGACAAAGTCATCAATTATATCAAAACAGTGAAGTATTTACAGTGTAAACAGGAAATGAAATAATGGGCTTCCATTCTTTGCCCAGAAACATGACTGCTGATGACTGCTGGTTATATAGTGGTCAATACACATAGACCAGGGGTTTTCAACTAAAATTTAAAGAGATCCAGTTAGAAAAATTTTTGGATGCAAAGGTCCGGATGATCATAATGTCTAAGCAATATGACAAATGTTTGGTCATGAGACGTAGAACTGAACAGTATGACTGCTGAAAATTCTCACCATTGAAGAGTGAAAATTGTGCACGTTCCAATGAAGTGCTTAAATTCAGAAAAATGACACAAAGGGAGGACAAATAGTGGGGATAGTGGGGATTACTTAGTGGGGATAGGTTCATTGGTAACTCTAAATTGCCCATAGGTGTGAATGTAGATGTGAATGTGAGTGTGAATGGTTGTCAGTCTCTATGTGTTAGCTCTGCGGGAGACTGGTAACCTGTTCAGGGTGTACCCTGCCTCTCGCCCTAAGACAGCAGGAATAGGCTCCAGCCCCCCCGTGACCCTGACAAGGATAAGCAGAAGAGGATGGATGGATGATGGAAAAACTTGAATTTCCCCTTTTCTGTTTCACATCCTCACTGAACAGTCTCAAACAACTTTACAGATAATAAATCTTAACACAGTTTAACAGTTGTGAATAGTTTTAGAGGGTCATTTTCTTCCACTCTTTTAATCAAGTCCCCCCCCCCCTTTTTTGCTCAGTGAGAGAACTGAGCTCCAGCTTGCCCTGCCAGGATTTTAAACCTGGGCTTGAATGGAGTCAGGGCCATTCTTACACACATCTGGAGGTGCTCATTGGTGAGCTGGGAACGACATTTAGTTTCGATTATGTCACTGTGGAGAAAACTGCCTCACTTTTGAGTGTGGAGCCAATGCTCTATTTTCACTGTCCACTTTTCTTTTTTTCACAGCACCGTTTGTTCCTTATTTGTCCCTCCGTTTCTCCAGATAGTCATCTGTATTTCTCCCTTTCTTTTTTTCTGCATTTATCACTACTAACTCTCAGCTGTCAGCACTGTAGAGTCCCAGTGTTTAGTGCCTGGGATGCACAGATTTGATTGGCTGAGTGGTATCATGTGGCCTAATTAGCACCAAATTAGTCTCTGCATTTCTTCAGCCGTTGAACCGTAAAGATCAGAAAAGCTCTACCAGTTAAAAAAGATGCACCCTGTCAGGTTTTAGATCATAACCTTCTGGGACAGCTTCTTGGTCCAGACCGGGATCAAACTACTGGAGACCGTGGCAAATTGTTAGCAACCAAAGAAAATGCAAATATCTTTTCGTATACCACTATGAGACCAAATTCATGCTAGTGACTTTCAGCAACCTCCAGCGATCACTGGCAAAGCGGTCCCAAAAACACATACTTTTTCTTTTTGCCTTTATGGGGCTTTAGCTATTGAATTCACAGCACCTGTCATTTATCAGCACTCATTTTTCCCTAGCAACTGGTGGTTGCTAGGCGGTTGGCAACTGATCTCAATCTGCCTGTATTGCTGGGGCTGTAAACTTTAAAGTAAGTCCTGTTGCTATGATGTTGCAGTGGGTGGTTGGCTGAATAAAGCAACTGACTCTTTTTTCACCTGTCTCATATATGCTGCAATTTTTTCACTTTGCCCATATGTTTCCATAACTACAACAAAATAGGTCTGAAACTACTTTAAAAAACCTATGTATAAAGGAGACAGAACACAGTCTGATAAAAACTTTTTCTGAAGGCGTAATAGAACTACATTCTCCTTCTGACAGCCACACCACAGAGCACTTCGACTACCATCAAGCATCATATAGAAAACAATACCTAACAACATTTTCCTCTTTCAGGGTTATAGTTTCAAACCTAAATTATGTAAAATATACACCTAAGTTGTTTTTACAAGCCCTGAAAAGACAAATGGTTTTTACAGCAAAAGGTCGATATTCAAATTCTCACTTGTGAGTCTTGGCGTGTGATTTAAGGATGGCCCTGGGGAATACATCAATGGCAATATTAGCAGTCAAGACAGAACACATTTTCATAGCCTAACTTCTCCTCCTTTCCAAGGAGTTTCTGCCATTCTATCTGTGCAAGAGACACCCAGTATCGATCTGGCTCTGACACATCACCGATGACTCACTGAATGTGGAGACAGGGAGGGGAATTTGTGTTTGTGTATGAGAGAGAGGCTGAAGAAGGAGGTAGCAGGTCTTCTACAGTGATCCCTACAATCCTATGATGTCCTTCAAAGAGGAGTCAACAGGGATAATTATTTTATTTCATTAAATTAACTTCTATGGTGCAGTTTGAAGCTGGACGACCAAGCAGAATAACAAGTAGGCTTGGGGACTGATTATACATGTGTACAAACACTATGAGGATCAAACTCTCTCTCAGCATATTTTTTCCTGTACAAGGTCCCCCACCACCCACCACCCACCCACACACACACACACTGTTTTCTCATGGTCTCTCTTTATTACCTTGTCCTGCCTTTATGTCACTGATCTTCTCCTCTTCTTCACCTATTGCTCTCCCCGTCCATCTCACCACTTGTTTTTGGTTTGTAGGAGATGATTGGCTGCAGTGTACAGATTAAGTCCAAGCTTGTCTCCCTTTTGTGTGTGATTGTGTGGCCAGTGGCCTGGTTGAAATTGCTGGACTTCAACTCATTAGATGAGTCATTACACCAGGGAGTTGGGGAGCAACAGGAGGAGGAAGAAGAGGAGGAAAAGCGGAGAGAGTTCAAAACAAAATATTCTAGACTCATGAAGCAATTGCTGACATAAAACTAGCAGCTGAGTATGTAAAAATGACAAAATGGAAATTTTAACTCTTAACAAAAAAATTGTTGAGTGTAAAAATGACAAAATGGAAATTTTGGGGGTAATGAGTAATATCCATGAGTGGAAAAAAATGTGATGTGAAAAGCAAACGAAATAAAGAAAAGGGGATGTTATTTGGGGAGATAAAAGGAGAAGAGAGAAACAAAGAATTGAGAAGGAAGAAAAAACAGCAGCAGACACTTTATTCTCTCTCTGATTAACAATCCAAGGTAGTGTTCCAGAGCAAATCACAGACAGCCTGTGCATACTAATAGATTAATACTACAGTCACTGCTGCTACCATCAGCACAATGGTAAATATTCGCCTAATTGCATATCACAGATAACACCACAGCTTTACGTTGTTTATGTGTACTTTTGTGCTGGTGTGTTTGTGTATTTATTCATATTTGTGTGGCTGCCTAGGCAGAGTGGATGAGGTTAATTGGCTGCCGGAGATAACAAAGCAGTGTCATGTTCCATTGCTTTGCTCTCTGCTGGGTTTGGGCATGTTTGAAATTAAATTTAACACAATAAAAATAAATTAGCATGATAATTGTAAATACAATGTCATCTGGATGATTGAACTGTGCTGAAATGACTGACTGATTCATTGAATTATTAGCTGACAGAAAATTTAATTCCCATTAGCTGGTTCTAGTGTCTGAAATTGAAAGCTTTGCATGTTGTTTCTTTTCTCTCTTTTATACAGTTATAAATATCACAACATAACCCAATTAGGGCAACTCTATTGGTCAATAAAAGCTTAATGCTAACTAGCTAAAAAGCTAAACGCTAGCATCACTATGCTAACATAATCACAATAGCTGAAAAGAAAACTTAACGATTAACGGATAAAATATGTTAACTAGATTAATTTACTGCTAATATTTACAACACTAAATAGAGGAAATGTGTAGCCTTTAATTGTTTTTTGTTTATTTTACATTTGATCATTTCCTTATCATCATTAATGGTGGAAAAATGTTTCTCAGCTAGGGGATAGTAAACAATTTATTTATTTATTGAGATGTATTTTGCGTAATGTTGCTCAAGGACTCAGCTTAATTTGACAAATGCAGCTAAATTAAACTTTACACTTAACAAACCAATGAACAATCACTCACTTAGTGCTGAGTCGATGTTCGGGTGCCATCAAGGAACCATACACCATAAAATGTGGGACACTGCTCTCAATCTCAAAAAATTAGAGAAGCAAACATAATGTCTGTTCCCCCTCACTAAACACTTTACTCAACCATCCAGCCTTGCTTTCATTCATGAATATTACATAGCGTGTGATTGGCTGCCAGATCATTACAATGATGAGTGAGAGCAGGCCATCTGGTGGCGGTAAGAGGGTTATCACGACTCACTACCACTAAGCAGCCCACACTTGTGAACAGGTTTTCCAAGAGCACAATGTGTTTCTGTGTTTGTGTGTGTGCTCGGCTCTACATGTGAATATGTGTGCAAGTGCAGAGAGACAGGAAAGTCTCTAGCGCAACAAAAGTGGGCAGCTTAAAGAACCCACCCTAGAAACACAATCTCTGGGGTAGATCTGGGCCTCCAGAGAGGGAGGCAGGCTGGCTGTGTGAGGTAGCTTCGCAGCAGGAGAGAACTTCTTGACAGGCTGCTTGCGATGGCGGTCTGGCCCTCTTTCCTGGAACTCACTGCTCACACAGGTGTTGGGCTCAGGTGGGCGAGAGAAGAGGAAACTTGGCAAGCAGGTATAAAGCAGAAGATGTGAGAGCGGGATCGTGGGTGGTGAAGAAAAGCAAGGAGGAGGAAAGAAGTGGAATGGATGAGGAAAAGGAAGAATGCAGGTACAGGTGGATTGCTCTCACTGAGTCAGCTTAGAGACTGAAAACATACAAGGGTCTATTTTTCTGCTTATATAACTCTCTTTGCAGTGAAGGGTTAAAGCATATCCCTACTTTTCATCAGCTTTTTTCTCTCGCTCTTCCTACTTTTTTCTGCTTTCTAAAACAAGCCTATATACATCTCTAGGGAATGTATGTGAAAGAGAATAGTGGAGAGGTACTCAGAGTCTGTCCTGCTTTTGCATTTGGCGTGCACACACACACACACACACACACACACACACACACACACACACACACACACACACACACACACACACACACACGCGGAAAGCATGAAACACTCATTCTCTGTTTAAGGATGACCAATTGTCCAGTAAAGGAGACCAAGCCCCACAGTGGTGTCACTTCCTATTTTTCATAACACACCATACTGTAGTTGTGTATCATCATTTTATGTCTTTCCCTATAGGCCAATGCTCACTTGACCATCGCATACTCAATGTGTTCTCAATTGAGCCTGAAATGGAAATGGTAATTGTGCATGTGTTTATTGCTATTCAAGCAATCTTGTGATAAAAAAGAACCCCCCCCCCCAATGTTCATTGTCATAGCATCCACACTGGAAACCCCCTTTAATCAAAACCACATTACTAAGTAGCAAACACAATAATTATATTCCCTCCCATGATAATACACCCCAAGGGCAGTTTTATCACTATTGAGGGAAAAGTAATAAGCCTGACTTGTCAAATGATCAGTGTTTATAAGCATTTACACAAAAATCACTGGAGACGTTGGATAGTTAAATCGCACCACTGCAACTGAGTCTCTGAATGCAGTTAAAAACTTTATACCCCAGTATAACTGCTAATTGCATATAGGTTGGATCAGCTACCATCTGGGAGCTACTGTTAATCACTCAGTACTTTTAACAACTTGGCAATGTTTTAAAACCTTTATTAGTCAGGCTCGTGACAGTGAGATTAAATCCCCCTCTAAGCAGAAATCAGTTAAGACAATCTGATGTGAGAGTGTGTCCTGCTGATTTCCACAGAGCCCCGAGGCAGGCCACCTAATCTACAAAGCCTCAACACACATCCGCATGGATCAATGGATAACCAAGCAAATATTAGCACACGTCTCCTTTCACTCCAACTGCCTGTCAGACTTTCACTGGCCCGGTCTGTGTTGAGAAAATCACAAATGTGTTCAAAAACTTTGTGCGTGTCCATTGAGCAGGATGCCAGTTAATCCTGACAGGCTCTTAAAACTGAAACGCTGCTCAAGCTGTACTGTATGTCCTTTGGGATGACAGTAACTGTCATTACGTTGCAAATTAAATAGGGATTAAATTATTAACTGAGTTTCGCTGAAATCTTATGAAGTCATTGTCATATGATTTGACTTATAGATTTTTTTTTGTTTGTTATATTTTTTGGAAACGACTTATGTCCTGGGAGAAAACAGCAAATGCAGTAACTGACTGCTATTTTGCGAAGAGGTACACGAAAGAGAGACATGTTACCATGTCTTCTCCTTCTTTTGCCCGTGGCTTTTAGGGGTCACCACAGCGAATCATTTGTCTCCATCTCACCCAATCCCTAGCATCCTCCTCTGTCACACCAAACCTCTGCATGTCCTTTGTCTTTGGCCAACAGTGTCACAGTTTCCGCCGGCACCCTGTTGTCCAACAGCACCAGAGGTGGTTCTTGTTAACCCGGGCCCCGACTGATCCAGTATGGAAATCACTTTTCTTGATAATCTGCATGTTTAATGTGTTGCCATGTCTGCATAATAAATAAAAAGCTAATATTAGCCTGGATTTGATCTGATCCCAGTTTGCAGCATTGTGTCACTGAACAACGTTTTCATTTCTTCCCAGTCTGTAACGTACTACACCAGTAATGGCAAAATATTGATATCGATGTCTGATATTGACTCTAATTATTAAGCTGTATTAGACAGACTTTTTGAAATTACCTTGACATTGTTTTAAATTGTTCTGCAGCTTATGTTAGCACATTGATCTCACAGATCTTACAAGATTACAAATATAATGGTCCAAATCATGTAGATCTGTCTTCCCTTTTAAGCCCTGTTGGCTTGACAATTGAAGCATAGCTTGAGGAGAATAGTACATGTCTAGAAATATGAGCTGTTCAGCTTCTGGGGGATGGATAATGTGGAATTTGGAAGCTATAATGTTTCTTTGTTAGTGTGCGTGGGTATGTTTAGTGTGGTATGTTTTATAGGCTGTAGGGGGTGTTGCAAATACGGGAAGAGGGAGACAAATGGGTTTACTCTGCACTGATAGTTCAGTGCCATATATTCTAACATCCTGCCATCTCGCTCCTTCTCTCTGCATCATTAGAGTTGTTGTCTGGGTTGCGAAGCCCTGTGGTGTGATATTGAACGTATTGTAAAAGAGTCACGCCCTGCACATTATAGCTGCTAACACACACAGACGCATGGAGAGAAAGACAGCTGCACGAAGACGGTGCATGTGTCAAAGTTCTGAATTACTGCAGGGCAGTCCAAGGCAGCAATGCAGAGAGGACAATGAAAAAGAAACGAGGAGGAAGGGAGAAATAAGCTTTTCTGTCCTGCTTTAACATTCCTGTGGGATAGAAGAGAAGGGGAGGTTTTCAGCAGATCAATTTTGAAGTTTGTCTTTGTCAATGCAGAGTTTGGCTCAGAATAGAAGAGGAACAGGCTGAGTGAAACATGTAACTATTCTTAGCTCTTCTACAGAATTACAAAAAAGGTAAAAGCAGCTGGCCTTGCTCCATAAACAGACTGGCAGTATGGCATCGATGCTAATGAGGTAGGACAACAACAATCCTAAAAAACATCATTGCTAACCCCTCCCACACGTCCCACATGCAAAATACATGTATGTACATTTATGTATCCTTATTTGCAGCACGTTTAAAGGCAAGAAATCCAGGTGTTCACCTGTGGAATCCATATAAAACATAATATCATCAAAAGGTTTATGGACTGCTATTCCAAAGCCTCCATTTCACCTTATTAGCTGTCACCATCTTAAATGATGGTCTTAGACTGGGAGGGTGGAAGGCTAACTTATAGGCCAACACTAATTAGCTTGGTTTAGCAAGCTCAGTCCGTTGACTACAGATGCATCGTGAAGACAAACATGCCTGCTAATACTGGTAAGATTTAAATAAAACTCTCAATCTGAGCCAGTCCCAGACCTGGGTTGGCAACTTGACTGAGACAAAGACTCTAGGTTAGAACAGACAAATAGTAACCTAGAGGTTTGAGTCCTTGTTCAGATGGTAGCATCATCTCTCTGACAAATGTTTTTGTAGATGTTTTCTGATATCTTCTACAAGCTGAAAAACAGCAGTCAAAAACAGCAGAAATCAACATCTGCGCGCCCCCACGCCCGACACACAAACAAGGACTCTGACCACCCTCTGTCTGCTGTCCAGCTTTTCTGTGTCAAAACGGTTTCACGCTGCTATAAATAATGCTGCTACAGCTGCAGTAAACTCAAGATAAAAACAATTACCGAGTTAGCATTCACTAAACAAACTGTAATGGCTTCATTAAATGTCTCACGCTCTAGTTTACACGTCAATATAATCGCTCTTTCTCTTAAGAAAAAAAAAGTTGTTTTTATGTTGTCAGGCTGCTCATTCAGTACATTTTCTCCATGAGAAGAATATTATGAATACCAAATCATGACTAAAGCACACACATTAATAAACAGTGGTAGGCTCTCTCTTGAGCCTAAACAGAAGCTTAGCCTTGATTTTAAGTCTTCTTAATGAGTTCTGATAATTTTCTTTTACAGATAATGAAACGATATGTGACCTCTCATCCTGTGACAGCTGGGAAAGACACCAGTCCATCCATTATCCTGATTTGGATAAGTGGAAGAGAATGGATAGATGGATTGGAGTGTGCGTGCTACTCGTTACATCTGCAGCTTCTAGCTGGCAATCCAGTTAGAAGTTAGAAGTGGCACTTGTGCTTTCTATGCTGCTTACTTAGCTCTCTGCAGCTTACCTTTGACTGGTCATTAAAAAAGGGTGGCAGAGACCACCCATGCTCATAGACCTGGGCAAACAGAGTGTTGGTAGTACATCCACCCTCTTCCGCTTATCCTTATCAGGGTAACGAGGGTCCTGGAGCCCATCTGCTACAAATAAGAACCTGGGCATTAATTTTGGTCACATAATTCCTAATTGTGAAGGATGAGTTAGTGGGAAAATATCCATATCTTTCGTGTATTACAGTAATATTACTAAGACTTATCTGGTGATTGACTCCCTTTTTGAGCAATTCAAGGAATTTCAGGTCTTTCACACAACTGTGTTGGCTTCAGTTTTCAGCCCCAGATGTTGGTGCATATGGACTTGTGTTAAGCTGTTGCTCTACATTTCATGGGCAACTAACTGCAATCTTCTCCTGAGCAGAGAAAAAACAACAGGCCACTCACTTAAAATAAATTTCATGTGACGCATGCAATATTGTAAGAGAATTATAAAGGGTGACTGAATACATCTTTGGACTTTGTGCTCATTAGTTCTGTCACGTAATACTAAATTTGAATGGAAGAAATTTATGAAATATAAAGGATGATCAGCTAGAAAAAGTAAGACACTGTCAATAAAATAAACTCTCAAGTCTCAAGGTGAATACTTGTCTAAGAGCAAATAGTGATATAAAAACTCCAATAAAATAAACATATTAGGCTGAACTCCTGTTTGTTTTTTATAAAACACGCAACAGAGATTTAATGTAGCAGATGAGAGGAGGTTTCCCAGGAAACCATATTCCAGCTTGTAGCTTCTGTGGCCTGTCACTAAGCACTTTTCTTGTAATTCATTACACACACTGGACGCACACAGAATCTGAACTGCTTAAGTGATAATGATACATTACAATACTGGCACACAACCCATTTTTTTTTTCATTTGTTTCTTTTGGTGTGCGGGAGAGTGATGCAGTGATGAAAGAGTGTGAAAATCAGTTCAGTGATTTAGGTTTAATGTCCTGCTAGGAACACCAGTTGAAAAAATAATCATCTTTGTACATCCTCTGAATGTTCTGAGAAATAAAAACCGGTCCACTTTTCTATAGGGCTTTTCTTGTAGATCACTGTATGTGTGAGTGTGAAGTCAAACTGCCAATGTTCTGCCAAAAATACAGAGCACAAACGGAATTGCTTTTCTTAGGTTTCGAAACGCTGCCACACAGTTTTGACTGAGTTCCTCTCTGCACACTCTGTGTGTTCCACCACCCACCAAACAGCCTGAAGACTTGATCTGAACTCTGGCATGAGTGCAGCTCATTATTGCAATGTCACGGAGGTGGGGAGAGAATCAGATGATAGAAAATTCCATTTACATATAAAAACCTTGAGGTGAAATATAGTAGCTCATGGTTTTAGTGAGTGAATTTAAATTACAGCCTCTTTATTCTTTTACTTTCTACACTTTCATTCTGTCTTACTTAATCCCTGGAAGTCAGGGCTTTAGCAGAGAGAGACTGATTATCAGACACTCTGACACGGAGAAAAGACACTTACCTTCCCTTTCTTTTCTTTTCCTTTTTTTTACAGGAACACTATAATAACATAACTTTATATGATCACAGTCTCAGTTTGGAACTGAAGCGGCATTCTGATAGATTGATCTACTTCTGCGGCGAGATGGCATTAGTGTTTATCAGACAAACTTGATGTCCTGCCAGGAAGAAGTTAGGAAAATGATGATGAGTTTGTGCATGTGCATCTGTGTTTGTGTCTGTGATACCAGAAGACCGCGTCTATGAAATATATTTCTCCTATATACCTAAGTAACGACTGCATAATTGTATGTGTGCATACGTGAATTGTAGAGATGAACACTGTTATTAATTAAATGGCACTAGACATGTTAGTGGGTTAGTGAAAATGACATTTCCTGCCTGTGGCAAGTTTAAAGGTCAAACAAGAATGAATGTGTCCCTGGTGAGGGGCTATGTGGACACTTTTTGAAAGTAATATTGGGAACACTAAATCATCAGAAGAATGATTTAGAGATGAAGGACCTGAAATGAGTTTAACAGCACCCAATTCCTGAAATACTTCCTGAATTATACGAAGACAGTGAAAACTATAAATGTATATGAAATTTCTGATGTGCCCTATAATAACATAAACCTGGATGCACTTTTATCACTAATTGTCAGGTCAAAGGCAGCAGGCTTCTGTATGTTCACTGGCCGCTAGCATAATTTTAGCTTAGCGGTTGTTCTTGTTTACATGTCTAATCTTCTAACAGCGAGTGACTGCCACAAAATTGGGAATAAATAAACATGTTTATGCACGTTGTCATGCAAGCCCTGACTTGGGTTCAGGAGATGAGGCTGGAGGTGAGTAAGAAGAGGAGGAAATAAGGGAGGGCAGGGAGCAGCAATGGAGGAAGAGAATGTAAAAATGTTATACACAGGTCAACAGAACTATTTGTGATCTTTAAATTAAAGGTAACTTATAAGGCTTACTACATTTATGTCTGTGGCCGTTCTCTAGCCACAGACATAAAATGCAATCAGGCTGAACTGCAATGCCCATCTTGGCATTCTGTATTCAAGAGGGTGACTTCCACAAACTGACGCCCACTTCTATGTATTGTTAATAAATTTCTTCTAAGTTTATAAGAACGCATCAATTTCTTGTAAGACGTAATTACAAACTAATCATTGTACAGTATATTTATGAGCACAATGTTCTTTTCCATTAATAAGTCAAAAATATTGGACCTTTAAAAAACTACCTGTCAGCTTCATAGTGTAACCCAGAATATAATTTGTGCACTAGCACTGCTTAACTTGACCTGAATAGAGTAAGAAGATTAGAAGCTAAAATAAAACTGCATAATCAGGAGAAGACAGCATCTGTTAACAGAAAGCTGTTAACAAAGAGTGTTACGTAAAGCATTGTCCTGCAAACAGCAATTATAATTTTCTACAAAATATGAAATTCAGATTTTGTTTTTTGTTTTTTTACTTATTTTTTTGACTGTTAGCTATTTGTGGTGTTCAGTCATCATTCATTCACCATAAAGATTTTAATCAAAACACGGTAAGCACTGGACCGCTATATTTTCAAATACAACACATTAAAATACACCACCGAGGCTCATGTCTTCTTGGAAACATTCCACAACTTCCCTGAAAGGCAAAATCCAACTCCATCTCTTCTCGTTCCTCTCATGCTTCACTCAGCTCAATCTGCACGCTCACAGCATTTTGTGAACCACAGTAAGAACCCATCCATGAGCAGATGAGAGGGCAAATCCAATCTGTTAAAAAGCCACAACTCAGCTCCACAGCCATACGGCCACCATCCAGCACTTGACCCAAATCTGGCTGTGCAGCACTGCAGTTGTGCTACCATGGAGCACTGACAGAGGCTTTTGTTTTTGGGAACAAACGTGTGTGGGTATGTTGTGCCGTGTGCACGTGTGTGTAAAACCAGTGCGAGGGCTTCTTGCTGTCAGCATGTGCCGAGGTGCTAATGAATAAACTTAGATGCGTTTCTTTTTATAATTCATTGCTGAGCCTGTGTGCAGTGAGCCTCCTTTTGCATCCACTTGAGCCAGTGCTTAGCTCAGACCTTTGCAACAGGAAAGCACAGTGTCAATGAGCCATTAGATTACTGAAGCATAATTACAGTCTCATGGCTTGCAAAAGATTGAGAACAATGGGCATCGTTGCAACACATTCACAGTGCATGGGCTAAATATTTAGGTTATATAGCGGTTCATGAGGCTAATACGAGTGGCAAGCATTTGTAAGCCACTGGAATGGGGTGTTAATACAAACTGCAGCAACATGGGGATGATAGAATATAATCCTTTCAACTCTATTTGGCCACATTAGCTAATATAAGCAATACAACAGACTCTGATCATGAATATATTTTACTGGTAGATTAATAAACTTAAATAATCACTGAATTTGGATAACCCTGCTATGTAGATAGCAATACTGCTTTTGGGTTTAGCACATAATGAATACAAATACGTGAGCAAGTGCTTCCTTTAAATAGTGTTGTGTATTCGTTTTCCTAAGGAGTGGGTTTTTATTATGAAAAAAGGATCAGAAAATGGAAAGGGGAGACAATTGAGGACTCTTGATGGAGGTCAAACATCTGTGTCTAAGCACAGATTGCTGTGACACAATGAGGGAAAGCAAAGAGAGACTGTGTAGAAAGGAGTTGCCAGATAACAGAGAAGTAATCTAACATTCCTTGCTGTCAATATTTAAGCGAATACGCTTCTTGTGGCTCTTAAAATATCTTTCGTTTCCCCCTCCATCTCTTCTCTCCCTGCTGTTCTCTTTCTATTGGTTTCTCATTCTCTCCTTTGTCCATGCATAAACACATTTTCTGATTCCACATCATCTCCCTCTCTCCCATCCCGACTCTTTTTCCCTTCTTTTCTTGAACAGATAAAAGTGTCGCCGCTTTTTGACAAGACACACTCGCTGGCTTCTTCCTCAGAGAGGAAGAGAAAGTTAGCAAATGGCTGACGGAAAGAGGAGAATTTTGATATATGCTGGTACAAAAGTTCACCGCCTTTAAGCAGCCTTTGATCAGCCCAGCACCTGTCTGCCGCCCGGAGGGCCACCACGGTTCACAAGGTCAGCTATGCAATGATCTGCCACTCATTTCTAGTACATTTGAAGTATTATAGCTGTAAGGTTTGCTACAGAGCAACTGCTACGATGGTGTCAAAAACAACATTTTCATCCTGAATGAAGAGATTCACCTTTTGCCCCACACTTAGAAAGAAAGTTACAGGCAAAAGACTGCTAAATGTCACTGTGAAAAGGAACTACGTGGTTTGGGCTTTTTTATCTTCATTTTCTTGCAGCTCATCTCACATCACAACAGCAAATTGGTATCAAAGGTCCTTGCTAAGGAACTGAGGGCAGATTGAACATAGATCTTCTATTTAAAGGTGGGAAAAGGTGAAGACAAGCCACAAAAACATGGGGATATGGACTAGAAGGCTCACTGTGTCTTAAAAGAGACTGCAGGGAGCAGGTGGAGGGAGAGGTATTCCTGAGAGGGAAGTGCAGTCTGTTTGGATTATATCACATACATGTTTCTAACCTATTATGTCTCTGATCAGGGAAAATGGGAAAGGAGGTGTCTGAGTATAAGCGAGGAATCGAGGGATGGAGAGCAGAGGACTGAAGTTTATGAAAAAGTAACGTTAAGTGTGAAGAGAAAGGCGAGAAGGGAGAAACAAAGGTTGAGAGGGAGGAAGGAGAGAGAGGGTAAAGAGAAGAGGGGAGATCTGGCACAGCACAATTTACTGTGGTTCCCTTTCTCTGGGAAGGAACTCAGGAGCAAATGGCAGTGTGAAATATTCAAAGGGGGACCAGGAACAGAAACATCGGCACTTAGTGACGTAACGCAGCTGCAATGCCCACAGAACTCTACCCTGCTTGAAACCTTATTCCTGCATCCAGCTTTGAATTTCATTTCCAAAGTTATGAAACAATGAGATAAATTTAGACCTACTGAGTAAGTTTCCTGAGGAACTAATTCCAAATTTTTTTTTTGCTGCATATCATTAGAAGGTTTGATGCATTTGTGATGCAAATTGTGAATCATGATTTCACGACAAAGAATCATGATGAATATGATTATGCATGGAATAGATTTGCACTCCCAGAAGCAGAAAAAGAAATGAACAGATACGGGCTATTCCTCTGTAGACCCAGGCATCTCCTGAACCTCTGACTTTACCCCGTCTACCCTCCTCTTGAAGGATTCTCACTATTACTCCTGTCCATCCCCTGACACTCTTCTCCACTCTTAAACCCAAGCTTGTCTTTCACCTAGAGCAACCCTTTAATCAAAATCTACCTGCTTGTCTCTTGTCTCTGTTACCATTCCAAGGTCACACATTCAATCATTTCCTCTTATCCAGTCAAAGTTATCCTTCTCCACACTGATCCCAAAGGACTCCTCTTCCAATATGTCCCGGGGCAAACAGAGGAGAAAGTGTGCGCTTGTGTGTGCACTTATGAGTGTGTGTGTATGAAAAGGTTGTACTGTAGCATTATGGATGACTTCAGACTTTAAGTGTGTGTGTGGGGTGGGCTATTAAAAGAGCATGTCCCTGGGCCACGGACCTTTCATTTGAGTTCTCCCCGGGGAGACAGCAAACAGAGAAAATAGAGCAGAAATCCTTTGAGGGCACGCAGTGGAAAGGAGATGTCACTGAATGTGAGATGAGTGTTTGTATACAATTTAAAAGTCAGATTTGATACCCCGTGCCCTGCATAATGGCTGATATTTCCCAACAATGAAAAGAAAAATGGTCTGTAAAAAGTCCCGGGACACTGCATTGCAAGGCTGTCGCAGAATACGTGATGAGGTTGAGGGCTAATATATGTGTGCACTCCTCTCCCACATAACCTTGTAGTCAACAAATACACGTGCACAAACATCGCATGGCCAGTACACAAATTAATGTGCATGCGTGCGCGTGCAAAATGCTGCTAATGTCACTACATTATTCTGTTAGTTTGCTTCCATGAGCGATTTGAGTGACTCATAATATCATAGTGATGTTGCGTGACCATCAATCATATGATTAAAAGAGAAAAATATTAAGTGAAACTGCACAGAGTGAGATATCAATCCTTTGCCTACAACTGGGTTGTAATTGCTACTGAGACTGAAGATTGAGAAATGACACCTGTTTGAATTCACAGTTTTGCAACCCAAGGGTCACTGCAGTGGAATTAAAATACAACATACAAAATACAAGAAGCATGCAGTATTGAGTGTCTGTATTTATTAACCTTAACAAAGATTGCTAGGGTTCGGAGGTTCAGCAGTGTCTTTGTTCTGAGAGAGATTGAGGTGTTATTGAACACAGCAGACGGCTGTAAAACATGTCACATGTTATATACCAGGAGACAAGTTAAGAGCTCAGCCTCCTGCCCACTCTCTTAATTGCCGCACCTCACAGCATATAATACCAACACCTACAAAATGGTCATGGAGGGAGAGCGTTACAGATACAGAGGGGGTGTAGATAATAAAAAAATGTGTCATTTCTCAGACCGTGTGATTTGTGTTTGATAAATGAAAAGAGAAAAAAGGTTAGAAGGGTGCCTTGTTATTCCCATTTTGATTGCAAAGACAAGTACAGAAATGCTGCAGAGGGCGGGAGAGGAGTGAACATAGGGTGAACATGTAGGATAGATCAAGAGAGGGGCTTGAGGGGAAACATGGTTCATATGTTCGCGTACTGTTTCCTCACCTCCAGCTGTGCCGAGGTGTAAGAGTGGTATCAGTGTGAGGTAACAGGCAGTGAGCCTGCAGGTGTGCTGTGTTTGAGGAAAAATAGAGTGACTGAAGAAGACTAAAGAGCAGAAGATTATCAACATAAATATCACATACTGTTCTATTTACTGAAAGTGAACATATATACACATATATCCACTTCCACACACACAATAAGACTCTGTAAGTCTTATTAATTCACCTCTGCGCACGCTTTACTGGGTGGTGACGATGGATGGTGGGTGGAGGTAAATGAGAGTCGATGAGTTAAAGGACAAAAAGAATGCTCCTTGCCCACCGCATTGATTCTCAGCTCCGTGGGGTAATAACCCTAATGTTGTAGGCTCTGACCCCACACACACAACAGCTTTAATTAAGAGACGAGCAGCCACAGACAAAAGGAATGATCTTATCTTAATCTCTCTGGAATTAAACATACACTGAAAATACAATGTGTAACTATGGTTCAGCATGTAATAAGATGTTGAGATTTGTTTTCTTGCACTGAACTGAAGTCATAATTGAGACTAATCACAGAAGCATTATGTAAAGGACGAGGTTTCCTTTTGCAACCTCCCAATCACGGTCTCTTTTTCTCCTCGCCTCTTTACTCCCTCACCTGCAACAACGTCTTATTTTCTGTGTAATTTGTGGTCACATGCCCTTTTTCCTGGGACAAGCAGCTGTCCGTCAGATTTGCAAGTCTGCTGCTTTAAAGCCAATTTGAAAAATAACCCTTTTTTGCCTTAGAATATACTTGGTTCTGGATTTCCAGTCCATTCAAATACTAACACACTGGAGAGAAACCTTTCTTTCGGCCTTCTCAAGGAAGTCACCTTGTAAAACATTTTTTAGAAAGCTGCTTTATCTCGTCAACCATCAGGATGGTCTTCTAGTTTTTGAAGCCTCACTTCTTTGTGAAGACCACTGTGGGCAAAGTCAGGGCAGTTTACTTGTAAAGTAAAGGAACTCTACAATACTTCAATCCAAAACCTAAATTTCACCCTGCCCCTAAAACATTATTACTAAATAACAATCAATAAAGCATATGAGGGATGATAACAGAAAGCACAATGCCTCACCATGCTCTACTACTTTAAGTAGGGGAAAAAAACAGGAAGGAAATTAGACCAATCTGGTACTTGGAAAGCTTATGAGCTCTTAGACTGGCAATCAAACACAATCACACACATTCCACCACGCTGACTGGATGGCTCATGTAAAAACAGCTTCTTCTTAGGTAAGATGCAGTAAATGTTATACCAATCAACAATATGAGAAGGGGAAAGGCAGCATGCTCTAAACAAGGAAGGAGCTCTATCTGTGTAGTATCTTAATACTACACAGATAGAGCTCCTTCCATGCCTTCATTACAAAACAAATGAACAAAATAACAAGACCTCAGTCACACAGGCTAAGTCACCCCCCTCTGGACACTACAGAAACATGTCTGTTTCCCAAATGGCTGAAATCAGGTGAAATCTGTTGAAGAGAAAGTGCTGGCCTAAAAATCTCTTTGTGTTTGCTTCGGCCACCAGCGGATTGCAACGACTGCTGGGAGTTTACGTGGAAGATGCTGATATTGTGAAGAAACCAGAAACTGAGACCACCTTCAAAGAAAAGTTCTGTTTTACTACTGAAACCAAAACACTTGAGAGGGCACAAAGTTTACTCTAAAGGTGGTCTCAGTTTCTTGCATGCGTGGTTTGACTATCACTTATGCTTCTGAAACTCCATGCTAGTTAAAGTATCACGTTCTGTACATTCTGCCTGTCATGCTAAAGAATGCCATATTAAAACTTTTTTCACAATTTGCATAATTTACACATGTGAGTGATCTGCAGTGTACTCATTTGTTTTTCACTTAAAAGGACACGCATTTTCCACAAACTGTATTATTGTTGAACTGCAGTTGTCCTAATGTTAACAAACAGAGCTCACCGTGCACAGCTGGGGTAAGAGGAGCGAATAAAGCTGAACAGAGGCATAAAGGAGGACAAACTAATGTTGACACTGGGGTGTAATGATTCAAATTTTCTTCCTCTCTGTGCTTCCATACACTCTCTCCCACACAATAAATGGATGGAAATGAGAGGCAATAAAAGGATGAGATGAAATCATTTTCAAAGCCACTATATTTATTTTCCTCCCATCTCCCTCGTTAAATGCTGTGCTCGGCCGATGATAACCAACACAAGCAAACATAAACATGCATGTGGGCCAACAGCAAAGACACAATCATACAGAAGTACACACTCAGTGTTTAGACAGAAATACTGGGAAAAAAATTAATGAATAAACACCAAACATGCAATATATGCAGGGCACAGACACGTGCACAAAGAGGCAGACAAATAAGACCAAAAATCTGCCCTTATTAACCTCTCATGCACATTTCCTGGAACCTTCAGGTGATGGAGTGATGCATGAATACTGACATCTTGACCCATGATGGGTGCTTCTGGTAATTTTAAACAGCACAAGATCCTCTAAGTCTGCACCTACTGCAAATATCCTCATTTGAATACAAACCTTTGCCTACAACCTTTAACTCTTAAGGCCTTGACTTGCTCTGCCTATTAACAGAGTGGATTGCCTATGTGTGTTTGCATATGTGTCTGTGTTTTCTTATGTGTGTTGGATTGAAGCTAGCTTCTTTATATGAAGCTGGTTTGTTTTGAATCTCAGGGTTGTATCAGTGGTTTTTGTGAACTGATCTTCAGGGAGAAGAGAGGGAAGCTGATCACAAGGGTATTTCTAAGACCTTTTCTTTGCAAGTGGAAGGTTTTACATGCAGATTTATAACAGTGTATGTTATATTACATCATTTAGCACTTACATGGTTATCCAAGTCAATTACATTTTGACTGCCAGAGACAGCTAATTAAATACTCATATACTGTTCTAGTTTCATTTCCTTTAGAATGATCGTGTTGAAGATGAGGACCATGTCTGCAACCTCTTGCAGTCAGGGTCTGAGGGACCCAGAGTCCATGAGCAGTTTTGGACTTATATGTTATATGTATATTGGATGTGTTGTGCTGCTGTCCATAGTTTTCCTGCTGCAGGTATGTGTGTGTGTGTGTGTGTGTGTGTGTGTGTGTGTGTGTGTGTGTGTGTGTGCAGGTAGGCCACAGCCCTGGTGGGTGTGCCCTGCCAGGTCGCTGGCCGCACCCAGGATGATGCCACACACCTGCAGCTGATCAGTCTCGTCTGGAGGGAGCTACTTTAGAGAGTTGCTGAGCTCCCATCAACGTGGGATTGTTGCGTGAGACTTGCCGTCAATTCTCCAGCTAGTCGGTTTGTGAGTGTGAGCTTGCCAGTGAAGTTGATTGTACAAACGGCTGCCTCTGTGATTTCCCGGAAGGAGTGCAGAAACGAGAGGGCAGCAGGCACGGAGTACACGGGCACTAGGGAGCCGACACACGGAGCACAGACACTTGGAGAAGACACGGAGTGGGAGTCGGGATTTATTGTTGTGTGGATTATCTTTACGTCACTGTAACTAAACGCACTGCATTCATCAAAGAGTCCAGCGTTTAGGTCCTCCTTCCCAACATCCCCATGGTCTGCCAGTGCAGCCGTGTCACTTGCAGTCAAATCCATCTTTGAGTTTAGTCCCCTGCCTCAATGAGACCCATTGCAAATGAGGTAAACTCACTGATGCACAACCTGATACCGTCCATCTGATACCAACGTGTTGGCAATCTGTCTGCAGTTATACATTAGGTGGCTATTATTTGCAAACCTTTTCCAGTCTGTCTGTGAGCAGTTGCAATTAGTCCAAGTCAGACCGTAACTGTTTGGAAATAGGTTGCCCTCCCAGCAGATGACAATTTCCTTGTGATCAAAAGTCTAGCCCAGAGGTTAAATGTGCAACACCCTCACAGCCTAACAGTTGGTTAACACAGCTACTTGCACGGAAACTGAAGAAATTAAAAGCAATCACCAGGAAACCACAGGCGTTTACTAGGATGGTATTGTCCTATTTTTCCTCTGCTATGAGCCATTAACCTGCATTCACACTCGAGAGATCTGCTCGTTGCACATGTCTTTGATGCTGAATGCTGATTGCTTGTGCACATGCCAGGTTCCACTTGCCTAGATAAACCACAGGTTTATATTACTAGGTCATATATCAATCACTATTAACTCACACTTTCATTGGCAGTCGCTTCAATCACTCACCTGGAAGTTGAGAAAGGTTAACCTCGGGTCCTGCCCACTTCGTGTCGCCAGCGGTAATTTTGCCTGTGATCCCTGAAAATTGTCAAATGTCATTCACTTTATATGGTCTCTGGTTACCACATCACTTCCAGGGTAGACACAGCTTAAGGTGGTAAAAAAACAAACTCTTAAATTCTATTTTCCCAACAAGCACAAGTTTGGTGATGCCCTCCTCCCTAAGTGTATCCAGACTACCGTGATGAATTGATTGTCAGATGTGTTTGTGTCGGGGGAATAGCAAGTGTCCTGCTGCTGAGTGATTTATAGAACCAGACTCTGAAGGAGAGACACCTCTCTCATGGATGACAGCATGGCCACTGTCATTTGGTCAAAGGTGCAGAGAGAAGGAGATGCTTTTCTGTCTGTCTCTCTGTCTTTCTGCTGTGTGTCTGTTTGTGTTAGTGTAGGTGGGAAAATGGATGATTAGGAAGGTAGGCACTCGTGTGTCACAGAAAAATGATAGAAGTGTGAGCCATACAAACATGGAAATGAAAGGCACTAAAATGATAGTGTATTAGCAATTGTAATTGCTGAGGTAAAGTGTCAAGTTATTGCATTTGTTATTAACCTCTGGAAATATCACCTTGAGGTTTAACAAAAACAAATAATAAACTCCAAGTCCCAGAGTCATTGTCATTATAATTAGTTGTTAATTAGTTTTTTAATTGAAAGGAAGAAAATGCCCTTTTATTTGTGCTGCATAAAAATGAGCCCTGCATGGTGTAAAAGTTTCTTTTCTCCACATGGAATTATTCAAAGCACCTCGATATTCAGAGCAAAAAGACAAAAACCAGTAGTTAAAGAAAGCGAAGACGACACGGTGAATCGTTTTAACACGCAATAAACTCAGGGAACTGTAAGGTGCTCTTAAAGGTAAAAACAATGAAAGTCATTCTTAGGTAGGTCCAGTCTTTGTAAGCTACATAATATATATATGAGAAATAAAGATGATTCACAGACTGAACAATCATAGTATACTGTGTAGAGCTATTGCTTCAAATATCCAAGTTTTGATTTCAGTACAAAACATCTCGCCATAATCTACAAAACCCAGTGAAGTAACACTTGTCATCAAATTAAAACATTACAAAGACGGCTCCCAGCGAGTAACAAGTATCATTTGTAACTGTTAAACGTACAACAACTATCGATGTTGTGCAGTGAGTCGAAAACTGTGTCCACTGGGCTCTGAAATGAGGGAATGCTGTAAAAGAAGCTGGAAGGATCAAGTGTGAAGGGGCGAGTAGTATTTGCATAAATTACAGCATGAATCCTTTCCTCCAGGTCCATCTTCGTAATTCATCTCCACCACCCCTCCGTTCTAGCCCACACCATTGCCCTCTTGCTCCCATTATAACCAGCAATGCATGAAATTCTCTCTTTCATAAAGACCAGCAGACATTCTCTCACATGCACTTACACCGGTTCAAATGGTGACTACTTTATTAACTCTGGATTGATATTTTTAAGAGGAGGAAATTATCGAAGAGTTTACTTTCAGTCTGCTTCTTTATGTCAGCGAGAGCACAGCAGCAACACCACTGTCACCGCAGGTCAGAGATAAAAAGCAGACACAAAGAAAAACCCAAACATAAGGAGGAAAGACGTTTTGATTGATTGCAGAAAGTCTTGCCTAATTTATTTGTGTACGTAATATGTTATAAAAAGCACTTTATGTTATAATCATTTGGTGCTTGACTTAATATCCACTATGGTAAGAAGGAGCTGTACTGCTTGTCAATACTTTGATGTGAAGCGGTGCCGACCAGTCTCTGTTTAACAAGGAACAGCTGCTGGAGGCTTTAATGGGATCATTGATTTCAATGGGTAATATTTGGTTTGCTCAGGCTTTAATATCTTTATTCTCTTTTCTTTCATATCTCTTGTTTGACTTCTACACAGCAAATCTTTTCAAAGTCAGCCTCTTATTGTCTTTCTTGTATCATGTTGTTTTTTCTCCTCAAGCATTTTATCTTAGTATGCAACACATGTTACACTGTGGCAAATCTCCTCTCCTCTCCTCTCCTCTCCTCTCCTCTCCTCTCCTCTCCTCTCCTCTCCTCTCCTCTAACTTCATGTAAACTTTATTCTTTTTGCCCCAGTTAACATCTAGTAAATGATGCTTTCTGTCTCTTTTTGCAAAAACTTGCATATTTCCAGATTTCTGGATTAGAAATTACGTTGTCTTTCAGGTGTGCAAAACTAATATTCCCACATATCTAACCAGAATTTAGTGTCATACAAATGGGGGATGATATATTTCGTTAGATAATGTTGTTTGATAATGCTATTACAAATCGACTGTATGTAAGCACGATGGCCTCCCATTAATCAATATGACAACACTTCAACATAAGGCAGGTGAAGCACTCTGTGAGTCTCTGTGCCAGTATATTTATTATTAGGCCGAGCACTCAAACGTGCAAATAACCCTCCACACATTAACCCAAACTTCCTCCCTGTTTTACTTTGTCTCACTTGGTTGATAGGTCATTAGTCATTCTGCACTGCTGCTAGCTATAATGATTGCCTGCTCTCGTGCTCCTTTTCCTTTGCTTTTCCAGTCCTCGCTGTCTTCTGTATCCACTGAGTGGGCTGTTAAAGTAGCAAGCTGTGGAAGGGTTTTTCAGCCAGTGTGGATGAATGCGGCTGCAGTGTGCTGGTGTGATCTGGAGTGAGCTCTGGAGAGCCTGGAGGTTTTGCTCCAAGAGCAGTTTCGATAGGATAAAAGTTTAATGATTCCTCTAGAGAAACTGGGTCATAGCAGCTGGAGAGATGTTTAAGTATATAAGATTATGAACAAAAGAACAAATTCTATTATGAAACAATGTCTTTGTCATACTAATGCACTGCTCAATTACAAATAGTTCTTGCTTTGCTTACAATTATCAGATTGTCTGGATGGTATCACTAGGACACGCAGGACTTTTAAAAATAGAAAAATAAGATATATAATCCCTTTTAGTTGATGGGGACGTTAATGGGGAAGTCAGTAGGTTACTATAATTTTAGAGAGTATGGAACTTTTTGAAACTCAGTAATGCACAGCAGTGACTGGGAGTGGATACTATGCCTCTACCACCTGGTCAGTACTGCACAGATGTATGTAGACTTGACAAAACAGTTTATCCAGTAATGGTAAATGTACTTAGTAACAATATTTCTCATGAGATGAAATTTTACAACATCTTAAATAAATCCATTATGTGTTTGAGCTTGAATTTAACCTGCACCGCATGAACTTTCACAGCAACAAAGACTGCAGTCTGATGTTTCTGTTTGGTAAACATTACGCTCATTACCTGCAGTCACAAGCCATACATAAAATGTTTTCATTTTAAACCCCAGTTAATAGATGTACGTGTGGGAAATACCGTAAAATGCCAAGTGAATTGGAAAGTGTCGACTCCCAGGAAATACTAAAGATAATCTGGCTAGGAAGTTTTAACTCTGCTGTTTCCAAGCAACTGTATAGTAACTCTCTGCACCACTGGTTATTTCTATGCTGCAATAAATGCCTTTAACACTACTCATACTGCTTTGCTACAATGTGATCAGCAACTTACCAGGAGGACTGTGGTTTCAGCTTTTGCCAGAAACATGAGATGATATAAAGGAAGCAAAGCAGCCTGACCCATGAGCTTTCAGTTCAGAACAACCACTTTTACATACTTTAACTGATTACTTGAAGCTGCAATATGAACGTCCAACACATAACATTACATATGTATCAGTGTGCATGTAATAGGTGTCCTTTAAGGATAAACTTTCAGGCTAATTGAAAAACTTTCAGATAAATTGCTATTCTAACCTTTAGAGTTTATCAAATTTGGGAAAATGTTTCAGGAAGAAGGATCTGACCACCAGCTAATTGGATCTGATACTAAGAGTGTTTTGTGAACCAGTGTCACCGGAAACTGGAAAGCACTGCAAACTTAAGCGGATCAACCTTTAATTACCGAGAAAGAAAACAAGATGTTTAAGAAAACTACTGAATTAGACAACTTCATTCCTGAAAATTACAATTAAAAATCATGTTTTCTGAATTGAGCGTTAAAGGTTAGAAGGCTGGACGAGCTGTATGCTTTCTTATAATTTCTACAACTCATGGTTCTTGTGTGAATGATGAAGCAGTGGGTTTGTAGCGTTTAAGGCGGGGTGATGTGGAAGATGACAGGACACTGATGAAGCGAGACAGCAGTTGTGCGTTAAATCACTGCTTCAGTCTCCTCTCCTCTGTGCTGCTAGTGCAGAGTAACCGGAAAACAACACAGACAATTCCCTTTTTCTCCTCACCTAAAAGCAACCAAGCCCCCTCTTCCACCCCCCTCAGGGAAACTATCAGACACAAGGGATGGTTTGGCTTTTTCCTTGTGAAAAGAAAAAAAAGTGAGTTTCTTATATCTCTCTCTCCTTCTTTACGGCCTCATTCCTCTGAACGACTGCCAAGCTCATTTCACTACAAAGCCAACTCTGATTTGAATAATCAGCTAGATTTCTTTCCATTGCAAAAGGAAACTTTCTTCCTCATTAATATTCATTTGTCAACACATTCACACACCTGCCTCCCTCAGACTTGTGTGTGTAAGTGTGTCTGTGTGTCCACACACGTTTATGCAGACAGTTGCCATATGAATAAGAATCGGTGGCAAACTGACAAATAGAGTAGAGCTAGTTATGTAGAGTAAGAAAATGTAAAAGAGTGAGAAACAAATGCTATGAAGGAAGAAACAAGCCGATGCAGACAATTACTCTTTAAAGTTACCTGCAGATTTCTTCTGCATGTGTGTATTTTCATATTTGTGAACGCCTGTGAAAGGAATGAGAGGAACAGACAGCGGTCTCCAGGCATTTTCCGAACACACACTCCTCCACACAAGCCTCTGCAGACTCATTATTTCTTTACCTATGTTCATTTCAAACCACTTTCATCCCTTCATCATTTTAATGACCTGTAAAAGCAAATGGGCTTCATGGGCCACAAACAAGGGGTGGGGCGGGGCCACATTAATTAACCGATTACATGATCAATTATGTGTATCTGTGGGCAAGTCTAATTAAGCCCTGCCATATGTGCCTGGCTCATGTGACCAAATCCCTCACTGAAATGGTGTGTCATCACTCAGCACAACACAGTTTTAGACTTCTGCTGGTGTCAGTGCTGCAGCAATCAGTTATTTTGATAATCAAGTTTTCTACTGGCCATTCCATGGATTAATTGGATAAGAAATCTTGTCTTTTTAATCTTTAATTACTCAACAATTGAATTTAGAAAGTTAATGAAATAGCACTGAGTCAGTGAGCAGTGATGCTCTTGAGCCTGTTTCAAAAGTTTTAAGTCGTGCCATGTGCTAGTGTGAGCTTCACCAGCTAACATACTTGACGGGCGTCCGCCACTCACTAAGAAAAATGGCCGGCACTACAAGATCATGTCACCCCTAATTAGAAAGCACTTGTTGTGTGTGCTCTGACAAGTGGTTTGACTTTTGCTTTTGAGTAATAAGCTCAGAGCTCAAACACAATGATGTCTTCAGGTAGGTTTTCATCCCCGGCTCACAGATTGGTGTTGGTGTCAGCAGTGGAAGACTGGGAAAGTGTGTCATTGGGCAAGAATCTTATTGATGAAAGTAGGATGGTGACCTAATGCTATAGTCACACTACAAAATACAGAGGCTGCAAACCATGGCATGACTAAACTTACAAATCTCGTTGCCTTTGAAATTGGTTTCTTTGAAGATGGGTTCTAGGTCTGCGACCACCTGCAGCCGTTGCCATCTTCAAAGCAACTTTGGTGCGTCAAGACGGAACTGGTCAACTATCAGTCTGGTTATCAGGATATGATTGAATGGGCTCAAGTTGGCAAATATATACAATCTGTTTATGATAAACTGTCAAAAATTGCAAATCTGCTGCCAACTGTTGCAGATCCGTTGCTGTCTACATACACAGAAGTTCATATTAAACAGAAATTCACATTAACTGCTTATATGACGGGTCCAGCCACAACCTATTGAGGATGAAAACTTACTTGAAGGTGTTTATGCTCTGAGCTTATTATTGAAAAGTAGAAGTCAAACCACCCATCAGGGCACACAATAAATGGCACAATAAAGTGAATTGTGACTTAAAACTTTTGAAACAGACTTAAGAGCATCAGTGCTCACTGACCACAGATTTTTCCTTTTTACGAGGAGGTTGCCATCTTATCATTTACTCCAATATGACTGAGCCATTAAGCAATTTGGACCGCAATGACATGAAGCATTGAGGATTTTCTGTAATCAGGTATATCTGAATTGCTCAATTCGTTGTTGCAGGTCTACTTTGTATGTGTCATTACTGTGTTCTGTGTGAGTGTGTTTATCTCAGTTGCATGTGTTTGTGCTCTCTTCTCCAGACCTGTGGGCTGATAAAGACTTAAAGGTTAGGTGTTCCCTCTCATTTCTCTGTCTCTCCAGGTAATTACTCCAAAGCACAGTTCAAGGCACACAGAGAGACAGGCGGCAGGTACAAACTCACCAAGGGGATCTGACAGAGAGAGGGAGAGGAGAGATAAACTCGCTCTTGGTCTTGTAGTCTAACCAGAAAATTAAACACAGACAACAGAATGAAAGACAGGATCCGAGCCAAAACCAAGGAAAAAACAAACAAAACCAAACAAAATACCACACTGACAAAAGCTTGAATAAAGAGTGATAGCATTTTACAGAGGTATGTGTACTCATCAGCAGCATCAATGTATAGAGGTATTTTGCTTAATACTCAAGGCCAAAACAAACCACTACTTTCTAGTCCACATTCAGAGCGGTGTGAAGCATCTGGGCTCCAGGGAGCTTCAATGCAGGGAGCTTAAAGCTGTCCTGATCAATACGCCAGACAGTGGGGCGAGGCAGGGCACTGCAGTAAGGGCACAGACACGTAGTTAACAGCGGATGTTAAAGTGGAGACATATGTAGAAAAGGCTCGGGTCAGCACAAAAAAGAGAGTAACTGGGCTAAAATTGCAAGAAAAATCTCACAGCTTGGATCAAAGTTATTATATATCAGAGAGGGGAAACGATGCCAAGTAGCTATGCATAATACTTTCAGCTTTTTGTTGCCGTTTTATCATTTCTTTCCCTCTGGCACCAGTGTTTGCTCACGCTGTGGGTGGCATATGAGCACATGATTTTTTTTTTTTGAAGAATATCTTAAAAAGTCTCCTGTAATCTGTTCTAATAATCCTCTTCTTCTTGAAAAGCAGGAGTGATAGTAACAGTGCCGATTACAGTCTCATACAAAATGCATGTGGAGAAATCCTCTCAAGGCCAAAGCATGCTGATCTAATTCAATCAAGAATCTGATACGGTGGAGGAGGACTTAAAAATGATTTGCAATTAAGAATACATGCCTCAACGTGCGTGTGTGAGTATGTCCAACGGTCATAGAGATATGAGGACTTTTGATAATATGCCCTCCTATTGCTCACATAGAATTGCACATAGAATCGCAGAATAGCTCTTTAATGATGACAAGCTTAATGTCAATGTCAGCGTACAGGCATGAAGAAATCTTAGAACATTCCCAGAGAAGGGAAAATCTCATTCCCACCACTCCCCTCCCATCCTTTATCCCATTTCTTACAGCATCCTTGATCCAATCATCAGGCTTGTCCTAAGCTTCAAAGTATGCAGTAAAGAAAGATGAATCCCTAATTCAAATAGGCCTCTCTTTCTTTCTCTTTACCCTTGTGTTTATCATTTGTTGCCTGCAGAGGGCTTTGGTTCGTCAGACAGTCAAGACATCACAGAGATCCGATTACAAAGGCAAAGGACACAAGCACACTGACACATGCAAGAAGACACATGCACAGAGGAACATTCAAAAGAAACTGTGCTTATGAGAGGCTTGGCTTCTGAGAGAGATGCCCCTGTGCTTTTGTATGGAGCAAACTGAGTAACCTCAGAATTCCACATCCAAGGCACACACTAGATCATTTCTTTAATATATGAGCGCCTGTATGTATTGAATAAAAGCATCCCCAAAGATGTTTTGTGCTTTCGTTTCTCTGGAATGCTCCTTGAAAACCCTGTTATCTAGCCGAGCCCCCAGCAGGCAGGAGGATGATGGAGTAAAGGAATTCTGGTGTGTGGGATTGGGAATACAACATGATGCTTGTATGCAGTTTGTGTTTTGTGCTGTTGGCAAGTCCTTCTCTTTGCTCGAGAGTGCAGCTGCCTGCAAGGCCGCTAGCATCTTAACAATATTTTGAGTGCCCTTAGCTGGGAAGCATATTGCAGTGTACTGCACAAAACATAAGTGATATTCCACGGGCAAAGTTAAAGCAAAGTTAGAGCATACAGACAAAGACGCGGAAAGCCAGTCCTCGTTTGAAGATTTGTGCGTCTCCCTGACTTGATCTGCTGGGATTTGCAAGGACAGAACTCGGGTACACCTCAACACTCCAGTAGTACTCTGACAGCTTTCCACCAGCTCCTTGTTATCCTGCAGCATAATCAGAGCCTCACTGTGCCCAATTAACCCTGCTAATCATTGTTATGGCTGATGAATGCACAAACATTACACACACCTAGCACTAGCCTCGGGATATGAGACTGTCAGTACCAGCTGTCGACGTTCTAACCTGACTGAAGGGAAGTGGCCACGCATGAAAGGAATCTGTGTCACGTGCAAGCATATGGGTGTCTGTGGATGAGCTGTGTAATACTACAGGTTGATAAGAAGTCTTATGAGCTAGCATGAAATGATAGCTATTGACTGCTGTGGCTAGCAGGGAGTGGGATGATTTTCAGTGTTCCAGTTTCATCACTGGGCAGGAGCAAAAACCTGAACCCCATGGGAAGCTCCAGCGGGACCAGGACTGATGAACACGGACTGTAATCCATCACTTTACTGTTCATGCATTAGAGCTGTGTCCACAGCAGAGCTGGCCAATAGACCATTAGCTCTGTAATTTGCCAGGCACTAGCACAGAGAAGTAGGCAGCATATAGAAACACTATCTCAGCCACAATTAGCCAGTAAACTTTAATTAGTATTGTGATTAGAGACGGAGAGGCAGAAAATCCTTCAGCAAATTCCTCAGCCTCCCACTCCCTACAAACTCTGACAAGAGTGTCCAAGTTGAGCTGCGTTTGCGTTTTTCTAAACAAATATGTGTGCAGGCCTGTAGTCTATCTGGGCTTACACTAACGTGACTCAGCACTTACACCCAGGACGAGAACATAGCAGCTGACGACACAGCAAATAGGGTATGGGCCGCAAAACAACAGTGTGAATATTATACACTCTATGAGTCTTACAATTGGTATGTGCAAACACACCAACACCAACACCAGGGTGCAGTGGCATGATAAGGAATTTTTTTTTTTTTTTAATTTCTTTCTCCTTTTTTTGGTAGAAATCATGGTGGCCTGTGAATGTTGAATCCCTTAAGTCCTTTAGTTTTTGTCTTCTTCTCTTTGGAAACCTAATTGAAGTGATACCAGTACTCTGCTCAGGGTAATGCTAGCCACAAACCTCAAAATTGTTAAGAACAGTGGCCGGAAATAAAAAGATTCAAAACATACCCATTAAAAATAAAAGCGTTACAAGTAAAAAATCCCACTATTACTTTATTATATTGAATAAGGCTGCTCACAAACATGGCCATGGTCAAGCAGATAGGTTTCTAAGCACCACTGACTGACAACCATACTGTAGGGCCTGGATATCAATGGCCGCTATCTTGGCATCTAAAAATCCTGCTTATTCTTGCACTATACAATCTATTCTATATCTTCATCACACTTTTGGCTACTTATTTGCAAGATGGTCAAAAAGATGCTAAAAAGAAAAAAGAAAAACTCAGCAAGCTTGTGTGTGTATGTGTGCAGTTTAGGCTAGTCAAGTGGAATAAAGAGAGTAGAAATAGCAAATCCCTCTAAACAAAGTTGTATAGAGCCAAGCAAAAGAAGCAGCTAGTGACACTGCCCTGTCTGCCATCACCACTGCAGGTGCAATGATTCATGGGAGAATTCATCTAGGAATGAGCTGGCGGGCAATAAATCACCTACACTGCAAGACATCTGCACACACTGAGCCTGGCTTCTTCTTTCTCTGGTTGTTTGCAGAAGTTTATGAATGCCTGCGTGCACGCTGATGGGCGTGGCCAGTGATGTATGTGACTGCATATGGAAATACTCTAGATTACTATTACTATCACATATTAAATAAACTGTAAGCGATTATTAGTGATGCATCTCTAAAGCACTGTGAGAATATCAATGCCTACTTATACCACAGACTCTTCACAGCAAGTAGGAATCATCATAGCGAGCTTAGTTAGAACTAAGTTTTTTTGTCTATTACACATTGTTTCATTCTGCTACGCATTCCTCTGACTCCCTCCTCTCCGCACTGCGGACTGTCCCTCAGCAGTGAGATGGTCTTTAAAGCAGCATATTTATCTCTGCATCAGTGACATCACCAGTGAAAGGAAGGAACAGAAAGAGAATGAGGGAGAGAGCAAAACAGAAAAGAAACCAAAAAAAAAAAAAACCCCATCTGCTGTCTGTCTGGCAGAGGTCAGTCTTCGAGTAGTGAGGATGGGATGAAATGAGTTTACAGAGGAGACAAAGACATGATGTTGTTTTTGATAGAATCTGGGTTTACCCCTTGCATTATGTATACTGATACATAACACCATCAGTCTGATAAATCTCCCTTACACTGTGAAATCAAATTTATACTGTCTTATATCCCCCTTCAGTGCTCCTGATCATAATACAGGTGTCTCTGATGTAAACCAACTGCTCGTTGCAGTGTGGCAGAGATTGCAGGCAGATAAAAACAGAAGCAGAAAACAAGCGGGGACAGAAGATCGAGCAGCAGAGCCCAGAAGAATGCTTCTCTCAAACAGACAAGCTGACCTTTTTGCTTTTTAGTTCCATAACAGTGGCTTTCGTATTACTTACACAGCTTGCTTTTACTGTGTGTGTCTCTCTCTATATGCTTCCTTTTGTCACCTACAGTATTCCTCTTTTCTTTGCTCACTTTTTCTTATTGCTGAATCCCAGTTTCTCCCTTGAATGCCTCTGTCTCATGTTAGTGGAGTGAATATCACAATAGTAAGAGTTAGTGGATGGTAGAACTACTGACAGACACACTTATATAACTGCCTAACTGCACACAGGTAAGGTAAATGGCTTTCAGATTTTCACTATGGGCTGCAGCAGGGCCACAGAGATAACCATATTACTGCTATAGTTTCCTTTGCTTTGTCCACATAGAAATGATGCACATACATATAGTATGTTTTCAATACACGCAGGTCACAAAATGACAATCAAATGCATACTGAATAGAAGCAAAAGGTTTTTTTTGCTTAGCTGATAAAAATGACAAATGTGGGATTAGAAACTTCATTAAACATAAACCATACGTAATCGAAGAGTCGCACATAATGAAAGTTGGAAATAACATTATTTTAGTGAGGGTTAAGGATATGCTGCAGTAAAGTGGCTTGGGCTAGGAAAAAGCACTTGCCCATCCTAGTATCTGGGTTTATTTCACAGTAGTACCCATTTCTTTATTACTCCACAACCAGGAAATCTCTGGACATATTACAGCCTTCTGAAGGCAGAAAAGAGCAGCTGGTAACAGCATGTATGTAAGTGGAGGTACAAGACTATCTATGCCCTCCAGCCTTCGCAGTTAAAAAAGAAAAAACAGAAGTTCAGGGGAAGTGGCCTCACCAAACTGGGAGAAAAACAAGGAAAAACAAGGATGAAAACAAAGATCGAAGTCAAACAGAATGAAAAACATGCAAAAAAAAAGAAAGAAAAAAAGATCTCCTGGTTGTTATGGTTACAGTACATGGGAAAGTGGATTAGAGAATATGTTCATATTCCTTAATGAAACGGGACTTGTAAGACTATGAAGCCAAAGAGGAGCGAGTCGACATGGAAGTGAAGTGTGAAATTAACAGATTCAGCCTGACTACATACAAGCTGTAGCAGTCATGACCCCTTGTTCTTAACCAATCCTTCCTTTATTTCTCTCACACTCATCTTTTTCCTCTTCCAATATGTAGTCAGGGACATACTGGCTACTACTCTATTTCCAGGAACAGCCAACACTGCCTATGCGTGTGTGTGTGTGTGTGTGTGTGTTTTTAAAATTTCCACATTATATCAAGTCTTTCTTCAACTGAATCTACTCCTTCCGCGTGTTCATTGAGCCAGTTATTCAAAGCTCGATTCAATGGGTCTTATCAGACTGGCTGTTTATCTGTCGCATTTTATGGTCTTATCTGCAGAGGTGTTGTCCATCTGCTCCAGGTGACAAGGCACTGGCTCTCTGCTTATTTAAAAAAACCGAAAAAGTTGGCTTAGAATTCTCCTTGTTTTCCAGCACTGCATATAACATTCGTGCAGTTGAAGATGGAATATTCTTGCTCAAGGAAGTCATTGCGTGATGAGCAAATTTCCCAAAGGGGCAAAGTGCACACGTTCATGGGTAATTTATAGTGTAATATCTACATGATGAGACATATAAGTCTCATGAAACATAAAATACCTGTAGGTTACAGGCTGCAATGTATTTTTCCTGGAGAATTTTCTTCTTTTAAATCCAACTTTTATTATCTGGAGGAAAATGCATGTGTGTTTTAGTTTCTGGAGGAACCAAACGAAACGCTCTCCATCTGAAACGACCTGTGATTAACCAAAGTGGTTTGCAACTTAGAGGGTTTTTGCCCTCTGACAAAAGAGTGCTTCGTCACCCATTTTGTTCCAAAAGGAATTAAAATGGCTCCATGCCCACTATTACAGTCTTTACTCTTTAACTGTCCTATTTAAACAAGATTTATGTTGACGTGTCCATCCAGCAAAGTGCTCTCTGTCTGTTCTATCACAAAAAAAGGAAGTACTGCAGCATTGTACCTTCTACGTGTAGGTTTAATCAAAGAGCATAGACACCACCATGTATTTGGCACATCTCTAATAGGCACCTCCAGTCTAGACACAAGGGCTTATATGGGCTAAATAGAAAGCATAAGACATCTGCAGGGCACCATCCATTCAGACTCCATTACCCCACAGATAGGCTTTCTCAGTCCCAAACTAGCCATCATCATCAGTCAGTAACCAGCATAAGAACCCATATAGACCCAGTGTTCTGTCTCCCAGCCAATTAAGTAGCAGTTATGAGTCCAGCAACACAGCTCTGATGGGACAAATGACAAATAATAAGACATGCCTAGTCCAAAATGAGCCTGGGCCTAATTGGTGGACATTAAGCACACTGAGAGTAACTTGGACCAGACGGAATGGTTAAGAGCCTGTAACAGTATGAGTGTGTGGCAGTAAGATTGGATGGGGCTGTGATAGCACACATTTCGAATTAACTAAGCCAGCATATTGCTCTCCCTTTCCCTTCTCTCCTCTTTCTTCCCATTTGATACCTAAGGATGTTGTCCCATACAGAAACTGCTGGCCCAGAGCTCATCCAGATGCAAATAGCTGCACATCCACACGAGGAGAGATGCTGAACTTTAAAGAAGAGAGCCTGACTTGAGAGAGTAAAACTGGTAAAAGAAAGAACACCAAAGGGAGGAGCTGAGAAATTCAGAGCATGAGGGATTGAACAGACTGCAACATTTCATCATCAAAACTCCAACAAGCAGCTATTCAGAAAGGGGGAAAAAAAAAGACTGAACCGTGTCGATTTGTTTCGGAGGGTGAAAAGCCGGTGGTGAGATCAAACAGGCCTTTGATATTTCTGTCATGTATAAAGGGATCCTCACTCTTGGGAGGATATGCTAGTGAACGAGCACTTCTTATATTCACTGTTTATCTTGTGCTCTTTGCCAATATATACATACACCTCAGCAAAATCCATCCCACAATGCACGACACAGAAAAGCCATTGAGCTTTGACATTATTGTGTTTCTCTGTTTGTCAGAAGAATTACAGCACACTATTTCTTTGACAAGACTTCCCCAGCTGCTATAAACCCCATAAGCAGTAACTGGTAGTCCAACAGAGTGCCACTAAAACCGTTTCTGTGTCCATCCACTTCTTTTTCCTGTCTCGGTGTTGGTTCATTGGCCACACTGATGCTTTTTTATGTGGCTAAAGTATCAAAAGTTGTTGATTAAGAAAACTGGTTACAGAATTTATGCAAAACACAATATACAAGGTATCATGAAAGCAATGCACCATCAAATAATCCAAATAATCTATTAAAAAAATTAAAAAATAAGCCGTGCTCCTGCTTCATGTTGATATATACATTTATACCCCTGTTGTGTTTATGTCAGATTGGTTCACCGTACTTTCTATGTTTTATGCTTCTGTTAACCTCTGCCTCTTACATTGTAGTTATAATAAAAGAAAAAAAAAGGATTTCAAACAAACTCCAGAGTACTATCATACTGCTGTCTCTTAACCTTGAGAATCAATTTACCAAAGAAGAAAAAGTAGACTCTGGCTAAAAGTATGCAATGATAAATCAAATTACCTAGCTTAGAGATCATTATTCATAAGCCACTAGAGCTGTCTGGCTTTTAGATTCATTCAGTTTTGTGGTTCAATAAGGCCAATGACTTGCTGCATAAACTCAGCGCTAACTGTGTTACTGTGTGGGAGTTCTCACTTTGCAGTTCAACTTTGAATATAGCCAATTGTTCTTGCTGCTCCTGCAGCAACGCACTCACCTACCTGATGCAAAAATATACCCCAGAAATTGAGGAGCAAAGGTCGTAGGTTCAAATTGAGTAGCACTTTTCAAATTATAGTTACCAATAGAGGACAACAAAACAGATTACTATGAAATTTTTAAAAAAAGTAATAAAACATGGCATAAAACAAACCGAATAATATGCCACGATGATACGACAATCCACTCTGAGTTGCACCAATGACAGCTCGAAATACAGACCAATCAGATACGTGTGTGTGCGCACTGGTGTGCATGTGTGCATGAGGGCGTGTGACTCTGTCCTGACTTCAAGCAGGATTAATTGATTGCTGCTGTAACATCATCCAGATTTCATTTCCTTCTGAGAGATGTGCATCCTAGCAACAATCTTACAGGACACACAGTGTACTTGATGTCAACACCTCTCTCTCTCTCTCTCACACACACACACACACACACACGCACCTCATTCTTATCCAGCGCTGCTGAGCACATCGAGGAAACTTAAATCAGCGGCATCTCCACTGATCAAATCCATCTACATTTGTATTCATTTTGAGGTTTCAAGACAATGAAAGAAAGTTTCAGATATCCTGCTGGGAAACACTTATTAGGATATAATGTAAATGCAGGCACACTAATGCATGGCAAGAGCCAAGGGACGGAAAAACAAGGTTGGACGGCGGGAATGATTAGGATGACTCATCAACAAAGCGCCAAGTCACGGTTGAGCTTCCCGCACACCTTGAAAAACATTATAATGATGCAAGACAAGGAAATGTTGGATCCTTTGGGGAAAAAACACAGACATGGCTGGTCTAAGCTGATGATATCTGTACAGTATGGACACATACACTGAATACTATATGGACAGAGGAAGAATACTACACATGTTTAATTGGATGGTAGGTTAAGAGATATAAACTGTGCTCATGCTGGTGGTGTGTGTGTGTGTGTGTATACACCGGAGGAAAAAAAGGTTGCCGTGGATATCTGCATGTGTGAATATGTGACAGACAAAGGGCATAGAGTAGCTGTGTCTCTTGTGATGGGGAGCCTGATTATATCAGTGAACCATTTGGCTTGTGCTGAAAGTGCCTGCTATAAATCCACAAACTCTTGTTCCCTCCAGGCAAGCTCATTTTATCCGGGAAAAAGATGCATCCTCAGTTCCTTATAGCAAGAGAACAGCTGGAGTTTCCTCAACTTGACAAAGAAGGTACCAGTGTCTCAGACACAGCAGCGCTGGGGCTGCACTGATCCACTACTTATCTGGGGAAACTGGACCAGTGGGAGACATTCAGGGTCTTAGCTGAGTGCCTTCCTCCTGTCTGCAAAGATCTGTTTTTGGAGGGCTTAATTGGAAGCAGGAGAATGATGTCCAAGGAATGTACTCTGTGGTGAAACATAACGACCCTGTTATCCCCTCTTCTCTACAACCTTTTCCCCCCTAAATTACTTTGTTGTCTTTGTGTTCTCTCACTTTTCTTAAGCCAATGTGCTTACAGTTCTCTAGTTGTTTTTAGCCAAATACTGTATGCCCGAGGCCATTTTTCTTGACTTAAAGTCTGCTTCTTTTGTATAGAGGGAAATATAAAACAAAATAAACAACCTCAGGGAAACATTTCACAATATTTCATAATAATGCATCTAGGCTAAGTAATAAGATGGTCCACCCATTTAAAATTAAAAAGTTCAGCCTGATGGCTAAGCTCAACCAACACAAATGAACAAAGCATTTTAAAATTGAACAAATTGAGAAAAAGAAGGATATGATTACACTTAAAACCAAGACTTGGCTGTATGTAGGGATGCTGCATGAGTGCTTGAGGCACAAAGCCAAGAATGCTGCATGTGGAGATAGAATATACTGGGGCTTTAGGTTTTAGGCAAATTACCACATTATTTACATGAGTCCAATTCCTCCTTTCCATGCAATAGGAAAACACTAAATTTTAAATGAAACCTGTCTAAATACATAATGCCTTCCATCCAAGTCTCCCGGCAGCTGCAACAAAGCAAATGAATGAATATGGGGACATTAAAAATGGAAATTAATAAAAAGGAGTAATTACCTGTGGATTATCTCAGTCTAGTAATTAAACAGCATTGGCATATGTTTGACACTGATATGCCCGAGGAGCTTTATGAATTATGCTGATGGCAGATCATCCTGAAGCTTTTGTTGTGCTTTGTGCTATCACTAATACGGGCCAGATAATACACTGAGGACAGGTAACTGTCAGAATACGAGCATTTTCTTGGTAGGTAATCCTGCTACTGAGCTAAATGGAAATGATTAAGGCTTATTTAACTGACCTTTTTGGGAAATAAGCTTGTTCCCTTTCTTCACAATAATTACATTTAATATTTGACTTCATATCTCGTATCTGCCTGTTAATAAAGATACAGCCAGGAGATTTGGTTAGCATATACTGTAGGGCAAAAACTAGGGTAAAGTGTCCACCATGACATCGCCCAGTGGTTTGTGGACTACCCTTTTGAATTTTGCCATTTTGCAAATGAATATTATTTTTTGCAAATTAGCGCGCAACACTGGATGCGTCTGTTTCTTTCCTAGCATCCAGTGAAATAGCTGTGCAGTAGTGTTTTTTGGCTTTTAGACAACAGTGTTAAAAATGCACCACAAACAGTTCAGTCGCTCAAATTAGTTGAGCCCAAAAGCCAGATTTCCTAACAGCCTGTAGCGGCATGAAATCCTCTCGAGGCATTAAAAAGAAACTTTTCCATTGAATTTAATGCTGAAAAGAAGAACGTCTTTTTTATGTATGGTTGTGGTAGTTACTGTTAGAAGTGCTCCTTCTTAATAAGGAAGGGAGAGATTATCAGAATGAGTGAGTAACCGGCATGAGTGGATTGCTCAAAGTTGTGAGCATTGTGCCAAAACTTTGGCTAGACCTGAGTCACATTTTTCTGCTTCTAAATATTTCTGGCATTTTGATGAAACCGAGCAGAGCTTAGACGATCTGAGCTGAAGATTAGAGGGAGAAAAAGAATGTGCATCTTGTTTTACCCACGGCCAGGTTACTTTTCACATCAAGCTGAGCGGTATGCAGACGTCACATGCCCGTTCTTAGCAGTGTGAACGCACGCAGGAACCTTTTTATTCTCTGGTATCAATCTGTTACAAACCAAACTGAAGGTCTGTCAAAACGAATCAAATAATGAAAATCAGACATGTCCAGGTTTAGTCAGAGAACAGCTGTTTTTAAACCTACAAAACCAAGCACGAGTCCACAGCAGTTTCTAACAGAAGAGTTAGGCTAACATATTGATTCTTCTCCAGCTGCCTCTGTTATAAATTGCCATATTAACACAATAGAAAGCGTGCGCTTACAGCTTATTATTTTGGCCTGCAGACTGCACATACCCTGCTCTTTTGGACCCGCTAATTTGCGCCACTCTGAGAAGATTGCTGGTCGCTATTGAAACAAAGTGCATTAAATCAGAACTTATTATATATATATTTTTAAGTACAGCACTAACTTGCCCCTCTGAGTAAATTTGGCGCAAAACATGTGAATTTCTGCTCTAAGGTTGAGCATTTTAATGTCTAGGATCTGTAAGTGATCCACTACAGCAGGGGTCCCTAACCTTTTTTGGGCCACGGACCGGTTTATGTCCGACAATATATTCATGGACCAACCTTTAAGGTGTCACGGATAAATACAACAAAATAAAACCAAAAAAAGAAGAAGATTTATTCATAACACACGGGAAAAGACCCAGGCAAGCCGAGTTAACAATAAAAGTGATAAAAAAATAATGATAAAAACCGATAAAACCCCTGAAAACCATAAATTTCACACCTGAGCACCCGATTCATTTTCTTTTCTTTGTCTCTTTTTCAAAATTTATTTACTTTTTTTTTTTTTTTTTTTACAAATTTTACAAATTTTACAGAATGAATATGAGAAATAAAAATGCATTTATTTCCCATCTCAATAAACAACTTTAGGCTGGAAATTATAACAAATGACTGCAACCTTTCATATTTTTTACAGCTTTTAAATGCTAGGCTTAACCTAAGAATGCACTTGTTCTGCAAGTTCAAGCGCTGTTACAGCATCTATTATAAAAAGAAAAAACCCCATATCTTTAAAAATCTTCAATTTCCTTAACATGAGCTAATGACATTACATGACAGAAAGGATCAGGTTTTCTGTACTGGATTTTTTTAGCCTTTATTTTAATGGAAGTTTCTACACTCAGTGCCCTTGAGCCGTTCAGGGACAGGCACGCATAGTCCTGCACGCTCAAACAAACAGAGAAAGTGAGAAGGACAGACAGAGCAGGACGTGCCTCCCCTCTGTGCTTACCCAAGTGGGTGTCCATCAGGCTAAATGAGAGATGAGAGGTTCAGCTTCGTGTGACTTGGATACGATCCTAATGACTGAGACCTGGCAAAGACAGACCAGCCACATTCAAGCATATGGAAGAGCGCAGGCACACATGCACACATGCACACAAACACATAAACACATAAACACACACGTCTAATCAAGAAAAATGAATATAAAGATGTGCACATGCATGTTTCCAAACATGGCTATTAGCAGCTGTCACCTTCAAACAAAGTATTATTGTACAAGAGTAAGAGGGTGCTCATCAGAGAGATGAGGCGAGGACAATTAAGGATGACGTTTTTGACAATAACTTTCCATTCTACGCCTCAAAAGGCAGAGAAAGAAGAAAAGCAAAAATAAATAAAAATAAAAATAACAACAGCAACAAAAACACACCACAGGGGTACTTCTTTTGCTTGATTACAAGCGCAGACTCTTACACAACAGAAATCCCTTTAGAAGTTATTTATAGGGTCTGCTCAATGATTAATGGCTGCATATTGGGGAGCTGAAGGCAGGCAGTATAGCAAGGCCATAGCTGTCCCAGTATTCGTGCTACACGGGCATCAAACAAGCTTGTGCACAGTAGCCTGCAAACGTGGGCAAACACACATTTGCCTCTGTGGAGCAGGAGTCGGGCAGGGCTGATCTACCTGTACTTTAGCTAATGGAATGGAAGGGTCCCTACTGCGTGCTGTTCAGCTTGATTTCCCCTGGCACCACAGTCAGCCAGGGGCTCGCACTTGATGATTATTCACATCTCTACACACATATTACTAAGGAAGGCCATAGCATTGTTTACATCTGGTCCAGAGGGGATGTTGGTGCCCCATGCTCATAAAGCGTGGCATTTTTACAAGACACTCAAGCATGTACTATCCCACAATACAACACTACCTGTATTTTTGGTTAGATAGTTTGTAGATTTGTCATTTTTTGTTGCTGCCCATTTTAATAAGTGCTTATCAGTTAAAACTGTTGATCACTGAATCCAGTTTATTCAAAGTGAAAATGAAAATAATCTGCCTAATATCACTCCAGATAGATATATTTTTGTTTTGTTTTAGATGCTTTTTTTGGAGACAATGGAAATTTAGAGTTGCTTTACGAATCTCTCTGTTGGCCTGTCAGCCTCATGTACTTCTCTACTAGTTGGATTGCCGTAAAAATTTGCCCCCCCCCCCCAAAAAAAATTACTCCCATTCTCCAAGTAGTGTGCTTTATAACTATCACCTGCAAAACAAATTACATTCTTGCCAGCCCCAGATGGATATTCTGTTCTAAATAAGAAGAATTAAGTTACAATATTACCTTTTTAAGGAAAGCACAGACATTGACATGTTACCACTATCGCTGTGGGTATGTTAACATGTCAGTGCTAAAACAATGGCATTGATAAACACGTGTGCATTTATTGAATGAAATGGGTACATGTCTATGCTTCTCTTTGCGAATGTATTGTTTTACTTTGTGTCTTTGTATGTATGTACAGTACAAAACCAGCTTATGTGCGTGCGCCTTTATCTTTGCACGGACGTCTATTGACCTCTCCCTGACTCAATTATTTTTCTCCCTCTAGCAATAAGGATTAGAACTTTTTCACCGCTACAGAAAAAAAACTCAATTCATTTGCTGGAAATATGACAATAAAGAAGAAATTGGTTTTCTTGGGTTGAGAAGATAGAAAATCTGAAAATAATTTTCCACCCATAGAATACATTTTTTTGGTTTCGAGAAGCCTTTTAGTTATTATTGTCCTGAGAATGTCACTTCACATAAAAGAAGAGAAGATTAAAGAAAGTCTGTGTCTATATGATTCTTAGTAAAACTAATATATTGAGGGGTTTGGGCTGGTTTACATAAGGTGCTTAGAGTCATGTCCAGTAAAGGCACTCTAATGTGACATCAGCAGTAGAGCCCCCATGTTTGCACTGAGCATAACAGCACTTAAAACACTGCAGAGCTGAAAGCCAGAGGAAAAGGTGATGATTTTGCTGTTTTTAGCTCTTCAGATACCAATTCCAAAATTCATTGCATCTTGTCTGAATTAGACAAAAAAAAAAGACACAACTGAAAAATGATTGGAGTCACAAATGCTGCTGGAATAGGGAATGAATACCTTTGGCACCCTACTGAGTGAGTAAATGGCTTGTGGGGGTCTGACTGAGTGCGTACTAGAGCTTAGAAATGACTGGATCTTTTATGCCAAAACATCACAGACAAGACAGCACAAGGTTTTTGAATTTGAAAGCCTTGCTCAAAGACGACATGTGTGTGAATGTGTTCTTGAGCGCATGTACAAAAAAAAGCATCACTGAACCAGATCGCAGGCAATAGAAAAAGCCTTTGATTTTTAAATGCTTATTGAACGATGTATAATTGTTTGTGTAAAAGCTATTTATCTGTGAAATAGGGTATCAGTCTTTAAGGTGAACATTTAAGATGAAATATTAAACATTCGCTCATCTACTTGATGCACCGCTTTTTCTCTCCCCTCACACAGAATCAGCTGTAATTGGCTACACCCTCTCATTTGTCTCCCTCTCATTCGTCTTAACAAATAAACAAACTTATTCCATTTGCTATGTGATTGGTTCCTTGGCTCTGACTTTTATTCCATCTCTGGGTTAATGCATTTAACTTAATGTGTTGTCATCATGATAGACTAGTGAAGGTTCTTGGCATTGCGACAAAGTAAAGTTGTGTTTTCCAGAGACCCCTTAAACACTAAGGACAAAGCTAAATGAAACAGCATTGATTCACTAAACACTAACTCAGAGAGCTCTGCACCGCATTTGTAACACTGCATCAAAACAAATGTCAGCTTAGGAAATGGCTGTTTGGACAAATGCAATGAGTGTGCATTGGAGAGGTAGTTGGGAAGGCACTTGGGAGGAAAGCTAGCTTATGAGTTGGAAATTACTTATTTCAAACTGGTTGGGAAAAGCAGGGGATGGAGACTGAATGACAAAGTTGGTCCATTTGTTGCCAGGAATTCTGTTGTGCTTGCAACAGAAAGGCTGGTACTGTTTTCACCCCTGGAGCCTTTTTGTTCTTTCTGAGCTTAGTTTAAAATTTGGACAGAAGCCTGAAGATTGGTATGGTCTGTCCCCTGTTTAAGATGCTTTCTGCTGCTTTTTATTTTATAATGTATTCTTAACGCCCCATACTGAATATTTTTACCTGGTGTATAAACAAATGATATGTTCAAAGGTAGACAGCTCACTGCCATTGCAGCTAAGGTGATCCCATTCCAACATGGCCTCAAGTTTTCTATTTCATTTCTTTCTTCTGTATTAAAAGATGTAACTGTTGGATTGAAGTAGTGGGTATTATTTTCACCTTGTTGGTTTATATGTGTGTGTGTCTGCCATCACTGAAATGTGAGACACATTGCATAACCAAAAATGTCTGTTTGGATAGTGGAGACCACAATGAAGTTCTGTTCTTCTGCAGTTTGAGAGCTCTGTGGTTTTGTAGCTGGTGTGATTCTATCTCATGGTGGATTTTTATCTGTGAATTCTTATGCACACTTGGCCAAGATCTTTTTCCCTAAAATACCTCAGCACTTTTGAGTAAGATTCGTTAATACAGGATTTTCACCATATTTTGTCATGAAGGGGTGACTGCTCATCTTTTTTTGCTACAGGGAGCCCTGATTACCAACCTCCTGCATATCAGACAAGCTGCTTGTGTTACAAAAATAAGCAATGCTCGGTAATATCTGAAATTCTTCCTCTTGCTTTGTTTCATTAAACAAAACCATTTGAACAAGGCAGCTCTTGCAGTTTTAAAACAAGTGTTAATAATAAAACAGTAGCTGACAGTTTAGTCAATGCTAAAGATTACCTCCATGCTTTATTTTTAATGAAGAGTATTCAGTACTCTCTAATGCAGGCATTTCACGTCTCACTTTCTATGGCATATTTGGGTTGTGCTACAACTGAGACAAGATGTTTCTGACGAAACATTCATGCTCAGTAAGCAAACGATCATTTGCTTAAATCTAAAATCAAATATCTCTGGTGGTTAAAACAAATAACGGCATTAAAATCAAGCTCTGCTGCGATCATTTCATTGCTCACACAAATAAAAAGTGAAAACAAGAAGCAGGGAGCCAGACATTAAGCTCTTTTCTCTCCCTCAAGGTAAAGTATTTTGCCAGAAATGAAGACCAACTGGCATTAAAAGTCATTCTGCAGCTGGGAATGAGAGCAGAACCACAATGTTAACTCTGGATTAACAAATAAAAAAATGTAATACAATAAAAACAGAAATACCTAAACTTTACAAACCATATTTCTGTTCCTTTGAATTTCAAGGGTTTTCCAAGATCACCCATCCAAGTGGTGTGACTGATGGTCTATCGGATAAGCGACTGTGTCACTGCATTCCTTTCTGTGTAAGTATCTTTTCTTGTATTGCAGGTCCTTTGGGGGTAGTCACTTTCCTCGCTCTCTCTGATGTCGTACAATTATGGCTCTCTTTTACAGCACTCAGCCATTCCCCACACATTAAAGCACGAGAGGTGAACATATATTTCCTGCTGGAAAATTGACGATCCTAATAAGAGGTGAGAAAACACGTACACACGCGTAGTGTTATTACTTGCCATATAACAGTTTATACAAGTTTCTGATTAATGCAAACTGCAATATTACTCTCATGCTGGCAAACTGATGAATTACCAACCATAATAAGGATGGAAGAAGAGGAATAACTGAACAGCAAGATGTAAGTGATCTTAACAGAAAGGTGCAAGGCTACAGATATAACAGAGGAGTAAATAAGTGGGCGTAAGAAAAGAGGAAAAGAAAACCTCTAGCAGGAGAAAGAGGCAGAAGAAGATGATGGCAGGAGTCGAGGACAGTAAATGAAAGATAGCGAGGACTTCAAGTCTGCAAGCTGCCTAATAACCCTTAGCTGTTGATCGAGCTGTTTCTTGGCGCCAACACTAAATGTTCTGTTCAGTCGTCCTCAGTCACATAATCCTCTTATCCAAGTTGATTTCACCACTGTGAAGTGACAAGCGACTGTTTGCTGTGAAACTGGCAGAGCCTTGGCGGTCGTTTGTGTCTTCAGCTCAGGGCACAAAGCCTAAGGGAGCAGAGAAGTTTTCGGGGAAGGCAGAAATGGACACGAGATCTGCATACTTTGAGTTGGAATGAAAGAAAAATAACTGAATTTCTGGAAGATATACACCAGTGTATCTCACCGGACACAAAAGCATACCTGTAAGAAAGAAACTCAGATGTTCTTTTTTATTCCTTGCAAGGTCATCAACAAAGATAAATCAGTGAAGCCACTGGGAGGAGATCTAAGGTCAAGGACTCAGGAGTTTGACTTTTGATCTTACCCTGTGAGTTAAGTCTCATGTATTCAATGAACTGTGTATGAACCACAGGTAAGACTTCATCACTCTGATCTTCATATAACATTTGACCTTGTTTTGGAGCAAGAGCAATACAAAGCACTGGTTTGGATGTTATGCATGAGGAAAAATGTCCCTCAGTGAAACTGATTAAAAAAACTGAAAACCTAGTCATTTTAATTTCTTGATGCATGCTCAATCATGCAGGTAAGGAAATCCCCAGAAGTTGATTCTGTTGAACAGAATCAGCTTTGATTGATTCAAATAACTAGACTCAACTAGTCATTTTAATCAATAAACGCACATTCACGAGATCTCTTTTCTTTAACCTAATCCTTCTTTCTACCTGTTTCCCCCCAGGGCATACCTGCAGCTCTTCGATTAACCCTCGGAGAAAAGCAAAGCAGCGAGTATTTCTGAGTAGTGCATGTCCTGCTGTGGAAGAGAAGGCTGCCCAGCTGATCGGCGCCACAGGGTGCTCCATGCTCTGTTAAAGAGATAACACTTGCAAGGGTTGAGACCTACACCTTCCCGTAAGAACCATCTACACATGTTTGCACGCACCAAATGGGGGGAATCAGTTGGTTCAGTGGGGATACACGAACTGGACGGGGATAACAGATATATTGTTTCAGGGATGAGTATGCTGTTTTCAGGGAATTTCCAGTAACACTCAGCCTCCCAAATGCACAAAAAGTGAGCCATTTCCTCTCTCTGCAGGTGCCTTCTGCCTTCTGTGAGAGCTGGCAAGCGAGACAGAGTTCGTGTAAATGTCTGATCTCATAAATGTCATTCATTTGTGCATGTGCAATTTTAGTCTGACACTATTCTGCTCTGCACTGCGCTGTGCTGCATCAGCTCACTCATTTCACTTGATCAATTCCACCAATTATAAGTCACACTGTCGGCGGACAAGAAGGGAAACAGGATCCATTGAGCTTCTACTTTCTACTGATGTGACGGAGCAAAAAGAAGTGACGGTAAGAGTACAATATGCGTTAATTCTCTTACACTAAAAAAACAGTTGCTAACACAAAATGCCTATGCTGTGCTCATATAAGTGTCGACATGTGTAATTGTTATTTACTGAATGAGCTGTAGTAGCAGCAATTCCTCTGGGTGGCCTTCATTATACACTTTGAAGCATGAAATACTGCAGTATTTCAGGTTTCTGATAGCAGAACATACAACATTTGTCTGTTACAGATGTCTCTGTTGAGGTTGGTTTCATATCTTTCATTTCATTTATCCTATATAAATGTGGCATGACTCGACAGCTAAGCAGTTCATAAACACCAATCGCCAAATATAGACATTTTTCCACCCAGCTCATATTGCACACACATATTGTAATCTCCCCAGTCTATCTCTTTCTTATTTAATTAGAACAGGCTCATCTCACTCATTTTATACTGAATGACAACCAGACTTGGACAGGAGGGCAGATGGCACAAGAGATACCATGTAATTAAGGCTGTGAAAAGATGGGGGCCAGAGGATTGATTGCTTCAGTCTTAAAACCAGGCAGAGTGGCTGTGATTTTCATATTTCAGCTTCAGGGTAAGATTTGAAAATGTCCCTTTAGTGATGGATTGAGCTAAAATATGCAATCTGGCAGCTAGTGGTGTCATTGAGACCATTCATTACAAATTCAATAACTCACATCTTGTCTCCACCCTTTGCGGTTGTGCTGTAGCTACGACGTAAAAATGGACTTGGGGTTTGGTGAGAAATGAGTAGAGTGCATTTTGGCTCTCTTTTCCCTTTTACCTTAATCTCTGACAGCTGTTAGTTTCTACGTAGTAAATGTTGTGTATATGTTGAGACAACACTCAACAATTTCAAAATTTGTAAATGAGCAGTTATCCTCTTAATCTGTCTGTCTCTGCGTTCAGTGAACATCTGTGTTCATAAAGCGTCACCCTGCACAAAGGAGCTCAACATGAATGCAAACAGCTATGATAGCAAGGCTTTCGGGATAAGACATTTTATTGCTCCCTATGATATGCCCAGCTGTTTTCTATTATAGATGCATAGGGGAGTAAATGAAAAAAACAAAAACAAGGTGGAAACAAATTCAGATGTTCAGGGTGTTCTTCAGTGTAATTAAATATCGCAGCTGATCAAAGGTACGTACGTCAGGGACACAATAACGCACCCACATCGCATCGGAGGCGAGGCAATTTCAGCAGCCTGTGATAGAAACTGTTCTAATACAACTGCATTCCTGCTCAGCCTGTTTACAGCAAAGTGAAACCCATCACCGCTAATCTCACTCTATGCCTCAGTGTAGCAAAGAGATTTCCCTGCGTCCTTTGGTGATTTCCACTTCCTACGGCGCCTGGTTTAGCACATGCAGTATGCTCATTGAAACTGATCCAAGCAACCGTGCTATGTGCCGTCTCCTACAAGATAATTAGCTGTGAAGAGATGAACACTGGTTCACTGACATGACACTTGTTTATGGAAAATCCCTCCTAGGTAAAGTTTCAAACTGCTAGGGACACCTGTTTTGGTTACTGCAAAATCGAAAAAACATGTTGCTTTAAAAATGATACGGTAAACACCGTGTAACGATGATAAAAATGGAACTATTTCTAAACAGCAAGTCTAATAAATAAATCATTTCAATTCTTTGCATGGGTTTATGGGAGATTTCTTTGTTAGGAGAGAGCAGCCACAGTGCACTCTTCTACTTTGAAAACATTGATTGGCTTGGGCTTTTTTCTCACCGCACATGGACCTCTCTGGTCTCTCCACAAATCAGTAGCATAGAAATGAGGACAGGTTTCTCATTACAAAGATCGAATAAGACTTTGTGTTTCTAATCTTAGTGCATAACTGTCTTTCACGGCTACGTCGTGGCCAGACATGTGTGAAGGCACGGTCCGGCAGTTTTACTTTTAACAGAACATTTTTACGCGTATAAGCGTAACATACACACACATACAGGACTTGGACATGTAATATGAATATTCGCCGGCTTGCCTTGATAATGAATTGCTAGCTGTAAAACACTTCTTGTGGGCCTCCTGTAATTATCGCAGCTTGGGTGTTAATGTAAGGATGTCACACTCTCATCTCGTGGAGTGAGACTTCTGCTTCAGTCAGTTTTGCCATACAGTGTAAGTTTCATTTTTTCTTGTACCAAAACATCGCCCCTTCCTCAAACTGCAGCTGAGGTATGAAGATTCTTTGCTTGCTGTTCTTCTATTACAATGAAATAACTCCACTGAAATTACCTGCATCTCTACAGTCCGATTCCAGAGCAGTGATGTACTAACTAAAAATCTCTCTTGTGGCATTAGGTCAGCTCTGCTTGGTTCAGTATAAATAGGCAAAAAGGGGTGTCCTTTTAGAGGCATTATAGATGAGCTGAGAGGGGCTTTAGATACATTTTAGGTATTACACAGCAGTGCATTAACACACTGTTCAAACCCCCTGTCATTCTAATATTGCAGAGACATTATTCATACCGTTTAATAAAACAAGAAAAAGAGAGTGGCTCCAAAGATGTGCAAAGTTTACGTAGACAAAAGGGTACACAGATCATTGTTTTACCTTTTCCTTTGTCCGCAGTTCTGGCAGTCAGTAGCTCCTAAGCTTCGAATGTATGCAAGAGAAATGTGTTATTTCAAAACCCATGCTATTACAGAATGTGGTGAAGTCATTGTTGAAGTGATCTCCACCCTTAAATAAAAATAAGCATTGCTCAGCTGCTCCACATTTTTCCCCCTCTTATTTTCAATAACAGCCTTGCTGGTAGTGCTTTTATTTTGGTAGTTTGTCCACATATAATACTAATTAATGGAAGTGGCTTCCTTTCTATAACCATATCACAAATGCTGGTACATCACTGGAGTGCCAGCACTTGGGGGTATCTCATGAAAACTGCATCTTAACTTGACATAGTAAATCATTCTTGATCTGTAACAACACACTAATTACTAATTACTAATTATTATTTTTTAATTAAATATAAGTACTGATGATCTCCAGTAGACGCGCTACTGCTCATGTTTGTACCAGAAAACTGTTTTTGTGTCCTTTAGTTGCAGAAATATATTAAATCATCTTATATTCAACAAATTGCTGAACTGTTCGGAGAAATGTTGTGTCTGTGCTGTGATTGTGAGTCTTACTGGAACTTGAAACAGTTGTGTTAAATTAAAAAAAATGTTTGTGATGCATTATGCATGCAGAGTGCATTTCTCCATTCAAACAGTACTCGTGAGAGCACAATATCGAATTTGTAAAAGACTCATATGCAAATAAGGAATGGTGGTATAGAAGTGTATATATTGTGATTGATGTTCTGCTGTGCCAAAGCGACTCAGGCCATTTCCATATTCTAGCCTTTATGGCATGAGGGGAGATAGTTGCCTCCTGGAAATGTAAATCATCAAATGAAATATTTATCCACACCGAAGAACAAAACAGTGTGTGGGCAGAAAAAGAGCCTTTCAATTAATAAGAGAATTATTGGACAGAAAGGAGCCTAAAGCTCTGATATTTGGTGAGATATTAATTTTCATAACTGCAATTAATAAAATATTACTGGAACTGAAAAACTCTCTCTCTCTAAACTAGTTAGCTTCTCCCTGCGTGTACCTGGTGAACTTTCTACCTCTGCTAGTCCCAAGTTAATTCTGCTTCCTACAAAGCAGTTAAAATGCCTTCGATTTAATACTGATGTGATCTCTTTTCTCAGCAAAGCCTATGTTCTCCTCACAGGAGTGGAAAGCCACAGAAGAATTGTTCAGGAAGCACTCTGTAGGAAGACTTCTGTTCTTTTCCTTACATTTGCTGTCCTCTCTGTCGTACTCTCTCCTGCACATGCCATTTTTTCCCCACAGTTCATGAACTCAGGGAATGACTGATTTTGAAACCGTGGAGCTCCATAGGAGAGGAAAAGCGTTGTCATATCAAAGCTGTCAGCCATTCTTTGTTTGCTCTATGAATCCTGCATGCATCATTTCCTAGACAGCTGATGCAAATATGCAGACATTGAACATTGTCTGGTGCAGAATGCCTGTTGTCACTCAGTATACACTTAGAGTAGACGTGCTGTCTTTGAGGCAACACTTGCAAAATTCCTAAATACACAGAAACTTTAAACAAAAACATCACATTTCTGTGCATTAAGTGCAGCTGTTAGCTTAAATGAACAAATGCAGGTTAGGCATATCAGATATATTTAAATGTAGTGAGAAGGGGGAAAATAAACACTAAGAGAAGTTAAAAGTTTTACAAGCTGAGGTCTGTTCCTGGCTTTGACAATGACATGCATATACTCATGCGTTCTATATGAAGACACCAGATGGCGACAGCTGTGGCTGCTAGGGAAAACCATGTGTTACCCGACTAGTTGGCAGTAGTTCCTGGAGGTTGCTGGCTAGTTGTACTAAAAATCTCCCAGTGATTGCTTTGGTTGTTAGCACATTGCCAGAACCGGCTGTGGTTTTTCATGTTTGGATGCAAAACTTGCTAATTACAAGTCGAAAATGTACAAAGCAAACAGGAAATTATGTATAAGCACTGCAGCCACATGCTTCATACAGCACAACTTTCACTTTGAAGGCAAAAGTCTATATTTTCGATTTGTGTCACATCTTAACAGTGTTTGTAGACAAGTCTGTCACTTCTATTCAAACTACAACTACAAGCCATGACCTAGTGACTTTTCCCTAGTGACAAGCAGTCGCCAGGGGATCTGTGACTGGTCCATAGGGCTGTGTAACTGGGGCTTTAGCAATCATTTTCCCAGCAAATGCCATCAACCTTCATCAACCACTCACAGGAGGATACTAATATTTCTGTCTTGACTGCTGGTTGCCAGATAGTCATGGGCTGGTTTCTAGGCATGTGTGATTGAGGCCATATTCACTTGATCCTACATTGTCAAGGTGATTATGAACACCCAATGGAAGACAGTTAACATCACATGGTTAGTGGTCACATGCCTGCGGTTTTCTGTCTTGACCTCACTCATTTCGGATCATATTGAATTCAAACTTAAGTCTATTTTGAGGATTATCTGGTATGCAAATGCCACTGACTGGTTATGAATGACTGAATGACTGAATGAATGACTTGTCAAACACAAGTCATTCATTTTTGTAACTAAGTAAGAAAGCAAAAGTGGAAACCTTTCAGAAACCAGTGAGTAACCAGTGACGTTACCAAAATCTTTACCTAACCTTACTGTACTGAAACACTTAGTGTCAACATTTATTTAATTACCTGTATACTATATATCCAGACATTATGGTAGTTGAGTCATGACCTTGAAAATCCTCAATAAGTGGCCAATTTATGTGACTTTAGTAACACTAAGCTTAGTAGCTAAGGCAGTATGGCTTAGGAGGTAGAGCGGTTTGATTTCTGGGTCCTCTGGTCTGCATGTTGAAGAATCCTTGGGCGAGACACTGAGCCCCAAGTTACCCCCGATTAATCTATTGGAGTGTGAGTGTATGAATGTCACCTTAAATTACATGTGTGTGAATGGATGAATGAGGCTTGTAGTATTTTGAGAGAAAAGCACTATTTAAGTAACAGTCAGTTTACCACAAAATCATGCCTACTTGAGCTTTCTGAATTTTCTCACCTGTTTACTTTATTAATCTTTAGTTCTGGCATCTTATATTTTCTTCTTCTTCACCTAATCACAATATTTCTATGAGGCTAACAATAACATTTTTGGCTTGGCACAGATTTTAACACCAGACACACTTCCTGACAGCCCTCCCATTTATCCACAAGCTAGGCCCCAAAGCCGGGATAAATATAAGGATTTTCATCTGGTATAAAAACCTGTGCCAAACCAAATATGGAGTTAAATCTGCTGCTGGAAATAAGGGAGCAGCTGAAAGTTGTGAATGTAAAGTTAAGCTAAAATCTCGTTGTTTACTCAAAAACCTTTTTTTTGTTTTTTGATGTGTAAAAACATATTGCCTTAATATTTTATTTAGTGGGATTAGATTAATAGGTGATACTAAATTGCCCATAGGTGTGAATGTGAGTGTGAATGGTTGTGTCTCTGTGTTAGCCCTGCATCAGATTGGCGAACTGTCGACGGTGTGCCCCGCCTCTCGTGTTATGGTAGCTGGGATAGGCTCCAGGCATCCCAAGACCCTGATAAGGATAGTTGGAAGAGAATGAATGGATGGATGAATGATATTTTAAATTTTCTCACTTTATTTTTTTTCACATTGCATTAAGCTCCAATGAGAAACAAAAGTATTTTTTTAAATATAAACTTCTATCATGATTTTTTTTTTGTTTTATCCTGTTTAAAGTGCTCAAAATCTCTTGCTTTACTTTCCTCATATTTGCCTCAGTAGGCTTGTTGCCACACCCCTTGATGGCACTTAGTTTCACCCGCTCACCTTAGCACTCCATGAATTTATGCGTAAAATCAAAGCTCGTCTTCTCAACATTCTGCCTTTCAGCAGAAATGCTTCTCCTCTTCCTAATTACCATCTCTCCCTTTACGCCTCCATCCTCCTGTCCCCACTCTTGATTTACTAAAAAAGGTTTGCTTTCCCCGAGAAATGTCATGTGAACGAGGAGTTGTACTACGGTTGCTGTGAAGTCTCCCTTGTGACAGGCAGGTGCAGTATAGCGCCGTGGTTTCCGATCTTCCAGGTGTCTCTAATTATGATACTTTGGCTCACCCCTGTTCCATTTCCGAGTCTTACAACTCTTTCACATACTTTTTTTCAACCATGTTCTCCTACAAATGCTTTGAGAGTACATTTTTAAAAAAACAACAACAAAAAAACTACCTTCGTCATTGTCATTGGATGAATAACTGGGGCAAAGTGATGACCTATAATGTCAGTGCGGCACAGGAATATGCACTGTGTGATGTCAGGGAACAAAGCTGGTTTTCACTGAGCTAATGAAGCATGAAAATGCTCCATAAAACTCAGGATCTCCCTCTTTCCCTTTACTGTCGTGCCTTCTATCAAAGTTTCTCACTTTAAAAAAAAATAAAAAATCGAATCTTAAGTTGTGGAGCAAATGTGTAGTTTCAGCAAGGTAGAAAGTTTCGTGAGCTTACTTAGAAGACAAAACTTACACTCACTTGTGAAAGTGGAGAGAAAGCTCCACAGAAGAGAGATGAGACTTTACCAAGCGGTGAGGTCTTTACTTCACGATAGCACATTATTTCCATGGGGCACAAATTGGTTGTGCGATGATAACATTATAAAATGTTTTTGTCTTTATTTTATTGACTGATTTCCCTCTTTATCTGCTCCCTAATCATTCCCAATACACATACATCATTACCAAGATGGATTTTTCTGGGTGAGAGATTTAGGTTAGTAAGAGAAAGGGACTGTGGAGGAAGAAAAAGAAGGAGAGGAAGCCTCTTCTCCATCTTTTCATTAATCACAAATCAGTTTGTTTCTCTCTGGGGACCAGAGCACTCAGTGGGAAGAAGAATAGGCTTTTCCTCTCCCCCTTTTATCTCCCTTCTGTTCAATACATTCCCCTCTCTTCTTCTCCTCAGGATTTCTCCTGTCTCTAAATGCCAAACCAATAAACCGAGAAACAAAATCCCCCTCCTCTCCCTCACTCTCTCCTTCTCAAACAGACTGCATGTTCAGTATTTTAATAAAAATCACAGCTTAGATGGTCACATCTGAGAGAGCACATACACACCGAAATGTATGCAGACACACACACAACAACTGACTTCTGGTATGCGTGCAGTCTTTTATATTTCCAGAGTCGGTTCAGTGTATCCTACCGTTCCGCGCCTCAGCAGTCACTGTGACTATTAGTGGGATCTCACAGGGCTGAATAAGCAGTGGGATTGTTCGACTTGAATAACAACATGGAGAACTTCTCTGAAATATAAGTTCGGACTAGGCTGTGAAAAATCACAGACTCATTGTCTGAGTGGGGGAATGTTGCCATCTTGATAGGAAACAGGAAAAAAGCAGCAGTGTACAAAATCAAAGAAAGGACTTCTCTGTACAGAAGTGAAATGATTTTTCTCGCTCACTTCGGCGATCTATTCTAAGTAATTATTATCATAGTGAAACAGCCAGTCGTTGAAAAGTTAATGCTCCACTTCCTGTAATCTTTGCCGGTGTACACAGACAAATGTGTCCTTTCACGAGTACCTACAGTACGTATGACTAGCTGTGCCATATAAAGTGCATTCTATTATGCTCAGCAAAGCATTATACAGTACATGTACATGAAAGAAGATAACGACCGGTATGACATTGAGTGGTTTCGTGCTCGTGGCAGAACTGAAACCTTTATCTAATCTTAGACGTGTATCGCTCCATCTCGATACTCGACTTTAGCTGCAAACCACTCGTCTCACAAGTAAAAGACACGTGCACACATAGCCACATACAACAGCAGCAGGACGAAAACTTTGCACCCTTATGTGCACATATACACCCAGAAGTGAACTATTTTCAGTTTTGAGGTTCACATTTTAAAGGAAATGCAGAATACTAAGCTTTCTGGGTGAAAGTAAGTGATGTATGCGTTGATGTTTTAGTGTGCCACCTTGAGTCCCAGCTGAAGTGAGCAGCCAGGGCAGGGCGGAGAGAGGATAATGATCCAGCTGATAATGGAGGAGTGGAATCTGGTAAATGAGGCTGGATATAAGATAAGATAACCTTTATTAGTCCCACATGTGGGAAATTTGTTTTGTCACAGCAGGAAGTGGACAGTGCAAAAGTTATGAAGCAAAAATTAGAATAAAATAAAATAAGAATAAATACAGTATACAACTGTACAGAATAGAATAAAATAAAATACTATATACAGTAGAATAAAATAGAATAAAATATGCAATAAGATAAAAATAGAATACAAGTGCTATATACAACTCAGTAAAAATACAACGATACCAGAAAAGATTATTGCACATGTGTGAATGTGTGTGTTGATCAGTTGGAGTCTTTGTTGTGCAGTCTGACAGCAGTGGGGAGGAAAGACCTGCGAAATCTCTCCGTCCCACACCGTGGGTGCCGCAGTCTCCCACTGAAGGAGCTGCTCAGTGCTGTCACAGTCTCATGCATGGGGTGGGAGATGTTGTCCAACAGGGATGACAGCTTAGCCACCATTCTCCTGTCACTCACAACCTCCACTGGGTCCAGAGGGCATCCTAGAACAGAGCTGGCCCTGCAGATCAGCCTGTTCAGTCTCTTCCTGTCCCCAGAAGAGATGCTGCCGCCCCAGCAGACCACACCATAAAAGATGGCTGAGGCCACCACAGAATCATAGAAGGTCTTCAGGAGTCGGCCCTCCACTCCAAAAGACCTGAGTCTCCGCAGCAGGTACAGTCTGCTCTGCCCTTTCCTGTAGAGGGCGTCTGAGTTATGAGTCCAGTCCAGTTTGCTGTTCAGATGAACACCAAGGTACCTGTAGCTGTCCACAGCCTCAATGTCCATACCTTGGATGTTCAGTGGTTGCAGTGGAGGATGTTTGTGCCTGCGGAAGTCTACCACCAGCTCCTTTGTTTTACTGGCATTGATCTGGAGGTAGTTCAGCTGGCACCAGTCCACAAAGTCCTGAGTCAGTCCTCTGTACTCCTTGTCGTCCCCATCAGTGATGAGGCCGACTATAGCAGAGTCATCAGAGAACTTCTGCAGGAAGCACTGGGTGGAGTTGTGGGAGAAGTCTGCAGTGTAGATGGTGAAGAGGAACGGAGCCAGAACCGTTCCCTGTGGGGCCCCCGTACTGCAGACGACCCTGTCCGACACACAGCCCTGAGTCCTCACATACTGTGGTCGGTGTGCTGCAGGCTGTTCCTTTGCTCTCAGTGTCTCTCTCTCTCTCTCTCTCACACACACACACACACACACACACACACACACACACACACACACACACACACACACACACGTACCTCAAGATATCTTCCAGCTCTTGAGGTACAAATGTGTAAAATCATGTCAAGTATAAATGAGCGCTACGGTAACATACTCTTAATTACCTCTTTCTTTCCTATGTGTGTACATGTGCACATGTATGTGTGATGCACTTATGCATGAATAGCATGGATTATGTTTGAGGCAGAGAGCATGCACTCCCCTATTAATAAAACATTTCCATTACTAGCGCTAGTTATAGGTAGGCAGAACTTGTGGCACAGGAAAATAGACGCAGTTCCATCTTCATCTCTATTTTTCAGTGTCGCCTAAAAGGCAGCACAAATGCACTGCTAATGAGCTACAGGTAGCAGCTGATGTGCTAATACATGCTTTATTCCAAAATGAGATAGCCAGTGCTCTGGATAAATACTGACCGAGTTCTTATTCGTTCAGAAGAGACAACAAAAAAATTACACAGAACATGAAAAAAGCAACACAAGTTATTTACTATGAATTATATTTATTATTATTATTATAAATAGATTTTTTTATGGAATTCTTATCTCACTGATGAGAATCCATATTCCTTCTCTTCATCCTCTTATCCAGTCCTCTCAAAAAAAAAAATTAGCTGCTTTCTTTGTAACTCCCACTATCACGCTTATCAGCTTTCAGAATTAAATTGAGTCCTGTGTCCATCAGCTGAAACATCTACTTACTGTTGGGAAATCTAAGATGGACACTTTTCAGAATAAAGTATCACACTTTACAGCGCGTGGCTGCTCTTGATTACCCCTGCAAAGCCCCAATCAATAGATTCTAGAGCTAAGATAATAAATAATTGTATCACTTCAAATCATCGCTGTCTCCAATCAGGCTTTGATGATCAATTACGTCTGTTTTATGGAGCGAGCAGGAGATCAGTGAAATACCGTAATGGTGGTTGTGGGATCAGTAAAGACAGAAAGGCATTCTTGGTATGAGAAAAGGGGAAAGGAAAGAAGGTGCTTTTTTCTCCCTTTAATGATATATGTTGTAACATGCTTGGTTTTTTCAAGCAGATGTATTTTTTTTATATTAAAATGTTATCAGAGAATGATGCAAGTGTGAGTATCTTTTGACTTTGTGAAGGTTTAGGAACGCGTCTCAATTTGCTTGTCCGTGGTGTTGCACAAATACTGTTCAAAGCTGCTGTTCTTTTCTCCCTTTGCATTGGTTAATACTGATGTCTCCATTTCTGCTCCAGTCTTCTATTTAATAAGGAGACCAATCAGGATGCCACAATGTGAAAGTGGGATTTGTAAAGCACATCAGTTGCTGGAGCCCGAGTGACCTGCAGTTAACAGAACGATATTTTCTACATCAATCTGCTGTGATGTGTAGTTTCACAGGTTTCTTAAAGGTAGTTGTTTATTTAGATCATTGTAACACATAACCTGAAAATAATCATCAAACAAATGTTTATATTAGCTAGCAGTGGATAACAATAATTTAATATTACCATACAATGCGCTACATTTCATGTAATATCAATGCAGTCACTCAAATGAAATGCTGGGAGTAAATTCCTCTGTAAGGTCTCAAGGGAGTTTAAGCCACCATTGTTTACTATTCGTAGACTCTGTTATTATCATGATCTTTCTTCTGTTTTCATCCCAGCATATTTTGACAGCACAAATTTATGTAAAGGAAGTTGAGAATGAAATTGGAAGGGGAAAAAAAAGGGTGAAAAAATAGGGAGGGATGACATTTTATAAATAGAAGGCGGGCTAGAAAAACCCAGCAGCTTGTTCGCAAGTCTGATGTCATCCTGAAACCCTTTAATATTTAATTCAAAGTGTTGTGAAATTAAAAAGGCTCAAGGAGAAAAGGAAAGGGAGGCAAAATAGAAGGGACGCAGGGAGAAAGGTAGAGCGAGACAGATAAGAGAGTGTAATAAAAAAAAAGCAGCTCACCTCTCTTTTTAATTACAAATATGTTGATAATGAGCTATTAATTTAAAAGAAGAGGCCCTTGACTGGCATTATCAGACAGAAGGGGAAGGGGGGGTGTTTACAAACTGAGAGTGTCCTCTACACAGCAACAACATCAGCGTGCCTACAGATCTCACAATCTGGATAGGGTGTTCTGAAACTGTGTGCCTTTGAATCCAGATCGATAAAGTAATTGATAGTCAATAAAATGAATACCTTGCAGAGTAAACACTAGATCCATTTTGATAAAGGGTTTTTTTGTGCTTTTTTTTTTTACTGGACCTGGACTCCTCCCAGGTATTGGGTTAGTCTATCCCAGCAAAGCAGAACAGTGACCTCCTGTGGATTCTAATATACAACACAAATGCAACATGACGTCACACTGAAGCGAGGGCTGTTACCATTTACAAACTACTGTCCTGCAAAATAATTTAAACTCCAATGAATGATCGTGCAGTTTGTGAACTCACGTATTTTTGATTTTTAGAATTTCACCTATCAAATAACTTCAGCGTTTGACTAATTGAGAGTCGGTGTTCATTCAGGCCCACGTCCGTCACAGTCGCACACAAACACACGCATCGTGTCGAGAATGTCACATGGCCATAATATGCATTACACACTTCAGGGAGTGTATGACATGACATGTCCCAGGTGAGAAAGGGCCCATGTTTGACTTGACATGCTGCTGGCAGGTGATTAACAGAGAGTCAGACCTCAGTGCCCTCCATTAGATATTATTACGCAGAAGGCTCCATCTACCTTATACATAATTATAAGAGTCATATGAATGTCCTTCACATGTCTGCAGGGTGGTTGTAACACTAGAGCTGGAGCACATATTAGAGACTCAGATTGTTTTAAGTCAGTTTGACTTGGTTACAGCCAAGAAAATTCAGCAGCGTTGAGATAAAGAACCAGACCGTCTCCACACAAGACGGTGATGGACTGGTGCGGGGTCACTAATGATTCTGTCAATCAATACCATGGCTGGTGTGTCACAGCAGTCTTTTGCATCCTGTCAGGCCCATCACTCAGTGCACCTCAGACACAGTGAAGACCCAGCACACACAGACCTACACGATTACTATGCGGCACATCTCATCTAGGTGAGAGATTATGACAAGAGGGATTATGTCAATGAAATCTGCAGCCCACAGACCCAGCATCACTCCCGAGGACTAAGAAAGAGTACAAACCCATGTGTAGGATGCCTTTTCAATCAATTTCCTCCCTAATGAACTGCCTCAATGAGGCTTCAATAAACCTAAACTAATTCAAGGCAATCCTTAATCTCCTGACCTAGCCTTTTTGCATTGTCCCTGGTATTACAGTAACAGGATTGTAAAAGCATTGGCTCCAGATACACCCGTCCTCAAGTGACGAAGAGACTGGTGGGGGTTAGCATTAATTTCCAAAGCCTTATGTTTCATTTGCATAATTACCATAAATCAGTGCAGGGATGTTCTGGTCGACAGTAGAGGGGAACAGAGAAACGCTATTGGGAAAAGGAAATGTTTGGGAAGGTGACAGCATGCAAAGACTGCTGACTTAGCGGGCAGTGTGGTGATTAAGGAATAACTGTGTGGTTCTAAAAACAAAGTTAAGTATGTCGTCATGGAAACTGGAGGTTTTTTTCCCTCTAACAATCAGTGAACCATTTCATTAAAATAAGTTGTGTCTAAAAAATAGAACTTTTTTAAAACTGCTGGAAAAATATCCAAATAATAAGTAAGTATAACAGATAATTGTAGCGTTTTTTTCACCTGTTCAAAGAAGAGTTTAATATTGCAGGTGATGCGCTAAACTTTGATGCTCTTCAAGATAAATTTGGGATATTTGGCTACAAAGAAACAGATTTGATTTAATTGACTTTGTGGCAACAGTTTCAGTAACGCTTTAAAAATATTCAAATATCATGCAGCATGACCTTGGAATAAGGTACCTTTTAGGGAATGCTGCACTATGAGCTTAATATACAGTAAATACAGCAGAATGGGGCCGCAGTGAACCTGAGGGACAGCCATTTATACAATAACAATACTGAGGCCTTTGGGTAATCACCATTCTACCTATGTAACACAATAGGTGATTGCTGCTTTCCTCTACATACAGTAAAGAAAGGTTGACTTGTGCAGAAAACTAAAGGATCCGTCATGCATGGATTAAAACTATGTGAGCTCACTGATGGGGAAACTATTTGTATCCTGCACTGGATTAAATGGGTGAAACAAATGTGAGGGGTTAAATGCTTTGACACAGGGTACAGACTGTGCAGCCTGCTGGCTCAGTAATCTGCTGAAGTTCTTGTGCTTTGTGTAATATTGAATTTGAGTCATCTGCAGAGCAGTCGGGGTTATTTAAGGACAACTACAAACATGCAAGAGGTTAACCCGAAGACCTAAATAGGTAGTGCTATATTGCTGAAAGATTAATCTCTCTTTGAAGCCATCTCCTACTTCATGCTGTACATAAAGAGCAGACAGTACAGTAAGCTCACAAAAGTTCCCTAAACTTTGCCTAACCTCTTTTATCTCTACTTCCAGGCCTCCACAGCTGCTGCTGCTGCCTGGTCTGATAAAGCTAAGAGAACAGTATGTGGGTGAGCAAATGATAAAAACAGACACTGAAACTGAGAAAGATGCAGGGACGCTCTGAGAGAGCCATTAAGACTGAGATGGAAAAAGAGAAAGACATAAAATACTCTAAGAGAAAAGAAAAAATAAAATATCACAAACTAAATAAACTATCATGTGAAAGGAGGAGGAGGAGAGTGTTAAGAGAGCACTGATGGAGGGGGCAGAGATGGAGACATATGACAGCTGGCAGACAGAGAAGGCGGCGCTCCTCTGCTCACCTTAGCAGGCCAGATGGACTAATTTGGCCCTCTGTGCCCTTGATAAGCCAACACACACACACACACACACACACACACACACACACACACACACACACACACACACACACACAACACACACACACACACACAACACACACACACACACACACACACACACACACACACACACAGTTTATATATTTAGTTATATTTTTGGGATATTTTCATCTATTAAGGTAAATGACTACTCTCTGCCAAGTGGCATTGTACTATAATATGCTGGTTTCACACTGTGATGTTGAATTTTTGTAAAAGTATTAGGTCTCTATGTACTTACAGAGTAATTACTGAGCAGTTAATTACTGTTGCAGTATCTGACTTATTATAGTTCGTCTAGATCTTAAAGATGTTGTATTAATCTAGTTTGTATTAAAAAGAAAACCCAATAAACTCGACTGTGATACAGGCCCTCCCTCTACTGTCAAAACTCTGCTACTACATTAAAGAGCATGGATCAGCACCAAAGTAAAGGACAGCTCCTACACTCCAAACACAGTCCCACAAATTACCTAAAAAAAACAAGGAAGAAAACTGAACGAGAACCTCTATCAAAGGCCTCAAATTTTTAAACTTAAAAATAACAAACCTCTTGTTTAATTTTTTAGATCTTCTTCTCTGGATGTTTGTTTTCATTCTCATTTCTCCAGTAATTGAGCAACAACACTGCTAGAGGTATAAAAAAAAGATTCAGCCAGTCCCAAAACAGTATTGATTGATGTCTGGTTATAAAAAGACATCTATCATCTAGACAGTCTAAAATTGAAGCTGCACTGGACTGTGTGTTCATGTGCCCGTGTCTGTGTGTGCGTGTGTCTTCACTCGTGTGTGTGTGTGTGTGTGTACTTGCTGGTGGTCTGGCTAGCCGTGTTGATGCAGCACAATATTATGAAACAATAAAATGTAGACAGCTGATTCATGTCTCAGCATAAAAGCCAGAGTTTTGTTAGGTTCCCCTTTAATGAAACCTATAATTTCTGCCACCCTCGATGGCGTTGCCACACAGCAGAGGGATCGATCATAAAGAGAGATATCTAGAGCTGCTCGATTTTGCAGGATTGCCATGGCAATTAGTGAGCCAAGTTGCAGTGCGAAAAGTAATTTACACAGTAAAGTCACATGTCAACCACATCTTTCGGCTGAGAACAGTACACTCATCTCTCTTAAACACACACAAGGGTGGGGAAAAAAAAAGAAAAACACCCACCCACACAAAGTCACACACATGCTGCAGAGTAATGCAGCAAGGTTTTGTCAAAGACTGATGTTGTAGTCACAAAGGTTAGAAACTCAATCACTTTAGGGATGGCTTCCACGTCACCGTGTCTCAAGAAAATATGACTCCATCCCGCATATGTGTGTGTGTGTGTGTGTGTTTATCCATGAACGTACAGACACCAATGTGTGCTGAGAATGAATAGCTGGGTCAACAGAAATGAAACAGGGCGGAGATGTCACAACCAGCAAAAACATAACCGTAAAGACAGGACGACTAAACAAAGGGAGGGAAAGGTCAGAAAGCGAGAGAACCTGTGTGAAGCGAGACAGCTTCAACATAATAGTGCAGATTTCGCTGGGCTATTGCGATCAATTCTCTTGAAATCACAAGAGAGCAGAAGCTGACTCTTCCTTTCTCACAGAGGGCAGATCTACAGCATCAGCACATTCAACCGGTGAAGCAACGTCTGTTTTTCATCCGCCTTTCCTCTCCACCACTCTCCTCCGTCTCCCGTGACCTTAGGGTCTATTACACGCACGCTCCCGCTCTCTCTTTCTCTCTTGGTGATGATCATCTGGCCTTGTCAGCAGGTTGAAGTCACTGAGCTAAGCATTTCCCCGCCATCCCAAAGGATCTCAAACATAAACGATGTCTCTTTTGTGTGTGTTTGTGTGCTGTAGTCGTGTGTACAAACTTGGCTGATGGCATTATACGCAAACATTCAGGATGGATGCGTGGGTATAACGTCATCAACCACCAGCTGCGAATCTTATAGGTCGCCTGACAGCTTCTAAGCCAGCAGATTGTATTTCTGTTCCACAGCACTCTGTATTCTCTTCACTCATAACCCACTCGACCCCCTTTTGTCCTCAAGAATCCAAATCCAGCAGTCTTCTTCAGTGTAAAAGCTTTTCTCTGTAGTGACTGAGTGGACAAGTACCACCTAAGTGTGCTCAAATGCAGAACTCTCCCAGCCGTCACTGAGATTTAACCTGCCTGTTGACTTCAGGCTCAGAGATTAGTAGAGGAGTGTACACACACTTGCTATTCAGCCAGAAGGCTGAAGACGACGTCAGTACAGAATTATAATGACCACAACAGAAGCAGTAGAGAAAATCCCAGGGATTTACTGTGGTCTGGTTAAATGGAAGATCGGAAGATGTGCTGAATGAGAATGGCACTTCGGCTGCTCTCTATTCTCAGTGTGCGCTTGCTCTGAGAGTGTGTTTAAGAGAGACCACATCCCCGTATATTTACTCTTTGAAAGCGGCTGGTTCTAAGTTTGCAGAGCAAATAAACTGGCTTTAAGATACTGCCCCCTTGTGGACATAAGTGGGACTACAAGCACAGTTTCACAGTCTCTACAAAAGGCAGGACATAACTTGGAGCAACATATTAAAACACTGACAAGAAAAGTGAGAAAAATTTGTGAATTTTCTGTATTTATGTAAAGATAAAGTCTCGTGAGAAAAAGAAGAAATCCAAAACACTGTTGTATTTAATCTAATAAAATTAAAATATACTGTTTGTTTCTACACAGCAAATTAAAATAGAAAGAAAAACAATCAACACCATTCAATAAAACAAGACAGGAATGTGTAGGTTGAAGCTACTTTGACTTGTCCTCAACTGATTTGTTTGCATAAAGCTGGAAAGCATCAGAAAGTCAACACAGTGACTGCTCTTACTCACGTTGCTAAAATGACACAAAATACTAAACGAGGTAAACCACACACCCCAAAGTCACACCCAAAGGCTTAAAGCAGCCAGATAAGCTAACTAACATCTCTGCTCATGTTTCTTTAACAAGACGGCACAAAGAAACCAAAGAAAGAAACCTTTACACAACTAAACTGGAAAGAACACACAACATCTGGCGTTCATCCCAGAGTAGTACAGTAGAGGGAGCCTAGTATTTATGAGCTACTTTGCTGCTCACCATGTTAAAGGGGAAATTAATTCCTACATGTCATGGTTCCTCCTAAGGAAAGATTTGGTAATGCAGCAATGCAATATCCCTAAAACTCAAGTAAAACAACAAAGGTTTAAACAACTAAATTCCACAATGAAGTGCGACCAAATTAGAGGCCAGACATTTTGCCTTGATAAAAATATATAAACAAAAAGCAAAATTAGCTGAGCTGAATGGAAACATTGCCCAGCTTTGATCAATTCAATTCAGTTTTACTTATACAGCACCAAATTACTGCAACAGTCCCCTCCACTATATTGTAAAGTAAAGACCCTACCCTACCGATCTACAGATGCTAGGTTGAAGTTAGCGCTTCCAAAAAAGTTTCAGTTATCAGTTATTAAATCAGTTATTAAATCCAAGATGTTAATGGAAATGTGCAATGTGTCTGTTTGACTGCACTTCTGAAGCTCAGATGAGATCTTACGAACAAGTAGTGCAGAACAAACAGGTAAATCAAAAGGATTTGTTCCTTGCCACTGTACTGTCACATACTTCTAACACAAGCCTGCATATAGAATGACATATTGTTAACATACAACACAAAACTACTGCACCAACCAACATGTGACTATAGGCAGTCATTTATAGTCATTTGTCACACACACACCATCAGACACGCAGCCTCCTCAAATGCTATCACACATGTAGCATGTTGTTTAAAGCCATACATTTGTAATAGAAAATTTGCTTGACATGGGCGTGACTTACTGGGGTGCTGCCGTCTGACAGGGTCAACATGCTGATTGACATGCTCATCTTATCGGAGGAGGAGAGGGACGGTGGGGAAGGGCTCCTTTTCTCCACTTCCTGTCGCTGCAGGAAGTCACGCCAAGCCCGCTGGATACTGCATGTAAAGGATAAAGAAAGATTCATTTGAACTGTGACTCACTGAAAGCTACAGAGAGGTAAACAGGCACAAAAACTTTCAAATCTCATGAACGCAATGATGGAAATTAACATAATAGTAGTTACACAAAAGAAATGAAGCACTTTATTAAATGTTTTTTTAATGACTGCAATTAAAATAAAAGTCTGCAAATGCCCCTTTTTCAGACAGATAAAAGAAATACTCACATCAACACCTTGTTCTCAAGTGGTGGCAAGTTGACATTGATGTTGTTGTCTAGGTTCACAGTCAGGTGATTACTGAGCAGAAGAAAAGGGGAAAGGGGTAAAGACATTCAAAGAACAACAAACAGCACACACACAAAGACACACACATATATCCATACAGGTCCAGTCTATGTTATCAGTAATTAAACAGCGGTAAATCACTCCTACAGAGAAACTGCAGTAGAACAAGAGCAGGATAATGATTCTGTCTCTGTGTTTATTACTATAAGGTTTACCTAAGGTGTGATTTGATGCCGCAAAGGGGATAGAGATACCCCCCCCCCCCCCCCCCCCCCCCGATGCTTCTTCTTCTTTTCATTAATCTGCTAAGAACAACTGTTTCTCAGTGAAATAAGTAAAACAGAAATTAACCCGATTAACCCCTTGCTGATTGCTGACATCAGAATTCCTTACACAGGTGGCTTATGCAGTTTCTTCTTCCAATATGTTAAATTGCAGGTCTGCACCAGGGCTGCTGTCTGCAACATCCTTCAGTTAGAAAATCTTGCGATGGAGGAGTTTCTGAAGAAATTACGAGCACAGTTTCATGGGTTTGCATGTGATGGTGGAGCTGCTGGGATGAGCGAGTAAACAGAAGCAGCCACAGTCTTGTTTGAAAATATCAACCGTAACCTGATCGTCATTTGCTGAATCATTCACAAGTTAGTGGTTGCGGTCTCTGATGCTGTAGTGCACGTTAAAGTGCAGAGTCATATTCACACATTGTCTGACTCTCAAACTCAAAAGTCTGCTGATGATCAGCAGCAGAACAAAGTAGAAAAGTCTGTCACTAAGGACTGTGGTCGTCGTCTGATATGTAAGAATTACTGCAGCGGGAAATTTATGTGTTATTTTCTGAATTGACATAATTGGAAGGGGGATTTAATTCTGGCATACTGAACAGTTTGCATTGTTACAGTCTGACTGGATCCCCTGTGTCTTAAGAGGAAAACATGCGACTGAGAATACTGCGCATTTGATTGCATTAAAAACACACCATGATACTCTCGTAAATGCTGTAGTCAGACTTTAAGTCATAAATATAAATATATAGGACTACTCTGGGTCGGTTATGTGTGCACATATAACCAAACTCACCTGTGCAGCTGGAAGCCTTCATTATTAACATGCTTGTAGCCACTCTGGAGGCTCTTGAGATGAATCTGTGTAAGAGATACACAAGAGGGACAAATACAGAGTCAAGCAGCTGGGAACAGGAGGAGGAGGAGGCGATGAGATGAGGAAGATGAGAGGAGATCCCAGCATTTTGTGTGTGTGTGTGCACAAATATGAATGAATATGTGCCAGATGTGTGATCATTGTGCTGAGATCAGGGACCCCTGAGGGATGTGGTTTGGCAGCATTTTGGTTCGCTTAAATGTTTTCTTGAGAAGTTAGTAAAGTAAGCTTTGAAAAAACTCGGCCATCTGAGCTGGCTCAGCATTTTCCAGGCATTTGGATCAGAAGCACACAGAGAGAAAGAGAGAGAGAGAGACCGGGGCAGAGCAAATAAGTCGCAAAGGACATCATTGATGTAGCTATGGCACAGCTGTACAGATGTGCCAATCACATTGGAGATTAGAGCAGTAAAACTTTACTCCTCTACTAAAATTACTTTTAGCTCCATCCTCCAGTCCTCGCCAGCTGCTCTCCTCCCCTTGGCTCCATTCTTGAGTTTTAATAGTGCTTTATAATGAGGACAGGCCTGCCTCTACATAATTGAACATACTAATTCAATTACAAAGGAGCAACAATGTTTAAGTGGAGCATTTCTTCCTGATGAGCCAAGAGAGTCGCATCAGGACACCGAGCATCTATCAGCGTCATCCCAGTGTATTTGTGGATGTGTGTTTATAGGCAAACTTCAATTTTATTTGGCTATTATTGTTATTAATTCATTACTGCATAATGACCTATGTATGAAAGAATATATTGCATCTATTAAATAGCAAAGTGGGCTGTAAAGAAACCTGCACAAAGAAATATTTTTCCAGCTCGCAAATGTATGACCACACTAAGACAAATCACCACACTCAAGTGGTTAGCTGATGCTTTGGTTCAAGGTGTTTAATATTCATTATATATATTGATATATAAGTTCCCCACTTAATAACTATGCAAGAGTGTCCTGTCCTTCTGAAGTGTTACTTACACAAACGTAGTACATAAATAGTGTATGTAAAACAGTGTAGGAACCACTGTCTTACTATATTGTAGAACTAGGGGTTATAAAAATATCTTGTTTGGCTGTTTGCTTAATTTCAGTGTGACAGGCAGTGTTGTTTTTTTCTCATTTCTCTGCCTCCCAGAAGGAACAAGCAGCTCATTAGGCAGAATCAAGGACTTTGACTAGTGATCAATGACTGTTTCAAGAAGCTTTTTCCTCCCCTTCTCTTTTTTTTCCACTTTGTCTTTTCCTCTCCGTTTACTCAGATGAAATAAGGTTCACTGAAAGCACAACTGCAGTTCCACTGAACCCAGACCTCCCTGAACTGCCATTTGTTTTGAAAGCCGGTGAAGTCACCTTTGCATTTCCAAATTCCCTGGAAAGACAGTAGGTTTTATGCTACAAAATCAACCACTTTCACACATAGAAATCCAATTAAACACTTTTAAATAGCCTTTAAAGTGCCATTTGGGAATTTTGAGATAGTTAAGCAGAGGATGAAATGAAAGACGCAAATTAAGAAAGACAAAAAAAAAAAAAACACCCAAAAAAGTCAGGGAGGTGTGGAAAAAAGCTGAGTAGAGAAAGAGATACCAGAGAATTAAACGACATGATGTAGAGATAAGCAGAGTATAAATGAGTAGAGATGTGTGTGTGTGTGTGTGTGTGTGTGTGTGTGTGTGTGTGTGAGGTTTTGAGTAATAGAGGTGCTGGGAGACTGAATGAGGCGATCATTTCAATTTCCCCTTCGAGTTACTGATGGTACTGTCACAAGCCTGACCAGACAAACTGTTAGCCTACTTCAGCACACACACATATGCACACACGCATCCACGCACACACTTACAAGCACACAAGGAGGCACTAACATAGAGACACGCGTCACAAACATTAACACAAGCTGACACACAGAATTGAATCCTTATTTATTGTTTTACTGAAAAGAAGAAAGTACAACTAAAACTAATTAATCAGCATGCAAACTGAAAAGTTTAGTGCAAGAATAGTTGTGTTAAATGGGTCGTAACCTCACTCAAAACATAGAGAATGACACTAAACAGTAAAAACATGTGTTTGCCTTACACTGTAAATGTCCATAGAAATATACAGCTTCTTACACATTCATCAGTAATTCTGAACAATACACACACACACACACACACACACACGCACACACACACGCACACACGCACACACACACACACACACACACACACACACACACACACACACACACACACACACACACACAGTGTTTAATAAGTTTATTACACCAGTTATGCCACAGGTGCCCTAAATTACCAAAATTATTTTCTCTAACGGTACACTAGTATGTGCAAACTCTTAAATTGAAATGATATTTATCTATAATTATTGTTGTTAGGAATTCATTTTCAAATTTGTATTTTCCAAAAACATCTAAAAAGATAGTAAAACACATTATTAAGTTTTTATTAAGATGCCTAATTACCATATTTTACTTGCAGTCAATAATTTGTTGAATTTCATTTTTAGATTTAAAGTTTATTTCCGTACTTAGCATAACAATAGATCAACATTAAGTTATTTAAAAAGTTGTAGTTTATTTACGGTAAGTTGCATTTAAGTCTTTGTAGTACCTCATCCATTTTTCTCATCACTGTTTTTTGATCCTTGATTGTGCGTTTGGGAGCTTGAAAAACAAAAACTGCAACGCAAACATCAGGAGTGCGTTATTCATCACCTAAACACAACCCTGATCTCAGGGGGACATTTACATTGACTTTAATACATGGTATTGATTTTAAGACCTGTAGCAGTAAACATTTTGCAGTTACTGTGTACCAAACCAAAAGCTCAATGTGCTATTAAAAGAATTTATTAGATCCTGTTTGAAAGTATTTTCCCCTGCTATCCGTACCTGTATCTTTCCATTCTGATCTGCATGGAAAACCACCATCCCAGATTTAGAGAAGGAATACCAAAAATGTACCGGAACATAAACCAGAGGTTTGCATAATTTAGTGGCAGAGTCGACAGAAAATCTATAGTCATTTTAGGCTTTGGCAGTGCCAAGCAGGCTTGTATTGATTGGTGTGAGTGTTTGTGTATATGTGAACGTGTGTATTGGTGGATTTATGGTAAAGTCAGGCACAGTAGAGAGAGGATGGAGTAGGGAGGCAGGGAGGGATGCTGATGCAGAAGAGACCTTGAACCCCCAGGAAATAACAACGGAGGAAATAGAGCTAAAGGCAGCCAAATACAGACCACAAGACCTGTTTCATTATCTTCCCTTCCTTTGCCTCCTCTCTCTATCCCCACTGCTTTCTTCCTTCATCAGTCTTTTCTCCTTAACTCCACTTTCCAAGAAAATAAATGAAAATAAAACAAGACAGGCACAGGGAGGCAATGAGAAGAGAAAGCACACAATTAGTGGAGATGATAAAGAGGAAAGTCAGCGATTTAATCACACTGTGAGAAATATACTGGCATTAGGAATAAGGACAGACAAAGCAGAGTGCAGTGGACTAGTAGTTGTTTTGGAGGTCTTTTTTGTCATGTGTGTACGGATCTATGTAAAGATCAATCAATAGATGAAAATACAGGTATACACTTCACCTGAAATGGTATTGAGAATTGGTCATAGGGCCATTAAGAATAAGCTTGACAGGACATGTCAAGAACGACAGATGGGCAGAAAGTGTCTAGGAAGGCCAAATGCATTCAATATTGACACCCTTTACTGGCAACTCTGAACTAAGAGTTTGAGCTCTTGCCCTTCAGATTGTAGCTATTATGACAGAACACTACTTACTCATAATCACCCAACCATCCATTCATCGTTTATCTTTCTTTTTCAGGCACTTATCCAACTTTGGGTTACAAAGGGCTGGAGCCTATCCCAGCTGTCACAGGCCAAGAGGTACTCAAGGGACTGGTTACCAGTCACTCACATGGCTACACATTTATTATATATTTGGCTTTAAAGCTTGGCCACAGCTACTTGCAGAGTGTGCATCCTGGCCATATGAAGGGGAAAGCCTTATAATTAAACTCTTCTAAGTTCAATGGATGGTTTGTTTCCCACATGTAAAGTTTAGTGTTTCAAACTAAATTGCACAGGCTGAAAGATGTTAAAACAGAAAGGAAATTTTTTTTGTTCTCTATTATACTATAAAAAGTTGCGTTCATGTTTTGTACTTTGAAATAAATGATACTCGCTGATTCATGTTCTGTAATATCCAAAATTTCTGATTATCAACCTGTGAGTGTTTACATTTTTTTAAACAGGCAGTTTACCATAACCCTTTTTATTATATCATGGGCTCAAAACCAATTGTTAAAATGTGGTATTGACAGGCTGGTTTGTGCTAACTGATGCTACACATATTACATTGTGTTTTTTATACTTTTTATTGCTTTTATATAATTATTTTAGTGTTTTTTGTTTTGCTTTTACAATATTGTTTTGCTGTGTTACAGTTCTCTGTGGAGTTCCTGCCTTATTATCTTGTTAATACTTTAATACCTGGCTGCACATCGCATTTTCTAAAATGGGACTATAAAGAATGGCTCTACCTGACATGAATTCATGAAGGTATGAAAGAAGAAGATAATTGGTGAAAGGTTCTTTCTTGGCAAAGGAAAGAAGGGATGCGGAGGCGAAAGAACTGGCCTGTGGGCTGAGAAAGAATTAAGCTGGACCAAGGCCAGCTAGCCAGAGCAGCACGGAGAAGAGAGAAATGGCCTTCCTGGGAAGTGGCCTTCATCTCTCCTGTACGAGTGTAAATCTGTCTCTTGTACCTTGACTGATCCATTAACGCATACTAACACTCACACACGTGTCTTGCAAACTCAATCATCCAGGTGAGGAAATCCCAAAAAGTTGATTCTTCAGTCTCATAAAGACGAGATGGAGCATGAGATGGTCTTTCTGAGACTGAAGAAGTCACTTTAGATAAGTGCCGAAATGCTTTTCACAACGAAAACGCTACGTCCAGATGAACAGAATCAACGTTTTGGGATTCACACACGTGATTTAACCAGGTAATCACGGTCAGTTTAAATGCTCAAATCATAGATCAAAATTAAGTAATTAATTAAGACAAAGCAAGATAAGCATATTCAATTAAATGAAATCACAGTAGACAACACACATTTGTGTAGAATAAATAGAACAATGTGCTTCCAATAATAAAATACTAGCAAATGTTCACTGCTGTCATAAAAAAGGAAAAACTCAGAGTGCTAGACAGTTTTGTAGTATATTAATTATGACTGATAAAGTCATAAAACTGTTGGTTCAAGTAAAGCCAAGATTAAGTACATTACACAGGATAATTTGTCAAAAAAAAAAAAATATTGTCAAAGCTTGATGTATGTTTTTTGTTTTTGATGTGCTGCAGACTGTGTCCCTCTAATGGCTGTGAAGTAATGGTATAAAACAGTAATTGAAATATTAGTCCAGTGCTTGACTGAACACACATTCATATTAATTCAATCCCAGAAACTGATGTATGACTGTGTATCTATCAACAATATGTCAGCCATCAAGCAAACAAATAAAGACTAGCATAAATTATTTCCTGCTAAATCTAGCTGGAGGTTCCCCCAGCTTAATAACCTTGAGGCTAGGAGTTATTCCATTCACCTTTCAGCCAAAAAGCTGTCATGATGTGGTCTTCCACTGATGGTAACCTAACTAATTTAAATACTGTCATACCATCTGCGGTGCTACACAGACCCCTCCCTCTCTCCCCCCCCCCCCCCCCCCCCCACACACACACACACACACACAAACACGCTAGCCAAAGAGCTTGGAGGCAGCTTCTATCAGTCAAACCTCCCTGGGGTTCTTTGGCCTAGCCAGCCAGCCGGCGCCATCTCTGCCATCAGGCTCACATCCTCATCGCTCTCTTCTGCCACAGGGACACAGAACCTGTCGGAACACCCTGCATTTGTGTGTGGGAGTGATAGCAAAACCTGAGAACAGGTGCTGTTATCTCTAGCTATTCCTGACAAGGCACTGTGTCTTATTGCTTCCATGTGTGTGTGTGTGTGTATGTGCAGATTTTTCCCAGTGTCCATTGGGATTCGGTGTCCAGACACTGGCAATGTCGTCCCCGAGTGACCCTGCAACTAGAGGTGGCCTATACTTTTTCTATGGCACTCTTTTTTGCAGACACATACACACACACACACACAGACACAGAGCCCTTCATCCTGCCTTGGGAGTTAGGTTAATAACTGACGGTGTCAGAGACAGAGAGGACGGACTGCAAGAGGAGGAAATGGAGCAAGGAGACAACCTAAAGATGTAATACCATGGAGAAAAGGTGAAAAATCACATCACTGCCAGCGAACACAAACAGTAATAAATGAAGATGGAATGATGCTGTTAATAGGCAAGAGAGGTAAAGGGGGTAAAAGCTAAAATGATTTAGCTGAACCTAAAATGTCAAAGGAGTTCAGTTAAGTGGATAAGGGCCAAACCGTGAGCAATGCCAGCTGCAGGAGATGAGAAGAGTCGAGAGCAAAACATACACACATGCACAAAGACACAGGGACACAGACACACACAGAGGTCCCCAGTTGTCGAGGCAACAGACTGAGCATCTGTGTGGTGTCAGATTGGAGCAGGAACCGGTCCACTGTGGAAAAACATAATTCTGTGCATGCAGTGTATCTTTTTTCTTTGCAGTTATCAAATTAGAAATTCAGACTCAGACCACAAGCTGTGGGGGGTTTGTCGCACCAGAATAACAATCAATTTATTTGCAAAAACTGCACTCATATGAGAGAATGTTGTTAGCAATGCAGGCATTCAGGCGTAAACCAATGAGGGGCAACACGACTTTCAGTGTAACAAAACACAGCACACCCAAGTTGAGTCATATGATATTACTGTGCCCTTTACATGTTGACATACTAACATAATAGCGTATAAAGATCCTTTAAGACTCCTTTGCATTAATCTCATGCTTTTTTTAACGGAGAAATGACAGTCTTACAAGGTCACAGCTCGTAACATTTATGCATCACTTTCAACACTACAACATAAAGGTGTCCTGTGACAGACAGACTGATGAAATCAGTCAAGTTTGAAATGATGTTAATTGTCAGAAAGTTAGGCCTGAACTTTTAACCAGATATGAAAGATCAAAGTACAACAATGTATCCTTTGACACAGGCAGGGGAATCATTTTGTTTCACTGTGAAGCCACACACAGCCTGAGGAAATGTACACTGTCGCTTCCTCGTGTCCTTTTTTCCAAGCAGAATTTCCAATGTGTAGTTAACAGGCTCCCGGTGGGCCATAATCAGAGCGGTAAAGCCAGCCGTTAACATGCCAGAACAAACACACAGTAAAGCAGCTCCTTTTACAACACCAATCAATACTACCTGTCCTCCACGGCAGCTGAGCATAACACCACAGTACTAACGACTGCACTGTTGGATGAAGAGCAATATATATGCAAAGAGCTGAAGGTAAATGTATGCAACCATAAAGTCGTTTTTATTAGGCATTATGGTCAAATGGAAGGCTCGGCATTGCTGCTTAATAGGATTGTAAAGGTAGTTGTGGAAAGAGTAGTAAAAGAGATGCAGAGTAAGGAATATGAGCTCCCTAAGGGCTTTTTAGTTCAGGTGATATGGTCCTATTTAGATCTTTATTTTGCATCTGAACAAGGCCGGAACAAGTTATGTTAAAGACCGCTAAAGTGCATTAAAATGATTAGGCATTGCACTTAAAGTAAAGGCTGCAAACTCTACCAAGTCATCGTGACTTTAACTCCATAACATGAAACTGTAAAGCTACTGATCCAGACTGATAATGTAACTCGCTTTTATCTTTTGTATCATCCAAGCCAAAGCTGAGATACCAGGGTGACGTTACTGGAGTAATTTCACCAGGTCTCACTTAACTAACTCACTTCTTTAACTACAAAAGTGATTGAAACACAAAAAGTTGCTATTCTGAACATCTAAAGGTGAGATAAATCAAGGGCCATCATGGCTGCTTCAGTCTACATGCTGTTTTTCTTGCAACTTTCTAAACACATAATAAAATAAATGACACATAAAGCCTGTTTTCTTTACAGCCTTTGTGCTCACACTACATGCACACAGTTCAGTACTTGCAAATATAGCCGCACACACATATACTTTACACAAAGCAAACAATTAACGCTGGGCTTTAGTTGTGAGTTAGAGCTGAGACTGTCCATTAGCAATGGTCCACTGCTGTTCAGGCTTAATGAAGTAGAAAGCCAAAAGCAAGAGAAATCCTGCAGACCTAATTAATGAGAGGAGGAAAGAGGTAGCGGAAGAGAGGAGGAAAGAACAGAGTAGAAAAGAGAAACCCAAAATTGCACTGTTAGAGGTGATGAAGCAAGAAGTAAAAGGGGCAGGGAACTAGCAAGTAGAGACTTTCCATTACTGTTTTTAATTGATCCATGTAAAGCTGCCATGTTAAATGTCTTTATCACGTCTTAATTCCTTCAGTGTATTTACTAAATGCTCGCCTCTGCTCAAAGATATCACTGTATCTTGTTCTTGAAAGGTCTTTTTAAACATCTTTGTGTCCATGACAGTAGCTTAACAGTAGCTTGCAGAAAGCCTGGCTCACTTCTCTTCAGCTCAGCAGGAAATTATTAAAGTCACGGTCCAGTTAGCTGCTGGTCACCCTCAGCCCTGTGGGCCTCGGCTTGAACCACCCACCTGTGCTGGGCCTCTGAAGAAGGCACGGTGCACAGTCACACACACACACGCACACACACACACACAAACGCAACTGTGCTCCTTACTGTGGAGTGAGCATTAGGCAATTAGCTTTGCTGGGCTCTATCTAAAGCTTGGCTTTGCTCTAAAAATCAGCAGTGGGAATGGCATACCAGGCTTATGAGGCAGGCAGGGAGTGTGGGTGTTCATTAAAACACCCAGCACCATTCACAGGGTGAAAAAAGGCCATAAAAGCAATTAATCTGCCCATAAACAAGCCATTCGCCTGTCCAACACACCCACGAACACACTCTCATGACAGTGGGAGCAGGGAGAGGGAGAGGTGAGGAGCTGTGCCGCTTGTTCCTCCCGGCTCTCTTTCTCATTATCTCTCTCTGTCTCATTCTGTTTCTCTGAACTACTCAGACAAATCCAGAGATCTTAAGGGTTTTTTTTAATCTAAAAAAGTTTTTTCTAGTTAAATCCTGCAGACCAAAGTTGTAGAGATGAGCCTCAGATAAGGTGGATAAAGAGTCTCTCGTCACACTTGCTACAGATCACCAGACTGATACACTGACAGCATGGCCCAGATGTTTTCTTTTTATCTTCTTCTTCTTACAACTGTCTGTGATGTTCTCTCAGAGCTTTTTGAAAAGTTTAGGACCATTCATCTCTCTTTATCATGCATTTCATTACTTTGACTCTGTCCTTAAAGATGGATGCCCATCAATAACATCATGCAATTTAAATAAATCTAGTCTTCTGAAAATAATAATATTACTTTATATTCCAAAGCATTAAATTGCATATAGACTGAATGATGCTGTGACCAGAGACTATAGAAAACGAATGATATTCTGCAACTTTAAGCTACTATTGGTCAAATAACTGCTGGCGGCAGGAAGTGGGCGGAACCCAAGACAAACGTTTCTCAATTTCCAGGCAACGACTGAAGTAACTACAGATGAGAGTGAAGAATACTGTTGATTGAGATATGAGCTGGCAGCAAACACATTAGAGGGTCACCTAGGCAACCAGTGGAATGTCTGCAAACGACCAGCTGTCACATTTGAAGTGATGTGCGATTAGCCAATCACTTCCAGTGTGGAAACAGCATAAGATTCATTTTATCATTTTCAAGATGGTCTTAGCAGAATCATTTCATCATTATTAACATTTTGGTGGTTAATACAAAACAATACCATTATTATAATTTTCCTTACACCAGTTCTTAATTTCAAATGTTAATCTTAGAAGCTCCACAGAAGACTAGAGGTTGAGTAATCTGACTTTTAGGAAACGAAAACAAATATTTTGTTTGGTGTATTTCAATGAAAATCAGCACGTGGCACCACATTTTTCACCGAACAGTAACTAAACCATGTCTGTCTAAACAATAGAAGCTCATCCAGCTCAAATACGACCTTGTGGTTGGCCTTGAGTACAATTTGAGTGAAGACACTTTAGGTGAACAACTGTGTGCATCGTATAAGCTTCAAATGCTTTTATTAGCCATTATCACACATTAAATAATTTACTCATAATAAAATAAATGGCCTTGAACTAGACTGTAAAGGACCTTCTATGACACTGTGATGGTTTCTGGTGTCTTTTATGTGGTTGTCTGCTGGGGAGGTGGCAGCACGGAGAGGGAGAGGAAAAGGCTTAATAGCCCGGTACAGAAGCCCAGCTCTGTCCTGGACAGCCCGCTAGACTCCACTGAGGAGGTGGGTGAGAGGAGGATGTTAGCCAAGCTAATATTCATTATGGACAACACCTCTGAGCAGCTTCTTTAATAGTAGACTGTTACAGGACTGAACGCTATCATAGGTATTTCATCCCGACAGCATCCAGGCTGTACATACACACACAGGATGAAAACTCTCTAAAAATATCGGTATATTATTATTATCATTCCCACTGCATTTATATACATATAAAAAACTCTTAGTGTAATTTACTGTATATAGTAACCATCTGCACATAGTATAGCATTTTTTTACATCTCTAATTACATCCCTGATTTACCTTTCCTTCCTGTTCATTGTGCTGCTGGAACAAGCTGGAAAGTCAAAGTCCAAGTTGTCTGTATTTTTGTATCTTAACATAGTTTTTAGTAATCCCCAGAGGTTCCCTCATTGTAGATTATTATTACAGCACAATAAAACCATCAGACTATCTAAAACAGATAAATGATTTTCACACTGCTGAATGTAAAAACTAAGGCACTATAAGAGCACTGGGACTCATGTTATAGTGAGTATTGATGAAGCCCTTCCCCCCCACCCTGCTGCTTCTTTCACTTCTGCAACAATACAAAAACATATCAGCTACAATAGTATATAATAAGCAGAGGATGTGAATGTGCATGTGCAAAGTTTTAATGTGTGCATTTATTGCTCGGGGATGTACAGATGATGAAAGATGATGAGTTGCATGCCTCCATCCTATTGAGTAATAATGAGAGTGCTGTGATTGCTTGAGCTAAGAATAGTAGGCTTTAATAGGGGGGATTGTCTCTCTGCAATCCGCCCCTATGGCAACACTATAACTAGATTCATCACTACGAGCGAAGCTGTAACAACACGGGAAAAGGCGTACCGCACACAATTAAAAGAACTTGCAAACACACAGATGTCCAGAAATAGGTTAGGGGCATAAAGGCATGGAGAAAAGTGAAAAGACAGAAAAACACAATGATTTTGAAGGACAGGTGGACTCAGTAATATTTTTCCTTCAATAAAGGTCAGCTAAAGTTTAGACAGGGAGCCAAAGCTTCCATACTCTTACTTTCTGAAAAACCAATTATCTTTTATCCATATCCTCAGCTTTCCATCAAAAACTCACTCATTTTGTTGGCTTTCTATATGACATTCTGTCCTTCTTGCCATTATTTCAAATAACTATGAAATTTTTGTCCGTGTTTTTTTAAAAACGCTGACTTCATTCCAGCATGTCTCACGCGCTGTTATTCTGCCCTGCAGTGCATATAAAAAAACACAAGCTGGCCAGGTAATGCAGGTTACTAAATACATTATTATGCCATAATGAAAAATAATTGGCAAATGAGCTGGACAACAGGTTAAACCCCCTCCCCCCCCGTCAAAGCAATACAGTGGTTGATATGGGGGTAGGGACGGCCTTAGGGCGTCTGGGGAGTCCCTAGGGACGTTTTCCCTGGAGGGCCTAACCCGGGGGATGTGGCCATGACCTGGTTAGGGGCTCTGGTGGCTCCTGGATGGTGTTTCCCTTGTGGCTGCATACAGCGGAGATGGGGGAGGGTCTGTACTGGCGGACGTTGGTTACTGGCCTAGTGGCCTGGTTGCCCCCATAGGTCCGGGATGGGCGTGGAGGCTTGGGGGTCTGGGGGTGCTCCGCCCCCGGTCTGGGGTGCTGGCAGGGCCTTGGAGGCTTGGGTCCTGGCTGTTGTGTCGCCAGGGCTGTGGGCGGGTGGGTGCAGGGGGGCTCAGCCCCAGTGCAGGGGACCTCTGGTGCATCAGCCCAACTAGGGGGCTCTCTAACTGGTGGGGAGGCTGTTATATCTTTGCAGGTGGTCTCCTCTCTACAGGAGCTCACTTTGCAGGTGGGGGAGAGATATAGGAGAGGTAGAGAATGAACTCAACCTGGGTGTCTATTGTCTTGTGTAGTTTGGGAGATTGGATGATGGGGTGGGTGCAGTTTTCTCTGCGGTGGAGTCGGGTGGGCTGCCCTGGACTCTGTAGGGCTGGGCGGTGCTGCTGCTGTGGGCCCCGGTCCGGACGGGCCTGGGCCCCCTTGCCCTGGTGGGTTCCAGAGTTGGGGGTGCCTACTGGGGTCAGCGGGGGAGCTGGCCCCAGGGAGGGGCCGCTTGCCCCTCCCTTTCTTCCCTCCCCATCCTCAGCTACCTCCCTCTTCTCGCTCTACCACACCCACCCACACACGCAGGGCTTGGGGTGCAGATATGTCACCAGGGTGCAGGGGAGGCACTCCCCCTCTGTCCCCTTCTGGCCACCTGTGCCTCAATTTTATTCTGCAACCTAGACATCCACATTACTCACACTCTCACATAACACATACATATAGGGCCTTGGGGGTGGGCACGTTTTACAGCATCCAGAGGATGGTCGGTGTATTCCAACCCACCTCTGGCGCTGGTGCCCTACCCTCAATTTTAATGCATATAGACACTGAGGGTTTTCGGGAGGAGCCGTGCTGCTCTCTGGCAGGAAGCACCGTGCCCTTCTGTGTTTTAAATGCACTTTAGAACAGCACACAGCAACACTACATATGAGCAGGCGGAGGGAGGTTTGGGGTCTTCACTCACCCCGGTTCTGTTAGCCGTCAGGGCTGGGGGGCTGGGAGGAGGTGCTGGCCGTCAGATTGGGGTCTGGGATGCGGGGCCTCCCTGCTACTGCAGATAAGGAGGCGGTCCGCTTGCCTCCACCCCAGAGAGAAGGGTTACACCTCCTGGGTCTAGGTGCGGCTTGCCCCTCTGGGGGTGGGGGTACCTGGACCTGGGATATAGAGTATGTTTGGGGAGTGTGATTGTCTGTGCAGTGTCTATTCGTGTCTGTCTACACGTTGGGTAAGTGCCGAGTATTTGGTTGTGTATATGGGGGTGGGAATGCACGTTTGAGTCTGCGTGCGCCTGTTCGTCTGTGTCTATATGTCAGGTTGGGCCTTAGACTCGACCTCTCTGGGAACATCTCAGGCCCTCCAAAGTACGGAGGCCTATCTCCCCTCACCACACTCCCTGCCGGTGGCTGATGCCCTCAGACGTTGGTGTGCTGGTGGTTCTTGTCGACTGGGGCTGGGCGCTCATGTATGTACCGGCTCACTCCTGGTGGCCGATTGGCGGGGCCTGGCGCCTGTGGCCCGGCTGGGCCCCTTCCGGGGGGTGGGGTGCCCTCGGGCCTCTGGGCCTGAAGCTCGGTCCTCTCTGGCGCAGCTGGCTGCCGGCAGAGCCCGCGGGCACGGCACTGCAACCCCCTCTGGCCTCTGCTCTGTGGCTGCTGGGTGACCTCTCGTTTAGGGCTCTACTCAGCTCTTCCCAGGAGGGTGGCACGGTTCCCCCCCTTTGGTGGTCCTCCTTGGGTCCTCGTACTCTGGGGCCTCTGGATGTCTGGGGCCTGGATCTCCTCCATTCCTGCTTCATGCCCTGGGGGACGGGGCTATGGCTCCCCACACTCCCTAGCAGATCGTTACATGGAGAAACCTTTGGAATACAAGCATGCTTATCCACACAGGTGTACACACGGGTGTTCACAGACACAAACTACACCTTTCTTGGCTGCTACCTCAAAGCACATTGTGCGCTGTCTATCTTGCGTGCTGCACAATAACATTTAATATTTAGTATCTACTGTTATCTACTGCTAGCTAGTTTATTGTGATGGTGCTGTATTTATTATGTTGCTGTTTTTTGTTTGTTTGTTTTCTCTTCTGTTTTTTTTCTCCATACAGGTGATCCAGGTGTTTTGCTTGTTTTCTCTTTCTTTCTTCTCCCCTTTCTCACCATCTCTTCTCCCCTCTATTTTTCTTTCTCTCCCTCTCTTTCTTTCATTCTTTCTCCCTGTCCTATCCCCCAGTCATGTCTGTCCCGACTGTAACAACCGAAAATAAAATAAATACATAATTATAATAAAGGTCAATCAAATGGACCAAAATGGCAAGGCCATGATGATCCACTTGGTAAAGTAAATCCGCTTGGCATCTCTCTTGGCCTTAAGACAACAATTCTGATGGCTAAAGATCCAAACGGGACAGGGGGAAAAAAAAAAAAAAAAAGCAATACAGCCAGAAAGAAAATATCCATATTGTCACTCCTCGTAAAAACCATCTGCTTATAACTCGCCTCAACGAGAGACAGAGGAATGGTTATGTTAAACACAAACACACATTTCCTTTCTTGGTACGGCTCCCCTAATTTTATTTTGCTATGTCCCAATCTCATACCGAGTGGCCATCAACCAGAGTCAATCTTGTGGAAAATGAAAACTATCTGAATATTCCTGGGGAGCTCAGGGAGAGTTGTGTGCTCTCTGAGCACCATTTCACCTGCTGTGTTTACGGCTCCATGCTGAGCTATTGCATGACTTGTCTTTGCTCTCCAGATCACACAACGAGAATGAAGTTGAAATTAGTTCCGGAGATATATGTGTGTGAAAGTGCGTGCATTTCAATTGCAGAGTCATGGCCATACACACAGGAGCACGAGCAAACACACACATGCACACACACAGATGTACACAGAAGTTCAATTAGCGTCCAATCGTAGGGGACTCAGGTGAGGGATAAGTCATGTTTAGTGCACCTGTCTCTCCAGCAGGACCTCTGCTGGAATTAAAGCAGAGAGTTTGGGAGCTCTGCCACAAGAACATCAACTGGAGGTCATAAACACACAGTGGAGACAAGCTGCAGTCTATCCTGCTCACAGGATGTCTCTAAGGGACAGAAGCAATAAATAAATCAGTGGATGCCCTACCCTCAAACAAACACATGGCATCAATATAAACGCAAGCTTGCATGAATCCAACGTGTGAATAAAAACGAGACCGTGAACAAGTATCCCGACGCAGAAGAAGAATATAGCAAACATCACCGAATTACAGATGTGTGTCTATGTGTAGCTGCAACCACCAGAGACTCTGAGAGACAGGTACATGGGTAACCGTCACCAGTACACAGCTGATGAATATTCACACTATTTTCACAAGCATGATCTTTCCCACTGCATCCACTCGGCGCATGCATAAACATGCACGTTTACATTCTTGCATCCTAACCCGAACATTTGGACACACACGTGAATGCAAATAAAGAAAAAAAAACAAAAAACAGAGAAACTGAAAAATTTCCATTTCTGCCCACAAATCTATGTGTAGCTGTCAGCATGTGAGCTGACAACAGCTATGAAAATGCAGCCCGCTGGGGTGACCTTGACTTTAAGCACATACCGTACTCACACACGGTGGTTAACTCCACAGCAGTTACAGAAGTTACCCTCTATTCCGTTTCTCTTTTACCTAAATGGCTGTCAATCTGTCCATCTCACTCAGTTCATCTTTCCTCGTCTAACGTGTCTAAACTTAAAGCAGAAATGTCAGTGTTGGCGGTAAATCATCCTTCTAAATTGCACATGTTTGTGTGTGTGCTTGTGTTAACGCTGTTTTAACGCAACTCTCCAGAATGCAGTGGAGAAAGGCAGCAACTTCCTCCCACCACTGAATAAAACATCCCATTTGGAGCCAGCAGCCATAAACCATAAATCACCACTTCTACCACAGGGCCCTTACCCAGAGAGAGAGAGAGGAGCAAGATGAGTACATGTGTACGAGCATGAAAAAGAAAGACACGCAGGTAATAATAAAATAAAGTCGTAGCATGAAGTGAAAGATAGTCGTGAATATAAAAAATATCATGATGAAAACAATTTTGCTGCACTAAACAGTTAGAAACATACCTAATAAAAAACACAGAGGTAAGTTCTGTCATGTGAATTTCGACTGTTTGGTTACACTCTGAAACTTGCTAAAAAGTGATAAAATGAACATCCATTTATCCAATTCAAAGTTGCAGAGCTTATCCTATATAGATATCATAGGGCAAGAGGCAGGGACCACATGGACAGATTGCCAATTCATTATATTGCTATACAAAAAGGTTGATTTAACCTCCTAAGACCCGAACTCTTCCACGGCATGCATTTTTAATTTCTCTTTGATATTTGGGCTGATTGGGACCCAATGAATGTAAAAACAAAGAATTACCAGATTTTGTTTTTTTTACCTGACTTTTGTTTCTAAGAAAAATGAGAGCCACATATGAGGATATTAATTTAAAATTTTGATAGAACAGTAGCAGTATAATGTCCTCGTAAGTGGATATCAGGCCCTTGTAGAGCAAAATTGACTATTTTGGTCTAAATAACCCAAAATGTGATGTCCACATATGTGGACGCCAGGTCCTAGGAGGTTAAACACGTGAATGAGCTTTCTTGCCTACAGTATAAGAACCATCCCTCTTTGTGTGCTCGCAAAACATGATCCCTACAAAACCACAGTGACCGGGCAGATGTACAGGCTGTGGACTGGCCTTAGAGTGAAGCTATAGCCGGGAGAGAGTGAATTAGCTTTCACAGAAAGATGGAAATGAAGGAGAACGCGCAAAAGTAATAAAATCCACTGAGCACAAATTCACCAGTTAACATTTCTTAATGTGTTTTTTCAATCGGTGCAAAAAATCAACATTCATAGACTGGCAGTTTAGCTCTCTGTGCTGTGCTTAGATAATGGCTGTATTTAGCATACAGACATGAGACTGGTTTGGAAATTCCTTTTCTTACTATTACCAAGTAAGTCAATAAGCATATTACAAAAATATCTATTTTCTCAAGAAACCCATTAAAACCTCCTATAAGTCATTTTCTTCATGCATGGTTTAGTTTAGTTTCGTGTTCAAAGAAAATACTACTGTAATTTGGGTACATATAAATCAGACACAAAGTAATAAGATCATCACTGGAACTACTACACATTATGCATAAACTGCTTCCAGAGGCAGTGATTTTCACTCATGCACATAACTGCCACCCAGCTACTCATCTTTATGGATTAATACAACTGTGACATCTACTGAATAATTAGGGAGCCCAAACGACTCTCAGAATCTCAGAATCACATCAAAAGGCTTGACTGAGACAAGCGCTGCTCGCTTGGCAGGGCTAGACATCTACTTTGCGGCAATTTTTCTTTGGCTTGTGTAAATGAAAGAACAAATACACAAAATTCTGAACAAAACAAACGAAGGGGTGAAAATGGGTGGAGGGAGTTATAATAATTATAAGCCAATAAGTTCATAAGTACCTAAAAAAGTTCTTAAATGTGCATTTTTCTTTTGATTGTTCTTGAAGTACACATAGTACTATTTGTGCACACAATCACTTCTCGGCATATGTTTGCGCAGGAGAAGTTCAACTTTAATTACCCTTTCCTTTACTGAACGAGCAGAGGTGAAATGAACTTGACGGAAGAAAGAGGTGGGAGGGGAGGAGGCAGCAGTCAGACAGGGTAAGTAATGCTTTTTGCCTCAATGTGTTTTTTTCTTTTTCAGAGAGGGGTGATTTTAATTGAATACTGGGGAGAGGTAATCGTATCAAGCACCAATCATTTCTGCATTAGGGGCAAACATAGGTTCCTGCAATAGGCTGACTATTAGGGGAGGGTATCTGTCTATCTCATGTTAAAGATCAAATCGCATTCAGTCTCTTTCAGGCAGAGTGAAGGGAAGAGGAAGGGTTGAATTGTTTAACATCTAGTGGTGTCTGTTCATCTGTCTGTGTACCTGCAGCGGATCAAGGTGGCTCTTGTATATATCTGTGTGTTTCAGTCTGCACTATGTTGCACCAGCTGCAGTTGTCTAACCTTTTATAATAGCTTGCTGGTTATTTACAGCCAACACATGCTGCTGCATTTAGCTAGTGTGTTGTATATCAGGCTGCGTACATCTTTCTTTCTTTCTTCTTTCTACACACACACACACACACACACACACACACACACACACACACACACACACACACGGACCAAATGTACAAATAATAAATCTCACTTCCTAATTCCCATCCTCTTACAAACAAAGAAAATGAACTGAAGATGTTATAAATATACTGCTTTAAAAAAACACAAAAAACAACAGAGAATGCAGAAAAGGCGTGCAATGACTTTGCATGACAGCTACATCTAATTAGCCAATCACATGGCACCAACTTAATGCATTCAGGTCAAGGTCAGGATGACCTGGTGAAGTTCAAACCCAATTGTCTGAAAAGAAAAAATATGCAGAGAGCAGCAGTTCTTTGGGTGAAAATACCTTGTTCGTGCCAGAGGTCAGAGACTGCTTCTGACCTCTGACAGGAAGGCAACAGTAACTCAAATAATCATATGTTATAACCAAGTTATATAGAAGAGCAGTTCTGAATGCACAACAATGTGCACCTCGAAGCTATAGAAGAGGAAGATGTTGGTGGTCTGATGGGTATTGAAGTCTGCGTTGCCATTTTGGTGGTAAGGTCAGAATTGGGCATAAACAACGTAAATCTTGCCTTCTATCATTGGTTCAGGCTGCCAGTTGTGGTGTAATGGTGTGGGGGATATTTTCTTGGCACACTCTCTGGTCCTCTTAGTTTCAAATGAGCATGATTTAAACACAACACCCTACCTCAGTATCACTGCTGAACAAGTCCATCCCTTTATGACTACAGTGGACCCATCTTGTAATGGCTGCTTCCAGCAGGGAAACACACCAAACTGCATATCATCTCTTTTTTGAAAATGGCAATGAGTTCAGTGTACTCAAATGCCCTGCAAAGCCAACAGATCTAACCAACAAAGCACCTTTGGGATGTGATGTAACAGGAGATTTGCATTATGGATTTTCAGCTGACAAATCTGCAGCAACTATATGATGCTGTCATGTCAATATCGACCAAAGTCTCTGAAGAATGTTTCCAGCACCTTGCTTATTCATTGCCACAAAGACTTAAGGCAGTTCTGAAGGAAAAAGAAGTTCCAGCCTTGTACTAGCAAGGCATAACTAATAAAGTGAGTGTATGATACGTGTAGTCTGTAATACTGAATGCATGTGCACATTAGCAATGTGAATGTGGCACTCAGACATAAACCCAAAGAGAATTACCAGCCAGCTCTCATAATGCACCATAGATGCTTTATCTCAGTGGTGCACTATCATCTCATGGCTTTGTGTTACAGACTTGCTCACCATATGACCAAATAAAGGACCAACTTCAGGAGGTGGCATTAAATCTGTTTTGCAACTATGAAAAACAGCTTTAAAAACTGAACCTAAGAGGCGTAGAATGAGTAAATGTAAATTGGGAATTGCATAACAGAAGGGTCAGTGTTTTATAGCAAGAAACACTTTGTAGATTGCATCTGTTTTAGTGAAAGATCACATAAACAAGCACACACATACACACACAAAGATGGGAAAAAAATGTACATTATGGACATGTTGCAGGGGTAATGGACTTGGTAATTGCTTAGCAACAGGCAATGGCACCACCACCTGTCTACTAAGGTACCCACTGAAGGTCAGTGTGTGTGTGTGTTTGTGTGGGCACGAACATTTGTCGGAGGGCACCTTAAGCAGCACACAAACAACCACACACTACGACTGCCCCATTGCTTTTTCCAGTCTTGCAAAGTCACTCCTGGGTTGAGCTCTCCTGTTCGAAGTCAAATGTGTCAGAATCATTTTGAGATAAAATTTCGCACGATGATGTTGCAATTTGGAAACCTCATACAGGTATAAGGATGAGTGAGACAGACGTGCTTATGACTGCAATCTCTGTGAGTGTGCATGTGGCTGTCAAACTGTGGATGGTCTGTGTGCCGCATGTGTGGGTTTGGGGAGAGTCATTGTGTGTCTGTGTTTATCTCTGATACACCCGCTTGGACATGGTGTGTCTTTCAAGAGCCACAAAGGAAGGTGGGGTGCTCTCTGGGCCCTGAGGGGGAAGGCGTGTGACAATTCTCTGCTTTCATGTGCTGTGTTTTCAGGCCGTCTTCTCTTTATCTCGCCCTTTAGTCACCCACCTCCATTCTCCTCCTCGCTCTGTCACTAACTCACACTCATGAGTTACATCACATGACACACACACTGACACACCCTCTATATCACAGTCTGACTTATCTCTTCTCATGTTTGATGAGGTGTGCGTGTGTAAGAAAAAGAAACCTTGAATTAGGGCTGGGCGATATGGCCTAAAATTCATATCGCGATATAATTTGAAGCATGTGCGATAACGATATATATCACGATATATTCTTTTCTTCTGTATAACATACTTTCTACACTATAAGGCACACTTAAAATCCTTTAATTTTCTCAAAAATCGAGAGTGTGCCTTATGTATGAATTCTTGTTGTGCTCACTGACCTTGTACCGATTTTGGCGTGTAGAAATCTGTTAAAAAATGTTTTAGTACAACTTTGGTAAGCCTGCTGATGGACTGCTTGATGGAATGTCAGAGCATTACGGCTGCCGTAGTAAGGAGTAATCTGGGTCCAAAAACTCCGTCCCCTTCAGGTCCCAAAGTCAAACGAACACTGAGAGTTAAACAGTCTAAATTCTTTCATCTTTAATAAAATCATCAGCGTTGCTGCTTTATCGGGTGTAACAATTAAGTTTAACATCCATGCATCCATGAAAACAGAATTTATTAAATTTAACGGAGTTAGAAGTTAACAGGAAGTTAGCTCGCTAGTTTATACCTAAACATTTCATACCATGTTCTGAATGAGAGATTTTTGAAACTAATTCAAACGTACAGCACTGCTATCACTCCCAACATAAATGAAGACAGAAAACTAAACAGCAGTGGCGTTTGCAGGGTTACCGAAGTTGGACTACCTGGTATATAATGTTGTGCTACGTGATTGCTAGCGACACAGCTATGTTAGCATAACATTAGCAAAGTGAAGCTGGTGGATGAACGGCAACTTTTTTTCCACTCGATAAAAGTTAACATGAGGGATTCTGGTTGTCAGGGACAAATGCAATCGCATAGCAGGATGCTATACACGGGCCAAACTTCAGTCAGGAGAACATAATTTACAGATGATAATGGTTGTAGCCGCTGCAATACTTTCGACCAAAACAGGCGCAGCTTGATGACATCATCAACATGCGCTATCGCGATAGAGCGATATAGTCAAAATCTCTATCGTTGGCCAAATCTATATCGTTTCTATCGTATATCGTTTATATCGCCCACCCCTACCTTGAATGCATGCTTGATTTTGAGTTTGAAGATGGATTCCCACTTCTGTGCACACCATGATTATGCGTATTACCTGAACACAGGCGTATATTTGTGCACCCTTTTATGAAAATACTAGCAACAAACAGTTAGGACACTGCTCTCCCGCTGGACACATATTTTCTCCAGCAAATGAAAAAGGAGTGCGACTGTCACCAGTGTTTTACTGTAAAGAGACAAGCATGAGGTCCAAATCAGATACGGGACTAGATCACACTCGCAGAGAATAATGCATGCATTTCATATTCACAGCTTCCATACATTTCTTGGGCATTTCATGAATACCCTACAAGATGACAGGATTTCTCAGGGTTGTAAGTGTCAGCCATTGTTTAGCAAACGGCGTATCTGAAAAGTACACTTTGCTACGCTCATGTTGTGCTGTGAGGGATGGTATAGTGATAAAAATAGATCTGACAGCACACTGTGTAATGGCACATACAGAGGGAATTACATGAAGACTTGCAACAGTAAAACTGCATATAAATATGCATCATTTTTTGTCTTATTCTTATTCATATTTTTGTTATCAGTTTCTCTTTCAGTGAAATTTGCCTGTCACGATTTCCAAGTCTTTGAGTTTTTCTGATTTTAAAGTTCAAAGACATTCAGTTTACTGTGATGTGTAACAGAGAAAAGGACCAAAAAATACTTAAGAGAATGTATCATGATAAATTATTCAAATTATCAAAGTCTGTGTCGATTAATTGATAAAACTGTTTCAGATAAACTTTGAGTTGTAAAAAATCTGCTTCATCTTGCTCATATATTGAACCACGACTCTTACACTGATAAAAATACCAAACCATGTCTCATATTAAAAGAACAAACTGTGAACCAAACCAAAGCTGAGGGGAATGCTTTTTTCTGTGGATTTTCTGCAAATTGTGTCGCTGGGCAGGAATACACTGATGCGCGGCACTGCACCACACCTGTGCAGGGCTGCTTTTTATTGGAAAAAGAGGAAAATGGGTAGTTACTCACGGCTCATATGCATCCATTTGTCTGGTCTCTGTACCATTCATACATATGGATGACCAAATTTGTCTGTGTTCTTCCAATACACAGGCTGGTCTTTTTTTGTCTCATTCAATTACAGCGCTTTCCCCCCCCACCTTGTCTGTCTCTCCTTATTCTTCTTCAAAACTTCTCTCCTCCATGCAAAGGCACATTTCATTTTTCTTTATTGTTTGCCTTTTGGTGAGGTGACACACGACACATTGTGGAGTCTAGCCACCCTGGGGGAATGCTAATAGAGGAGAACTGTGAGGCAGGGAGGCAGAAAGAGACTGAAGCGGTGCAGAGAGACAGAGACGGTGTGAGACAAAGATGGGGAAGTGAAAAAGAGAGATAGTCATCAAAAGAAATAAAATGAAAGGCAGTCTGAGAGAGACAGAGAGAAAGCAAAGTGTGATGAAAATCTAAATTACAGAAAGAGGGAGAAAATGTATAGGCAGCAACAGACCATAGAAAGAGGTTAAGAAAAAGAAGAACTGATAGGAAAGGGTCAGACAGATGAAGCCGAAGTGAATCGAGAAAGCATGTCAAGAAGAGATGGTGAGGACAGCAAAGTGGGAGGAAAAGGATATAGGTGGAATGGTGGAGTAGAAATGAAAAGTGTTGTGTTTCATCAAAATGAGAGGGCAAGGCAGGCGAGGAGGAGGAGGACTAGGCAGATGGGGCAGTGAGAATGAAAGACTTTTGTTTAGTATTTAAGTTCCATAAACAATGAAACTAGCAGAATGAAGCGTTCCATCTTCGCCTCCACCCACACAAGGTCAAGGTCACACATGTGAGAATTTACTCCAGAGACGTGGCTCATTTCTGGTAACAAGACAGGAGATAGTCCTTATTTTAATGCAGTGCTAATTAGTGTCCTCTACAATTTGACCTTTCCCTTTATTTGTATTTATTTGTGCTTCCAAATGTTTGGATGCATCCGTGTGTGCGTTAAACTTGGGTACAACATGTAGCACTCCAGCAGGTCCTAACCTGGCTTTCATTTAAATCGCTCAGTCTCACGGCCCCCTGCTGCCTCACACCAGTTGTCCTTTTCTCTAACATCAGTAACTATAGCAACACTCAAAAGAAGACCAAGATAAGTGAACAGCTAGTTGAGATATACAGGATGAAGAAGGAGGGTATCTGGAGAGATAAGGGGCTGAAAACAATGCTGGAACAAATAAAGGACAGAAAAGAGAGGGGGAGAGGAATCTGGCAATGCAAGGTCAAGATTAATTATAACATGCTGTTTTTAAGTTGAATACCACGATGGCCACGTGGTTAATGTCATAAAAGAAAGGACAAAAGTAAAAGAAAAAAAAGAGTTGACAGCAAAAGCAAAGCAGCCCCTACAGTCCCATCACGTTAAAGTGCTCAACTTCACAACAGAAAAAAATAGGATTATAACATTGGTCAAAAATGGTTTGTCTCTATCGTAAAAAAAACAAACTGTACCACAGTGCACTTTGCTGTGACTCACCATGATGGTGTGAGGCTGTTTTCTGAAAAGTGTGTCGATGTGTAATATACAATACATACAAAGAAAAACCCCACATCATTGTGAAAAATAGCCTATGCTGTACTTGAACTCACAACCTTCAAAATACAATGGAGAACTGAGTGAGTGGTAACTCTGACACAATGTCAGTAAGGGAGAGTTGAGAGGGAAGTTGCGCTCCATTCAAACTCAGTGGGACTTCATCACTGGAAAAACTGGAATTTTTTTAGAAACAGTATTTTAAGAATCCTGAATAGAAGCACGCAGCACACAGTTGAGCTGGTCATTTTAAGACATGAACGGTCTGTCTATTACAAATGATGTGAGAAGAAGAAAAATGGTTGATGACAATAACATATAGTGTGATTGTTGCTTTGCAACAATCCCTCCAATTATCTGAGTAATAACAGCTCTGGCTGTATGATACATCACATGCAGTAAGTTTCTCCTCTGGTTTTGGTGAATATTGTTCATTGTTTCATTAGCATGTTACTTAGCACTAATAAGAGGTTATCTCTGTTTACAAGACACATCAATATAGTCAACCAGTGTACTTTGCTTGCCCCTTGATATATCAGTACTTCACCCTCCTGTTTAAATATGTATAATTCTGGCCTCTGACTCCACCGTGACCACTTTTGATACATCAGTCTATCTCGTATAGTTTATGAAGTCAAAGCAGCTTTGTCTAGTGCAGGGGTCGGCAACCTGCGGCTCCGGAGCCACATGTGGCTCTTTAGTCCTTATAGTGCGGCTCCGCGTGGTTTGGGAAAATAAATTAGAAGTATTTAGCTGAAGTGTATTTTATTTATGTTAGTTCTTTTTTAACTTGTAGTTCTAAATTGGAAGATTATTGTGATATTGAAATATAAAAATAAAATTATATTCTATTATTTTTTCATCGCTCAAAATAAGAGTCACACTCTCGGAAGCCGGTATACCCGCGGAAATGCCGTGCATTTATCGAGACTTTCAACCCCAGGTAGGCCAATTATGGATCTTCGGATCCACATTATGTCAGCAGCTATTCTCCACCGTGAACTACGTTAAAAACAAACACCGCTCACGCCTCACAGATGACAGCTTACAGTCCTGCGTAAAGATGAAAGTGACTTCGTACAGCCCCGATTTGCAGACGCTGTGCGCAGAGGTTCAGGAGCAGAAGTCCCATTGTAAAGATATCACGGCAGACCCGACGATGTTTCCATGAACATGCTTTTTTCTTTACTGACCACTTTTCACACTACAGCCGGCTGTAGCTTTTCAGCTCACAGCCCGACACATACCAACACAACAGCAGAGAGAGCACAGACTTTAAGGTGGCGAGGCGTGATTGCGGGTGCTGCTCAGGTGCGTCCGCCTCCCCTGCAGCGGTGCTGCAGGCCACACCCCGCCACACACATTAACCAGGTAAAATACATATTTAGGCAGAATTTTGCAAATATCTATTTTTAATTTTTCAGCAGCATAGTGCTTTTTTTCCATTTATCTTTTAAAAGTCAGGTCAAGGCTCCAAAAGCCCAAAGGCGATATGAGGGTGGCGGCTCACAACAGTTTTTGTTTGCATGGATCATTTTAGTTCAGCTGGGTGTCTTTCCTTTTGTTATATTTCTTTAAGAGTTCAAAATGTGTTCATTACATAAATAAAATGTAATTTTCTCTATAGCACTTCATGGATTTCATAAGCAACACACCTTCACATACAAAGCATAAAAGTAAAAAACAATATATACAGTGTTATCTTCATTTTAGATGTCAAAAAGTATTTGCGGCTCCCAGTGTTTTCTTTTGCGTGGAAACCGGGTCCAAATGGCTCTTTGGGTCTTAAAGGTTGCTGACCCCTGGTCTAGTGGGACATATCTTCCCAGTCCATCTTCCCATTTCAAATTTAGATTAGAGTAGAATAGAATATAATAAAATGCATTTTTGTCATCATACGAGTTTACAATGAAATTTAGAGCACCTCCCTGTGTGTTTAAGCAAGTTTGATAAAGACTTACTTTATAAAACTAAAAATCAACATACATATAGCAACTTTTGGCTGCTCCTTTATTCACAAGGGCCACGGCGGGTAGCTTCGCATGTTTCATTTGGCAGTTTTTATACCATTTGCCCATCATGACCCAAACCAAGAATATATAGAATGAAAGAATCTAAGAGTTTAAATTACAGAAAAAATATAATTTAAAATACACCCACAATACACCCACATAGCAATTACACAGTACTTTTGGTGAAACTGCACAGGAGGTTTGGAGTGGCAGCAGTGCACAGTGTTATGAGACACAATTCAACACTTTTGATGGTGTTTAGAAGCTTTTGTGTATTCTGCAGGTACAGGACCTCCTGAAGTTGATGACTAGCTTTTTTTGTTTTAGAGGTACTGACTTCCAGGTTATTGATTGTGATAGTTTTCAGACTTCGCCCAAGAACACTAAAATGAAACTTTTTTCCAACATAGTCCTTGATAAATTGTCTTTTGTTTGTTGTTTGATACATGTCTGAGCCTTGGGCTCTATTGATATGAACAGTGAGTCATATGTTTGGGAGGGAATTCAAACCACAAAATATGGTGTCATATCTGCTTTTTTAAATAAAACTGAAAAAGAAAGTTTAAAGTAAAATCTATTTAAGGTTTAGATTGTGGTTTTAGTTTTTCTGCACCTACATCTTTAGCTCTTAACGGAGTTAGGCCAAAGTCACAGGCGCCGAGAGACCTGTCAACAACTATCTAGCAACCACCAATTATGAGGCAAAAAAAAAATTGTTACTGGAGGCTGGCGGCAATCTCTATGAACTTATCCAGACATTACTAGAGACTGTGTGTAGTAGAAGTGTGTATTCTGCGGCCTGCTGGTGAGTGGTTTCTGGAAGTTGCTGAGAGTCGCTAGAGTGAAATTAGACGCAAAAAGATATGAAGTTGTGGTGCACCAAAAACCTCCTCATGATTGATTTGCAGATGCCAGTAGTTTCCAAGGAATACTGGTATTCTCACCATTTAGTCAAATTTGAAGAATTGCAACACAAACTTGCTAGCTCACTTGACAGAATTTTAGGCAGATTTAAGATGTTTCCCTATCTCCTGAAATGAAATTGTCCAATATAAGAGCAAATACAATACTTTTAAGTTTACCACAGTGCCACCTTCTGGCCTTAACACGGAAACAACACTGGCCACGGAATTTCCCCCCCAAAAACATTCATGGTAAAGGTCGTAGTGTGATTGCAGTTACTGCAAATGTAATTTTAGCTTTGCTGAAATCTAGTTGAAGCCAAGATATTTGATGTCTAGTGAGCTCTCAAGTCAATAGTCAACAGTCAACTGATTAGTTCTTTATACAGAATTTTTTTTGAGTTTTTTATACTGAAGTAAATGATAAAAAAGTGCTAAATTCTTCTTTTTTTCAAAATCTTTTGTTCTTTTTAGCAGTTTTAACAACAAAACCAAAAATCAAACCTTGTTTGAATTTGAGAAATTCACTGTAGACTAACCACAAGTCTTCGAGAATTACAACTTATTTTTCAGAACATATTTTGCAACAACTGGCTGTCAGAAATAACCTCTCCCACTTCACATCACTTTGGGATTTGAAGATGTTGCCCAATAGTACATTTTAAGAAGACCGGCTCCGCCTTTTGGGCATACTTTCAACTGACGAGTTGTGGCTGCACTGCAGTCAATAGTCTTGCAACACACTTCAAGCTTTACTTGGCAAAGCAGCAAACAACCCCGATGGCAATAAGCTGTGAGGAGAGTGGCAGTAAAATGGATTTCTGTGTTGATTTAAATTTCTCTGAGAACAAGTGTATCGAAAGGTGGCACAGAATGAAATCTACATTTGTTTATACGTGGCTGTATTGATGTCAAGCGTTCAGTACACATAGTAAATATTGGGTTTCGGTAATGTTGGAAAAGTGCACCACGGCGTGATTACTGACCCTTGCTTTTGACCGTTTCATCACTCCATCCATCTTACCTGCATCAACCAAGGCCTCATTCCTGCTAGGTTTTCATTTATCCCTTAGAATAAATCCTGTGTCATGGTGCCTCATAAACAGGTCAAGTTTCATCCAACCAGAACTCCAACACACTTACACCCTTACACAAACATCATAATTAAAGGAGGCACAATTTGATAAATCAAACACTGTAATCTGTGTTTCGAGAAACACTTTATGTGTCATTCGATTGTGTCTTTTGTCAGGTGTATGCGGTTGAGCAGAGATGGTGGGGCTAGTATTGCTCTTTATGGAGCATGCTATGTTTTTTTTCTCTAAGGGTGACATTCAATTGATCTGCACTTTCTAGATCCTGCACTGTTTACAGCCAGTAAACAACCTCATTAATCAGATTGGGGTAAAACAAACCCTGTAAGCATTTACGGGCTCTTCACAAGCGCTCACATTTTCTCTTTTCTTGCTTTTATAGCTCCAACTTCCCCATCATCACTCCCCTTCTGTCTCATCTACTCTATCTAAAAAAGCTAATCTCCTTAAAGCAGCCATCTCTCTCTCTTCCCTCCTCATCCCTCTCTCTTTGTTTCTCACATCCTTTCCTTCTTCCAATGGATTGCCCTCTGCCCATCACCAGACCTCTCTGTCTTCTCACCTGTCTGCCAGCCCTCGTCCCCTCATTTCTCTTCCCTCACATCTCCACCCATCACTCTTTTCACCCCAAACAGCTCTGCTTCTGTTTCCCTCCATCCCCCCTGATGGATAGCTTTATTTGCTGTCCGCACCCTTCTTATGCTTCAGATCTCACTAGCCTCGTTTCAAGGTCAAGTATATATGGAATAGATAATTTTTCAATCCTGCATAATAATAATATAACATGGATGAAGTAGTCAGTCACCACCCACCTCTATGGTCAATGCTGATCTCAATTAAATAGATAGATAGGTTGGAAGGCGGGACTATGCTAAGGTTAAACAAATCATTAATGTACTTTAAGCATAAAGACACACAGAGCTAACGGGCACTTTCATTAACAGAAGTGACGAATGTGGACATTGCAGAAACACATATAGAAAGGTGATTAAAAAGTGTGTGCTTTTCCTAGAACGCTTAAGATATATATGAAAAAGAATTAGAAAATTAGGAGGAGAGATGGGTGACTGGTGAGAGAACGGATGGGGGAACAGATAGGATGAAAGATGAAGGACCAGCTGAAGGTAAAGTGTTACACAATGTACTGACTGAAATTGAGACAGGTGGCAGGCTGGACTGCTGGTGATTGACTGATGTTCAGGGCAGAAGCAGATTAAAGCGGAGCCAAGAGGCCGGCTTAGACAATACACAGAGGGAAGGTTAGAGGGGGTGGTAGTGAGGGAGATAAAACAAAGATAGAGAAGGAAATGAAGAAGGTGAAGCAAAGAGCTGATCTGAGATGAGCTTTTTTTGGGGGGGAGGGGTGGTGGTGTAAGATGTTACAGCAATCAGTCACATGGAAATTGCTTAGAAACGATTAGGTTCTCAGTTTGTGACAGTTGTTATCTGTCACCAATTAGAGATAAATTTAATATACTGGATTCTGTCTAAGAGAATAACAAATAATTATATTATTATTAGTTATCCACAAGAAAAAAACAATTTGTTGCTATAAATGGGAACTTCAGTTTACTGTGATGCTTAATGTTCCAAGCCAGTTATTATTAGTTATTATTATTATTATTATTATTATTATTATTATTATTATTATTATTATTATTATTATTATTAATATTATTAATAATAATAATAACACCAGAAAAAAACTGTAGAATAATTCATGCTGAAAACATTACCTGGTACAATTATTATTGATGTGGAAACGCTCAGTGTTCCAGCCACAAAATAACACACACAAAAAAGAAACATCAGTTTATCTTATAGGACCTGGATAAAAAAGACAAGACCCTGTGATATTCTGTCTGTTTTCCTTTCAGTTAGCTTGGTGAAGCCATCCACCTGTTTTGATTTGATGCTATGACAGGTCTCTCCTCCCACTTAATGCTCTTTGCAATCAAAACGCATTTTGACGTTAGCAGAGAAAGCACGGGTGTCGTGAACGCCGATAATAATAGCTCATTAAAGCATTGACACTTACCTGAATGACATTAATTGCCCATTAAAGTTTATTATTTATACATATATTTTTCTACCACTCCCCATCCTCTCCTTGGTCTTTGCGTGTACTTTATCAAACTGTCATGTTCTCTAGAAACTTTGGCAAATGGACTTTTCTTTTCAAAACAGGTGTTTGGTGTTCTGGACGTGTGTCCGTAATGTATGTAGTTAGGTAGTATTTAAAATCTATAATAAAAAGCAGTAGTGAATATTGCTGCGATCACAGCAACCTGCTAGCAACCAAAGCAATGGTAAGAAGGTTTTTCAGTACAGCACCGTACATTTTTATCTAACAACTGCCTGCATATTTTTTTATATTTCATATATTTTTCTCCATAACAATCTGCCAGGGGTCACTGACCACTCTGTAGATCCAGGTTAACTGGGCCTAAGTCTGAATAATCTATTTCTTTCCTTGAATGGGTAATTTCAGGGAGGTTTTTAGGTGAAAACTACATGACTTCCTTGTGTGAGGCTTTTTTGCTGTATTTTTTTTTCTTTTTATTGAGTTGTGCTATTATTTTGTGCTGTGTTTTGTTACATCACTTTTTGGATTTTCTGCACATCTAGGTTCTTTTTTTCTCTTTTACGCAGGTAAAGCATTGAGAGGAAAAGGATAATGGGATCAATGGTTAAAGGCACAGAGAGAAGAAAGAGAGAAGAAAACAATACTGTGCTGAAAAATAGTGAAAAGAGGAAGAAGCAAAATAACCAAACAGAAAGAATAAGAGGCAGACGTCTTTCACTCCAAAGGAATGTAGAAGCAGATGGAGCAGAATAAAGAAACTGTAAGACAAGGACCAGAGGGGAAGTACAAAGAGAGACCAGGAAAGAAAGGAGTATAATATAAGTGCAGTATCATGAAAAGGGAAAGGGATACAAAGAGGTATCACAGTAGGAAAAGGGAGTCAATGGGCAGGCCTGCAAGATGTATGAAAAGAGGTGAAATGAAGAAAGATGGGCATTGAGTTGGTTGCAAGAAAAGGTTTATGGAGAACAGAGGGAGGGTGAATAAGGCAATGGAGGGCAAATGGAATGAGCAAAGCCAGAAAAGGATAGATGGAAAGAGAAGGGATGAGCTGGCTGCATTGAGAGGGGATGTTCAATGGGCCACAACGCAGCTGCTGACAAGCCCATCTTATTCGCAGTATGGCATCTTTCCACTCAACAACTCGCAGGTGGAGGGATATACAGATGCTCACATATTCCTACACACTGTCCATGCTCATGCACTAACAGAGCCCATGCCATGTTTCAGTGCCTGTCCGTGTTACAGATGAAATGAGAGCTCAGTGCTCTGGATAACAAGCCTCAGTGAGAATACACTGGCCAAAAGAGCTCAATATGATGATGGAACACCCCCACCCTAAAAAATACAAAACAAAAAACAAGAAAACCCCACAAAAATCAATGTCCCCTTCTGATGTGTCCTCCTTTATGTTAAAATTGTAGTAGGCAACAAGTTTTTGCTTAAGCAAAAGACCTAAAGTAACTTCAGCATATTGGAAGGCAATTTTTCTGATAAGAAGAACAAATGTCTATTTTCAAATTTTGTGGGTTTTTTCCCATTTCTGTTAAGATTTCCTGCTTTGGTCTGATGGCATCTGAAGTGCATACAGTTGCCAAACCAGATGGGTATACACAGAATAATACAACAACCAATAAAGAAGTCCAAAAACAGGTGAACTACAGTATTACCTGTTTACAAAGATACCAACAGACGGAGTATAACACTCTTTTTCCTGTCTATACAGTGTCAATAGAGTTTCTCAGAGTCTTCACCCTGGTAGGAGTTTTTAAAAAAGGTTCATTTCTAGTGACCTAAAACTTGAATGAAAGGCCAAAATACATGAATCACCATGTAGCACTGGACAAAGCCTTAAATGAAAGGGTGGCACTCGGGGGATAAGAGGACAGCTGAGTTTACAGAGCTGAGAGAGTTTAAAAAGCACGGAGAAGTCACGCAGCTGGCAATGTGGAAGGAGATGCGTTAAGTTCTTTTTCAGAGCAATTTTATACCAGACGTATTATTTTACTGGGCAGTCAAGTTACATGTTAACTCGGTGTAGAATCTAATCTTTTACATATGGCATGCACTCTCTCTGTCATGCCTGTGGGTATTTCCAAATGAGGTCACAAGGTTTAAGTTAAACTAGGCTGACCAATCAGATGTCTTTAAAGGAGCTCCAATGTGTCTGTGTGTGCGTCGTTGCGTTATTTTGACAATCCCTGAATTTTGAACGAATAATAAATGTCTCTGTGACTGCTAGTCTGATATGCATAACAAGGATTATGAGTTCAATGTGACTGCAGTTGTTGAATTCAATCATTTGCTTCAAAGCTAATCTGATGGTAGTAAATACAAGAAAACACTAATTCCTCTATATATAGTATTGAGTAATTAGCAGAAAAAATGTGATTTGATGGAGCAGAAAAAAGAGTGTTGTTCTGAACAAGTGAGCAGGGTACATCACAGAGTATGTGAGAAGTGTGTTTGCAAATGCTGAAAACACTATCTGTGCTACGCTTTACAACATCTGTATTATGATCTGACATTCATTTTATATGCTGCTGCCCTTTATGCATGAGGCAGGATTATAAGAGTATAAGTTATATACCTACCTGTTTTTTGTAAATAGCAGTCAGATCAAACAGCAGGTAATACTGAAACCGTACAGTGAGAACTTTAATATTTAGAAGTGCTCTTTGCCTCATTAAGATTTATGGATAGACAGGTACGCAAATCCACATCTAGAATTTATTACTAAGAACTGAATCAAGATTGGAGTAAGACAGGAGAAATTTCCACCCATGCCTGCCATGGCCCTTTCACTTAAAACTTAGAGCAGCCCATCTGACCTCAGCTACCACTCTTCATTATGATTATGGGCAGCACAACCTGCAGTGTGTATGTGTTGCCTCTCTGTAAATTATATGATCTGGTGTAACTGCTACATTGTGATGTCTCCAATATGTTGCAGCATTGTGTAGGAGAATTCTGAAAAAGAAAAAAAAAATTCTGAAACCCTTAAAAGGTTAATGAACTTGGATCGGGGATGTATCTTTGGCTGCGCTGGTGAATGGGTCATTATTTAAAATGGACACGATTCCCAAACCGTATCTGCGTCATTGTGTTCGCGGTGAAGGACATGCACACTTGCGTGTTCATTTGTGCTCTGTGAATATCTTTATTGTTTCCTGTTAGGGAGCAGACAGGTTACTTGGCTACCATGTCTCAGCCTGTGCTCCTGACTGATAAGCTCCATCGCTTATCTCAGTAAATGTATGAATGTGTGTGAGAGAGTGTGAAAGTTGGACAGATTTGCAGCCATTTTCTGAGAACTATTTGAATCTAATGTTTGCTCTCCAAATGGACAAATGTCGCCATGCCGTGGGAGATAATGTGATGTGTGCATGTGTGTGTCTCATTGCCTGGCTGTCTTTGTGAGGATCAGGTTGAGCTGTAGACTTTTGGAGAGCGAGCACATTTTGGCCACTCTCCTAAATTCCACAGAGCTGATTGAGAACTAAGGCTTCGTTTTAAATTCATGGTATTATATGTAAATGGGATTTCTTAATCAAGCTTCAAATTTAAAATGGTTGCACTTGTATACAACCTACAAGACGCATCATAATACCCTTTATAATATTAAGTTTCCAGAAGAGTTTGCTAAGTTTAAGTATATGTTTGTGCATGGTAAATGTTGGTGTCCGTGATAATTATTAGTACACAATGTTGTTATGTAACTGTAAGCTACATGTGAATGAACAGTTCAAGCTGGGTGAAATGATGAATCATGATGAAAGGATGACTAAATGATGTGTTGTAAAAATGTGGAAGATATCTTGTATTCACACTCTTACTTGTTCAAATAAACAAATTGGGTTTTACTGATTTAACGACACTTGTAGAGTGTCATAAAATGTATTTTTCTCTCTTCTAAAAACTGTTACAGAGACACTCTGTATCTGAAAGATGATCAGGTGCCAGACACATCCCATCTGCATTTAATATATTTCTGACAGATCTCATGAGCAACTCTGAGGCCTGATATTTGTTGATCTAATAACTAATTCTAGGCAGTTAATGGGAAGGTTTCCCAGCTCTTTATCAGTGCAGGAGAGATGGGCTAATGCGGATGGAAATTGCCTCATGCAATTACACCACAGTAAGGATTGTTATCAGTGTAATATTAGTCTATTAGTCATGCAGCTGCATGCTACAGTTAATAAGGTAGCGACTGAGACAGTTCAATGATGGCCAATAGGACAACCATCATATAGATGTGGGATAGCATGCTGCAAAGCTAATTTTTTCTGCCATCACCTCAATAAAAAACAAAAAAGTGGCTTCATTATATAAATGATGGATATTGCTGCCTCCAACTTTGCTCAATCATTTTGCCATCTTCACTGTGAAGCACACAGCCACACAAACAGAAGAGGCACTGGTGGCAGCTCTAATCCTGTAAAAGTAGCAGCAGGACGGAGAAAGGCTTGTGACGGGACTGCTGGATAGTGAA